>NC_082671.1:17162250-17464000 GCF_025265405.1 Mesoplodon densirostris
CCCGGTCTGGGGGGATCCCACGTGCCGCGGAGCGGCTGGGCCTGTGAGCCGTGGCCGCTGGGCCTGCGCGTCCGGAGCCTGTGCTCCGCAACGGGAGAGGCCACAGCAGTGAGAGGCCCGCGTACCGCAAAAAAAAAAAAAAAAAAAAGAAAGTTACTGAAGGGCTTTCCTGGTGGCGCAGTGGATAAGAATCTGCCTGCCACTGCACGGGACACAGGTTCAAGCCCTGGTCCGGGAAGATCCCACATGCCGTGGAGCAACTAAGCCCGTGCGCCACAACTACTGAGCCTGTGCTCTAGAGCCCGTGCGCCACAACTGCTGAAACCCGCACGCCTAGAACCCGTGCTCCACAACAAGAGAAGCCACCGCAAGGAGAAGCCTGTGCACTGCAATGAAGAGCAGCCCCCGCTCACTGCAACTAGAGAAAGCCCACGCGCAGCAACAAAGGCCCAATGCAGCCAAAAATAAATAAAGTAATAAATTTATTTAGAAAAAAAAGTTACTGAAGAAACCATAAAGCTTGTTTATGGACATTACATTTATCACTGTTACAGGATCAAAATTCAAAACTGAGAACATTAAAAACATTTATTTAATCTAAAAATAAACCAATTATATGTAACAGGAAGTTTTTTTTTCTTTTCTTTTCTTTTTTGGCTGCATTGTGTCTTTGTTGCGTGCTCACTTTCTAGTTGTGGCGAGCGGGGACTACTCTTCGTTGTGATGCGCGGGCTTTAGTAGTTATGGTGTGTGGGCTCAACAGTTGGGGCTTGCGAGCTTTAGAACTCAGGCTCAGTAGTTTTGGAGCATGGGCTTAGTTGCTCCATGGCATGTGGGATCTTCCAGGACTAGGGATCGAACCCATGTCCCCTGCATTGGCAGGCGGATTCTTAACCACTGTGCCACCAGGGAAGTCCCAGGAAGTTTTTTTAAATGCAAAATAACTTTCAGTTAAGAAAAATAGAAGAGTGACATTGTTTTATATTTAATGTTTGGCTGAACAACTAGTTTCTCATATCTGCTTCTGCATTCAGCCTGGTGCAATGAATTGATTTGGTTGAGCCATATGAAGAAAATTTGGGCTCATGCAGATATTTAGTTGGAAAAGGAAGGAGTATTTTATGTTTTTTTTGTTTGTTTTGTTTTTGGTTTTGTTTTCGTTTTTTTTGTGGTACGTGGGCCTCTCCCGTTGCGGAGCACAGGCTCTGGACGCGCAGGCTCAGCGGCCATGGCTCACGGGCCTAGCCGCTCTGCGGCATGTGGGATCTTCCCAGACTGGGGCACGAACGCGTGTCCCCTGCATCGGCAGGCGGACTCTCAACCACTGCGCCACCAGGGAAGCCCAGGAAGGAGTATTTTAATATACTTTTTAATATAATTGTGTGGCTGTTTGATAATATACCAAAACTTGACAAGTGATAGTTTTTTTTTTTTTTTTTTTTTTTTGCTACGCGGGCCTCTCACTGTTGTGGCCTCTCCCGTTGCGGAGCACAGGCTCCGGACGCGCAGGCTCAGCAGCCATGGCTCACGGGCCCAGCCGCTCTGCGGCATGTGGGATCTTCCCGGACCGGGGCACGAACCCGTGTCCCCTGCATCGGCAGGCGGACTCTCAACCACTGCGCCACCGGGGAAGCCCGACAAGTGATAGTTTTTTTAAGATCATTTGCAGTGTGGAATCTGAAGCCATGTCAGCGAACTTTTCTTACTGTTACATCAAGACCATGGTCTCTTCCTTCTCTCTCGTAACATAGCATCCGTGTTTTGCTTCCTCTGCTCCTGTGTCTTGTCATTTAGCAAGCTGATCTTGTCAGTGTTGATAGCCCTATTGACAGTGGTCACGTCCACCAAACGTATGTTTTGCTTGGAAGTAATTTGAGTTATCAGAGAGAGGCTATTCTTGTATGTATGCGTGAACTGGCCCTTGAATTCTCAAGGGAAACCGTTTTCATAAAATCCATGTCGTTAGTTACTCTAGACGTTAGAGTCTGGTCTGCCAGATAGTTTCTTAACAAGGCCCATGGAAAAGAGGAAAAAGGGAATGTTGTTAATGTTAAAAATGTCTTACATCCTTCCTTAAATATTGCGTAGGAATCTCTTAACAATGTGTGTGTGTTGTTTTTTTTTTTAAACTTACAGATTTTCTGTCATCGTGTGTGTGTTTGTGTATGTGTACGCGCACATACGTGGTTGCTTTAGCTTACTATTCTACAATATGAGACAATTCTTTAGATAGTCCGGTCAGTTTCAGTTGGGTAATAATAATGAAAGAGATCTTTTAGAGTCTTGCTACTTAAAATGTTGTAGCAGCATCATCAACAAGTAGGCTCTTGCTAAAAATACAGTATGTCAAGTCTTACCCCAAAAGCACCGGATCAGAATCTGCAATTAATAAGATCACAGATGTTCATATACATATTAATTTGAACAGCACTGCTTTAAATTATTGAAACTATCTGAATAGAGTGAGTGCTTTTTATGGCTTATGTTTTCTTAAAAATACCAGGCCGCTTTTGTTCACATTTGACAGAATCAGTAAGTTCATTGGGAAGGAGAACTAACTGATTGAATGATCTTAATATATGCTTGAACCTAGACCCAAGGTCAGGTGGAATGTCACCTTTTAGTTCTGAGCATCTTGTTATCCTACTATTATAGGAAAAAGGACTTCCTATGAAATCTCTATCTATCTCAGGGTCCTGTCAAAATCAGAAATTGCTTGTAACTCGTCTCCTGTGCTCTCCTGCATCAGGACTGTTGCCTTTATCAGTCTTAAGACTGGAGAGAACCACTGATTCCGGCATGGATCTGGGGCTGAAAGGTAGCCTGGTGGTTTAGGATTAGACACTTTCTAGAAGTTGGAGGAGTCAAGAAGGGATCATGAGGCAGGACTCCAGTTTGCCCTGCTGGGCTCTGGGAGGCTCTCTGGGGATGCTGCCCAATTGTGGACTGTCTCTTGAGTCTTCCAGGGTAGGGGTACCTGCCCTTTACCTCCTCTGCCATTGCATTTGCAGCTTGTTGCCAATGGTAGACAAAGTTCATGTCCTCTAACACCTGCATTATGTTCTCCTTTTATGAGGATCCATATCCACATGAAGTACTGTTTTTCAAGTGAATAATACTGCACGTAGAGAATATTGCACTTAAAATTGTTAATATTTTGTTTGCCTTTGGGGTTAATCAGTATGGTTTACGAAAGTATGAACTTTACAGTTAAAATGTTTTAGAATATATGAAGCAAGTGATAAGGAAAATAGGTAACCATTTGGCAGATAAGGGCCTCATGAGACTTGAAATTTCTAGTGCTGAAGTAAAAACTTGTATTTCAGTATATACCGTACTTACAGTTTATTCCTGCAGAAACAAACAGTATATAAGTAGATTTTCAGATATTCAAGAATTGATTCACATTGGAGAGTTTTCTTGAGATTACAGAGTTTTAGAATGAAGTTTTAAAGTTGCAATTTAGAATCTATGTATTGACTGGTAGATAGTTAGCCAGATGGACTTAAATACGTGAATATCCTTCAAAGGGAAATCTGAGACATTTTTCACATCTGAAGCATCCTACAAAAACATTTTCGTTATCTTTGTAAAATGGGTGCATTTGATGTTAGACACAAGTCATTATTAAGCTTATTTTAAAAGTTCAGTTTAATTCTTGGGTGTGAACAAATAAGGTTGTAGTGGTTACAGGTGAATGTTCTTATTTTTAGAAGGCATGTGCTGAAATAATTGTGGTTGAAGTATTATGTTTGCAACCTGCAGATGATTGAGAAAAACAAATTATAGCAATATAGCAAACAGGGCAGGGACTTCCCTGGTGGTCCATTGGTTAACACTCTGCACTTCCAATGCAGGGGGTGAGGGTTCGATCCCTGGTTGGGGAGCTAAGATCCCGCATGCCACGCAGCATGGCCAAAAAACCCCCAAAAAACGGAAAAACAAAAAATAGGACAAAGTGTTAATTGTTGAGTTCAGATTTAATTATTTTTATTAAGATATAGTTGATGGTACAATATTATATACATTTTCAGGTGTACAGCGTAGTGATTGACAACTTTTAAAGGTTATATTCCATTTACTAGTTATTATAAAATATTGGCAGTATTCCCTGTGTTGTACAGTATATCCTTGTTTATCCTAGCTTATTTCTGTTATATATAGTAGTTGGCACCTCTTAAACCCCTGCCCTTGTCTTTGCTCCTCTCCACTTCCTGCCTCCCTACTGGTAACCAGTAGCTTGTTGTCTCTATCTAAGTTCAGGTTTAGATATATTTTTCTGTGTTTTTGAAATTTTCTATAATAAAAGCTTGGGAGTAGGGAAGTATACCCCTTAAAAGTTAATATCAATTTTATAATTTATTGGTACTTAAATTACAAGCAGTTATATAGCTTTTAATGGATTTAGTCTGAAGCATTCTTACTGTTGGTCCTTCTGTGATTGATGCCATGTCCATGTAATTTCTCTATGGAGAAGATACTGAAAAAAGAGAAATTAGAAAGTGAATTGCTTTTAAGATGAAGGCAAAGTGTATTACATTTTATTATGATGTGAAATTTTGAACATTCAAAATTACTCAATTACTTTTATTTATTACTTTTATTACTAATATAATAATTTTTTAGTAAATAAAAGAATTACTAACATGTAATACTTTGTTTAGTAAATTAAAAGTTAAAGGGATTGATTGGCATTTTCAGTCTTTTTGGTGCGTAGGAGTTAAAAAAAAAAAATGAGGGCCAGGAAAGTACTTCTTATTTAGACTTTGGTAAAATCAGAGAAACTTTTATTGCACTCAGATTTCTCTCTTCTGCCTATTATTAAGAAGGGAAAATACAGCAAAATTTCCCAACTTCTTTGAGATGGAAAGAGGTAGGATGTGATAGCAGTTGTATTCTCAGATTAGTGAATAGAAGAAAAGATTTCAGATCAACAAGTGATTTGCAAAACTGTAAAGATGATCTTTTGATTCTGAATTATTTGCAGTTGGAATCTATACTTTATTAACTTTATCATGCCTCTTAGAACTGTGGAAGGGATGAAATGTGATGAGCTCTGTGTGTGTGGTTTGGTTTGGTTTATTTTCTGTAGGGTATGGTGTTGGGGGCTTCATGTCTGCCAAAAGTTGCTCAAATTACCCCGTATCTGGTTTTGAGGAACTAGCTTTTCTTGCCTTGATTTGCACTTTATTGCAAGTAATATTTATTTGAAATTTAGTTTCAGAGAATAATTATTTGAAACTAAATAATTTTAAAGCAGTGTTGTTTTCTAATGGAAAATATGGTTAGTATGCTTTATGGGGCAGAATGTCAAGTGGTAATCTTAATTATTTATAAGATCATATTCATGTTAGTGAATTTCTAGGAATAACACAGCCTTTTTTCTTCTTTTGTAGCATAAGCAGTACTATAATGGATGTAGACAGCACAATTTCCAGTGGGCGTTCAACTCCAGCAATGATGAATGGACAAGGAAGCACTACTTCTTCAAGCAAAAATATTGCCTATAATTGTTGTTGGGACCAGTGCCAGGCTTCCTTCAACTCTAGTCCAGATCTGGCAGATCACATCCGTTCCATACATGTAGATGGTCAGCGAGGAGGGGTTGGTTTTGTCATTTCTTTTTTTCACTCCCTGTTTTCATTAGTTTTATTAATTTATAATTGCTAGTTAGGCTTTTTTTTTTTTCAAAGTAATTTGGGATTGCTTTTACACACGGTTTATTTTTTTCAAATGTTTTTTTCCCCCTTTTATTTACTTCCCACATATTTGATGGAATCAAATTAAATAGAACATATTATGTGTTGGATTTTAATTTGCTCTTAGGTATATTACTTTGAAGAAATTAGACTTTCTGCAATACAGTGGGAGTATTGTAAATGAATACTCTGTATTTCAAGCTTCTGTTGTTTTGAGTTGAGGAGGTTTAGGAATTGGCACTGTTTGGGACTTCTGTTGTTAGAGTGGTCTTAAGTTATCCCTGATGCTGAAATTAACTAGAGAAACTATTGGTACCAGGATTAGTATAAACAGTCCTGTTAAATGACAGTCTGTACTCATTATTTGTAATAATTGATCATCTTTCCCAGGTCTTGTCAGAGCTGGCTTAGTATTGACCTGTATTCTTTCAGGAATCCATTTAGTTGTGTCAGTTCATATACTTTTTATTGAGTAGTAAATAAAGAGCTAAAGCAAATTAGGTGAGTCACAGTGTAATGGACCAAAATATTTATAAAATTGATAATATTATAATTTTTTTTAAACTTTATCTAGGTTTATGTCTTGAATAGTTAACCATACTTAGTATGTTTTCCAGAAATTAATGTCACATTGTAAGTACAGATAATTTATTAGGCCACACATTGCCTGTCAGTGTGCCATCACTTTTGAGATATACTGATACTAAAATGGTTAAAATCTTCTTGGTTTAAGTAAGTGGGTAACTGTTCCCACGGTGGTATTGATATTTAGATTGTATTACTAATCTTTTTTTTTTTTAAACACGCAACCGTAACAGGCACTCCTCACGTTTTTACCAATGGTGTTGCATTTGAAATTTCTTTTAAGAGATATTTGCTGTTATCACAATATGTTATAATGTTTCAGCAATCTTTTAGTTACTTGATAAGTAAACATTTGTCATATTATTAGATTTAACGTATACGGGGTCTGGGTAGACACCAAAGCGTGTATTAATGAACTGTGCCCATCATATGGTATTTTCACTGCCTAACCCACCCAGCTCAGTGGTTAAGCTCCGTTGGTAACAGTCTTTATTTCCCCCATATATATATAAGAGCAGATATATATATATATATATATCTCAGATTTTTAGTGAAACTATCTTAACTAAGTTGGTTTCTTGGTTATTACAGAGTTGCCTTTTGTGAGCCACTGCTTCTTGTCACTTGGTATATATCACTAAGGTTGTCTTCTGAACCATGGAATGATGCTTTTTAGGCACTTGACTTAGCAACTGCATATAGGATCCCAAGCTATGTAGGCGATCTCTTAGGAGGTATAGGATAATTTCACATTTCTAAGTCTTGATCCTACAAGTTGAGTTGGCACACAGCCTTTAGGAGAATGTTTTCTGCCTTTTACAGATTTGAAGAAAAAATGGAGTTAACAGTCTGAATGTATCATGTAATCCCTGCACCTGCACGTGTCTTACTGATATTACAGAGCTAGGCATGAAGTTGTGGTATCTCTACAGTAACTGTAAACTTGCTGAAATGGAAACCCCCTCCCCCATGTCATTTCTTGAATGCTTATTCATAAAATTACTTTATTACAAATAATAAGATTTTCTGGCTAATTTTAAGAGTAATGCTATTTTGACTTCAGAAAGATCTCCTGATCTTTGAAGGACACTAGTTGCTAAACTACAGCGTAAAGGATCAGCTAAATGAAGAAAATAGTTTCCATTTATTTCTACATATCAGTCTTTGATATCTAGACTTAAGCTTTCAGAATGAAAGTGTGAATGAGAATTTGAAAACTTGATACTGCTAGATAAGACAGGAAATCTTGATCTAGTTTGTGCTTTAAAATAGAATAGTTGTGTCTACGGCCGGCCGTACCACCCTGAACGCGCCCGATCTCATCTACAATAGAGTAGTTGTTGGTTGGAACATTTTTTTTTAAAACGACCTCTTGGAAGGGAAATTAAAAAGAAATCATTTCAATTGTTTTTAAGTGTACAGTTCAGTGGCATTAAGTACATCACATTGTTATGCAGTCATCACTACTGTCATTCTCTGGAACTTTTTCATTATCCCAAACTGAAATCTGTACCTGTTAGACAATAACTCCCTAATCCTCTCTTCCGCTAACCCCTGGTAACCACTATTCTACTTTCTGTCTCTATAAAATTGACTATTCTAAATACCTCATGTATAGTGGAAAACAGCTGATTTTGATGACATTTTAAAAGAATTTTTATTTCTCTTCTTTCTACTCCACAAGTGTTAA
Organism: Mesoplodon densirostris; assembly: GCF_025265405.1. Classification (NCBI taxonomy): domain Eukaryota; kingdom Metazoa; phylum Chordata; class Mammalia; order Artiodactyla; family Ziphiidae; genus Mesoplodon; species Mesoplodon densirostris. Next base: position 17,170,225 of record NC_082671.1, read on the forward strand.
ACTGTCATAATGGAACAGAAACAAATGAGGAAATTATTGGTAATTCTGCAGGATTTTATGTTTCTAATTACTGAAAGATGACAATTTTTCTGGAGCAGTAAGTTAGTAAGATCTAAATACTATATTAATTCCTGTTCTTTTTCTCATCCCACTCTAATCTTCGCCCTGGGAAAAACAAAACTGTCATATAACAGCTTAGAAACTTCTTTACCTTCCTATAAGCTGTTTATGTTGCCATGTCATGTGGACTTTATATTTGAAGGATGAAATCAGGTGGAGTTTAGGTTTTCCTGACCCTTTCAAAGTGGGTGGATACTTAATTCTACATTAAAAGTTAAACTTACCATTTAAACATCTTTTATGAATATTCCTTTTTAAAAAAGAATCATGAGAGTACTTTCTTGTATTTAAAAAATAAAAACAGGGACTTCCCTGGTGGCGCAGTGGTTAAGAATCTGGCTGCCAGTGCAGGGGACACGGGCTTGAGCTCCGGTCTGGGAAGATCCCACATGCCAGGGAGCAACTAAGCCTGTGTGCCACAACTACTGAGCCCATGTGCCTAGAGCCCGTGCTCTGCAACAAGAGAAGCCACAGCAATGAGAAGCCTGCGCACCGCAACGAAGAGTAGCCCCTGCTCACCGCAATTAGAGAAAGCCTGCACGCAGCAACGAAGACCCAACGCAGCCAAACATAAATAAATAAATTTATATTTTAAAAAAAAGCAAGAAAAATTTAACCTTTTTTGTTAAGTAAAATAGAATTGTGTTCTTCGGCTCATATTTCCGTGCATGACTAGATTTCAGAAACGAGGCTGAGCTGTTTTACTAATCAAATTTCAAACCCCTGTGTCCTCTTAATATACACGTAAGTCTTGGTAGGCAGGGAACTTAATCTTGTAGGATTTCAGTGGTTCCGCAAGATCCATTAGTGTTCTGTTTTTTTCTGTCTTAACTATTTCTTACTTTAAAAACAGTTGCCAGAAAGAAATCTGTTTATGTTTCTTGTTGCAGGGGTGCTTTTACGTGTGTCATTTTATTAAGTTTACTTTTGTATATGTTCTTTGGTGTGTTTGAGGGAAGAGGGCCAGAGGGAGATTTTGAGGAGGGACGATAATAGGATATTATTATTCAAAGACTCGAATGAATTACCTCTATGTTATTTAAAGTGATACTTTTAGACTCATGGTTAAATCCGAATGCTGCTAGGAAGTGGAATCAATCTTAGGAGGTTACTTTGTGTTTTGATTGCCAATCTGGTATCTCCTGAACACAACATGAAGTTGGTCATGTCTTTTGCAAGAAATGAGAAATATTTTATTCTTGTATTTGGACAGTGTATTGAATATTTTGTCCTCTGTTTATTAAATACCTTTTAACAGAGGAAATTGAAAATGTTAGCACATTTAATGTGGCTAAAAATTATAGGATACAAAATTATAGCCTTCATTTTAGACAGATCTTGAAAGAGCAGACTGATTTGAGACAAAATAAATATAAAAGACATTTGCTTCTCTTTTACATGTTCACATTTTGTGAAAAACTGAGCTAGTTTTTTCCTAAGAGCTTAAAGGAACCGTGAGATCATCCATTCAACCCCTTCCTGACTTTAGATTGTGTCTCTCTTATTTAATATAAAATCTTTTTGTATCATTTTACTGCAGAAGGAATCTAATTAGTAAAAGTAGGCTTTTTTTCACTCCCTTTGAGCATGTACATTATACTGCTTACTGGCTCTGTATTTGAGTATATTTGACTGATTTTACTTTACTAATAGTAATGGAATTTTCCTTATGCATGCTTATTAGACTTTTACAGTTTGCACTGTATTATTTTGCAGTGGGTTTTACAATTTACCTAAAGAAATTTTTGTCTACATTCATTTAAAAAGTAGCTTTTAATTCTGGTAACTTTAGGAATCATTTTATAAACATGTATTAGGGTCAGGAATTTTAAGTACCAAGGAGGAAATGTTATAACTTATAATATCTGCTTAACTAAAAGAAACCAGCAAATCTGTTGTAGAATCAAGATGTGCGATAACATTCTTAAAGCATATCAAACAGCAGTAGCAGTGTTGCTTGTTGTAAAATGATTTTGAGTAAAAATTGATCTCAGTTACTTTAGAATGTTTTTCTAGACTTCTAAAAAATTTTATTTTACACTTACTGTTTAATGATTGTTTCCTCAGTCCTGTGTGTATCTTTGTTCTGTTCTATATGCAGTACATTATAATCTTCAGAGTGTGGCTGTATTTATAATTGTTCTAACCTTAGAAAAGAACAGAGCCTATATATGGTTTTTTGAAGGTAGCGGTTACAGTAGATTCATACTTCTTTTACTGATGATGGGGAGCAGTTTTCAGTGTTCAGTTTGATAAAAATAGAATTGGTCAAAAAGTTAATACCTCAATGGTAGGAAAAAGATTATGTTGTTAGTTGTTAACCCAGTCATACTCAGTTGCCTGAACCCAAGAATGTGGATCTATTATGATGATAGAAGTATCTCATGACATTACTTTTGCAACTGTATTAATTTTAACATTCTGTATTAGATTTTGCTTTATAAGCAAGATAATTGGAAATCATTTATAATAAGTAGAACAATATAAACATAAGTAGTGTTAGTATACATTTGAGAATAGGAAATCAAGAGCAGAAAGATTGTAACTGGATAATTTGCTTACTCATTCTTTGAATCAGTGTCCACCAATTGACCGTTTTGATTTATTTTCATTGGTTCTTTATACCTTAATATATTTCTGATATTTACAGTTAACACATGCTTGTTCCCTCATGCAGTAAATATAAAAAATGTAAATAATGGTCCATGGTTCTAGTTCCTAGGACTATATTGTTAATATTTTGTATATTTCCTTCTGAATGGCACTTTGGGATTGGTGTATCAGTTCCTTATTGAGGGAATGGACAGCAGCCTTAATGGGGAAGGGTTAAAACTATGCCTCTCATTCTGGAAGGTCAGAAAGTTTATCTACAGTAAGCATTTTGATTGCCTTGTACAACAAATGTCTCTTTGTCAATTGAAGACTTCCAACATGTTTATTTGAATTTACAAGGAATAAAAGTCCTTGTTGAAATAAGTGATGAAAACAATTATGGCTCTTCTTTTAACAGGTATTTGTTTGCTTATGGAAAGGTTGTAAAGTATATAACACTCCGTCAACCAGTCAGAGTTGGTTACAGAGGCATATGCTGACACACAGTGGAGACAAACCTTTTAAGGTAAGTAAGTGTATGTGAGTTTTTTCTTCACTTCAAGTTAACGTGTTTTTTAATGGGCATACTTTTGCCCTTCTAAAAGTTTTTTTAAAGAACCATTTGTTTTAACATTCCCATAGATGCATGGAATTTATAAAATAGATGAAGGTAAAGATAATTTAATCCAGTTTTTAAAATTTGAAGACCAGAAAAAAGTCACTGTGAAGGTAGGGTCTTGAAAACAGCTAGTGTGCAGATCCGTGACTTGAATGTATGTCTTTAAAATTGCTTGGTTGTGGTTAATACCTTGTGCTCTAATTATATTTTCTCACTGTCATAGGTTTCAACCTTTTTATTAGCAAACAGTACTGATTATTATATGAAAAAATAAATTTGTAGAACATTAAGGGATTTTATTCCTTTCACTCAGTTTTGAGGTCATGCTACTGAACTCAGTTGTAAATTACCCTGTCAAATAGATGTATTTGGGGAAATCTGTACAAAGAGCAATTTTCTGTAAAAACCATTTTTCCTTTCCTCATTAAAAGTTAAAATATTTTGGTTTGTAACTATGGAAAGCATATACCATAGAGATTAAAAGTTTGTATTTAAAGAAGTTTCATAAGTTAACACAGTATCTGCTGGTATATAAATACTGTGCCAGAAACTTCCCTTGGGTTTCGTTAGAGAAAGAGATAATTCTTGTAGAGTTGTTGTTTTTAAAAATTACTGAATTTTTTTGGAAAATACAATCATTAACAATTTAAAAAAATTATAAAGAAAAAATTTATATTGAGAAATCTTGCTCCCTTTCTTGTTCCTTATTTTCGCTCCCCCAAATACATTGTTCTTAGTTAGTAGTGAATTCTTTATGAAACTACAAGCAGATACATATATGTAGGATTATTCTCCTTCCTTTTACACAAAATCTAATAAACTATATACTGTCTGTATCTTATTTTTTATAAGCTTTTTATTTTAGAGCAGTTTTAGATTTACAGAAATATTACAAAGACTGCAGAGTTACTGTATGTCCTATACCAAGTTTCCCCTGTTACTAACATTTTTATTGTATGTATGTGTACCTTGCTTTTGTAACATACCTTCTAGTAGAGATCTTTTCATATCTGTTCATAGAGAATATTCTCTTTTTTTAACAGTTTCATAGTATTCCATTGTGTGGCTGTAGCAGTTTATTTAACCAAACTTGTATGGATACTTGGGTTGTTTTTAGTCTTTTCCTGTTGCAAATAGTACTGCAATGATAAATCTTTGAACATATGTCATTTTATACATGTGTAATTTATAGGAGAAATTCCCAAAATGATGTGAGTGGTTGGATCAAAGGCTATATAAGCATTGGTAATTTTGATAAATATTGCCAAACTGCCCTCTCTAGGGGTTGTGCCCTCATCAGCAATGTTAGAGTGTCTGCCTTCTTCACAGCTTTGCTAAGAGGATGTTGTCAAACTTTTGTGTTTTTGCCCATCTAATAGATGAGAAATTGCATCCTGATGTAGTTTTTTATTTTTATTTTTTGGCTGCACCTCATAGCTTGCGGGATCTTAGTTCTCTGATCAGGGATCAAAACCCAGGCCCATGCAGTGGAAGTGCCAGGTCCTAACCCCTGGACCGTTAGGGATTCGCTCCCCTGATGTAGTTTTGCTTTTCCTTTATTATTGATGAAGTAGGGCGTCTTTTCATACGCTTAACCATTTGGATTGCTTTTTTTTTGTTCTTTTTAGAATAGTCTCATTGAGCTTTCTGTTGGCATGTGGGTCCTATGATGTTAGCCCCCTAGTCTTCCCTTATAGTCATACTGCAGATCCTGGCCCTGAAGTATGTGACCTGGGACAGTTTTTTGAACTTGCCATCTAACATGTAACTGGTAATAATAGTTACCTCATAGAGTTGTACAGTATATAGCTAGTACATGTAAGAGATTATTGTTGCTAAAGTAAAAGAATCATTTCCTTTCTCATTGTATTTCCATATATTTTTCTTTAAGGCAGCAATTCTGTTGCTGGTCGATTATGATGTTCAGGTTAATTTCACAGCCTGTACAAATGGATTCCGCCCCCCCCCCCCCAGATCTCTTTTTAGAAACTAGAGAAGATTCCCATTGGAGAGGGGGAAAGAAAATGTCTTTAAAAGACAGAAGTTAAGGAGTGTGATTTAGTGAGGCATTGTTCTGTAAGTCATAGGAATCATTTGAATCAAAAAAACATTTTTTGATGTCTGCAGTACATGGCAATGTGCTAGGCATTTGGGAAGCAAGGTGAGGAGGAAAGGCAGGCCTCTGCCTTTCAGGGAGCTCACATCTTTAGGTTTATACATATGTACGTAGATTTAAGTAGTGAAATGTCCCTATAGGTCACTATAGTGACCTTCAAAAGGTTCTCTGGAAACATGAATTAGTGATGAATGGGGCTGGAAAACAGTAGTAGAAGGTGAGTGGGAGTTGGCTATAGAGAGGAGGTGATGTGATGATGCTTGAGGCAAGTCCCTTTGAAAAAAATTTTTTTAGTTGTAACATGATATAATGTACAATAAAGTATGTAAAGTACACTTAAGTGTTCAGCACTTTAAAGGTTTGTTTCGTATGTTTGTACGCACCTGTGTAACTACCATTCTGCTGAAGAATATTTTCAGTAAAACCAAGTTGCTTGATGTCCCTTCCCAGTCTGTCCCCCTCCCTCCCCTCCTCCTTCCCCCAGGCCATGTTACGATTTCTATCATATTGGCTTAGCTGTATGAACTTTTGTGTTTGGCTTTTTTTCACTCAACAAAATAGCAGTGAGATTTGTCCTTGTTGTAGGTATCAGTCATTAAAAAAACAACAACTGCTGTGTAGCATTCCAGTGTCCAATAAACCATACTTTATCCATTCTTCTGCTCATGGGTTTCTAGTCTTTGGCTGTTATTAATCAAGCTGTCCTAAACACACTCTTCTACATGTCTTCTGATGGCACACATGCACTCATTTCATTTCTCTTCATTGTATAGTTAGGAGCGGAATTACTGAGTCATAGAATATGGCATATTTAGCTTTAGCAACTACAAACTCTTTTTCAGATTGGTCATATCACTTTAAATTACCACCAGCAGTGAATGAGAGTTTTAGTTGCTCTGTATCTTGGTATTTGCCATCTTGTTAATTTTAGCCATTCTGGTGTCTGTGTAGGGTTATCCCATTGTGGCTTTAATTTTTATTTCCCTGGTGAGTAACGATATGTTGCACACATTTTCATGGGCTTTTGGCTATTTGAATTTCCTTTTTTGGGTGAAATGCCTATTTAAGCCCTTTTCTATTTTATTGAATGATTTGTCTTTTATTATTATATAAAATTTTGTATATATTTTGGATACAGGTCCTTTGTCAGATATGTATATTGTAAATGCCTTCTTCCAGTCCGTCTTTGGTTATCCTTTTCACCTTTCCTAATGAGATCTTTTTTTTTTTTTTTTTGCGGTATGCGGGCCTCTCACTGTTGTGGCCTCTCCCGTTGCGGAGCACAGGCTCCGGATGCGCAGGCCCAGCGGCCATGGCTCACGGGCCCAGCCGCTCCGCGGCATATGGGATCCTCCCAGACCGGGGCACGAACCCGTATCCCCTGCATCGGCAGGCGGACTCTTAACCACTGCGCCACCAGGGAGGCCCCCTAATGAGATCTTTTGAAGAACAGTTTTTAATTTTAATGAAATCTAATTTATCAATTTTATGGTTAGTGCTTCTTGTATTCTATTTAGAAAATCTTTGCTAACCCTCAGTATATGAAGATGAGGAGGATCTTAACAGAGCTAAGAGTTTTGTCTCATGGTAATAGGGAGATCATTTCAGAATGTGTGTGTGTGTGTAAAATAATTTACATATCATAAAACTTACCAAGTGTATAATTAAGTAGTTTTTAGTGTATTCACAGGTTTGTGCAGCTATCACCACTAATTACAGAAATATGTACTTTTGAAAGAAAGAAAAGGAAGCATAAAAGAATGAGTGGACTATTTAGGGAATAACATGTATTTTCATGTATTTAGTGATACTTTGTGGTGGCAACTTGAAAATAGGTAAAAAAAATTTCTGACTAGTGAGCTTGGACTCTCTAGAATTTAAGTATAAAAGTAATTGGTTGCAAAATGTTTTCTTTGCATTACTGTTCTTATCTCTTATTACCTATTAGTCTGGAATCCGATTATTATAAGGAGTTTGCATTGTATTTTTTGTCTTTTATTTTTACCATAGGCTTCAAGCACTTGCCAGAGAGTTCAGTTGTGTTCATATCTTAAACAGCATCAGTGTGGCTGCTTTGTGGTTGGATGGTTTGTGTGTGGGATAATTGATAGAATCATCTTGATGAGAAATTTTTTAAAATGCGCACTGTCTTTACTGAAAACATTTAAAGTTGTTAATTATTTAGAATGAAGCCTGAATAAATAAAAGGGCTGGAGGATAGGGAAAGGAAGGGCTAGTGTAGTGCCTAGTGTTGCCTGGCTACGACAGACCTTGGGAGTTCACAGCCAGCAAAGCTTTTCCTTAGTTCCTGGTAGACTCGCTCTTCTTCCTCCAGTCTGTCACATGGAAATAAGTGTGTTATGAAGGTTATGCTTGCTTCATATTAAAACATTTGACATTGAAAAGCTTAAATAAGAAGATAGTGGAACTATAATCTAACTATCTATTATATTTGACTTCTTAACATATATGTACAAAGTAAAGAAATAAATGGGATCATTTTGCACCTACATGTATTGTACCTTTTTTTTTTTTTGGGGGCGGGGGGCCATGTTGCTTGACTTGCTGTATCTTAGTTTCTGGACCAGGAATTCCCTAGCCTACCTTTTTAGTTTTGTATTGGACATCATTTCATGTCAATAAATTAACTTTTTAGTGGTTGTGTGATCTTTCTATGTAATAGTTTACCATATTTTATTTAATCATTCCTTGATGGATTTTGTTGGTCCAATTTTCCACAATATAATCAGTTAACACATTTTTATAAACTACTTATGTGAGCTAATATAAATTCCTAGAAGCTATTTTGCTCAGTCAAAGGGTATATGTCTAGGCTTGCTTTTGAAAGGTATTATTCCCCCTACAGAAAAACATACCAATTTGTATTCTAACCAGTAGTGTATAATATAATGCCTGTTTCTCAGCAACCTTGAGTCTTGTTGTTCTATTTTATCTTTACCAATCTGCCGGTATATGGTAACACATTTCTACTTATATACAGTGTAGACACATACAGTGTAAATACAGTATAAATACTTTTCTATATATTCACATAATTTTTCCCCTGTATTAATTATTTTGTATTTTTAGAATGGAAATCCTTTTTGAGCTCATTATTCTTTTTTATAAAGTAGGAAAAAATTTCCCTCCTGTGACAGGAATTAAATATTTCCCCCATTTTGACCTTTTTCTTGACTTTTTATGGTCCTTTTTCTAAAACACAGATTTTTTGAGCTTTTTTTTTTTTTTTTGCGGTACGCGGGCCTCTCACTGTTGTGGCCTCTCCCGTTGCGGAGCACAGGCTCCGGACGCACAGGCTCAGCAGCCATGGCTCACGGGCCCAGCCGCTCCGTGGCATATGGGATCTTCCCGGGGGCACGAACCCGTGTCCCCTGCATCGGCAGGTGGACTCTCAACAACTGTGCCACCAGGGAACCCCTAAACTTTTAATTTTGAAAAATTTCAACTTGCAGAAAAGATACAAGGACTCCCATATATTTCTCACACATGTATGTGTAAAGAACTCCTGTATACCCTTTAGCCAAATTCACCAGTTAACATTTTGCCACATTTGCTTTCTCTGTATCTTTCCATCCATCATCAGTACATCATCCATTTCTCCATCTGTCTCCCTCCCCCCGTCTCTCTCTCTTCTTTCCTCCCTTTTTTCCTACATGCACACATATGCACACACACTATTTTGGGGGAACCATTTAAGAGGAGCCGTATCCCTAGATACTTCAGTGTGTATTATTTCCTAAGATCAAGGACATTCATTTACATAATCTTAGTACAGTTACCAAGTTCCAGAAATTTAACATTGATGCCATCAGTTACTCAGATTTCACTAATTGTCCCAATAATGTCCTTCATAGCCCTTTTTCTCCCCCCTTGGTTTAGAATCCAATTGAGAATCATGCATTACATTTAGTTTTCATGACTCCTTGAAACTTACAGTTTCCTCAGCCTGTCTTTATCTTTTATAGTGCTAATATTTTTGAAAAGTATAAACATTTTATTTTGTAGTATGTTCCACTTGGGGGTTGTTTGATGTGATCAGATTCAGTTTATGCATTTTTGGTGAAAATAGAATAAAATTGTCACTGTATCACTTCAGGGGACACTTGATGAGAGTTTGTTCCATCATGGATGAAATTACCTAGCATCACTTGGTTAAGGTGGAATTTGCCAGGTTCTCTACCGTAAACTTATTATTTGTCCCTTTACAATTAATGATTAATTTTTGCAGAGATACTTTGAACTATATGAATATATTGTTCCCCATTAAAACTAGTTTTAGTATCCATTAATGTTTCTTGCCTGAATCATTTTTTACTATGAGGGTTACAAAATGAGTTTTTTTCTCTCTTCCCATCTAAGTTTATAAGTTGATATTCTTCTTTCAGCGCTTTCTGCTCTTTATTCTATCAGTCAATCATCTATCTACAGAATGGCTCATGTATTATGTTATTCTTTTTTTAAAAATAAATTTATTAAATTTTTGGCTGCGTTGGGTCTTTGTTGCTGCACGCGGGTTTTCTCTAGTTGCAGCGAGCAGGGGCTACTCGTCGTTGCAGTGCGCAGGCTTCTCATTGTGGTGGCTTCTCTAGTTGCAGAGCATGGGCTCTAGGCACACGGACTTCAGTAGTTGTGGCACGAGGGCTCAGTAGTTGTGGCTTGCAGGCTCTAGAGCGCAAGCTTACTAGTTGTGGCGCACGGGCTTAGTTGCTCCGCGGCATGTGGGATCTTCCCGGACCAGGGCTCAAACATGTGTCCCCTGCACTGGCAGGCGGATTCTTAACCACTGCGCTACCAGGGAAGCCCTGTGTTATTCTTTGGCTTATAATACGTGACTATCATTTTGATGCTCATCTAATACAGATTTTTATATATCAATTTTTGCTTATGTGGCTTCTGGAGCAACTGTCTAAAGATTCAGATGGTAAAAGTCCATTGGAGTGTTGGTAATGGCAAAGGCTAGAAACTGGAAGTCTGTAAGACCTAATTGAGTTGACGTGGGAAATAAATGAAAGTCATGGATGTGTCATTTAGGTTTAAGTTACATTTGATGTTTCCTAAACTTGTTTGTTTTGTGCTTGAGAAGAAGTTAATGTCATATGAAAATAATTGATCTTGTCAGCTCGTTATGAAATTTTAGTTTTGTAAAATCAAACATACTCCTAAAATGTAAATATAGTTTTTTCTTTTAATAATGTTTATCCTTTATAATTAAAGTGCAAAGATTATTCCTAGATAAGCACCTTCCGCCCCAGCTTCTCCGCATATTCACTTTGTCTTGTGTATATACCCTTGCTTTGTATGTGCATTCAGAGTTTGCGTGAGGGGGAGTTGCTGCTGCCATTTTGTTAAATGTAGTGAAACCTGTTATTATTAAAGGTTTGGAAAACATTACATGTGTTTATAGGACTAGGATTTTGTAATTCTTTCAACTATTCTCTGGTCTTTTTTTTTATGTGATTTTGATTCTTCTTAGTCATTTGGTATTAAGCTTTATCATGGCTAATTGGCTTCAACTCACCATGCTCAGAAATATTTTACTTAACTGAAGAAAATAAACATTAGTCATACACAGCATGTTTGGTGATTGTTCTGATTTCCTTTTTTGCCAGTGTGCCAGTGGCTTGTCTGGACAAATTTGTGTAGTATGTTAGAAATTACATAGTTGTACTTTTCAGATAGGCTCCATAGTTTTTTTTTTCTTCATACATGATTCTCCCCTACTCTAGTATTTCTGTTTACTTTGAACACAGTACTTGCAGTCACTTAGTTGTCATGGGTTAATGAATTTATTGCAAGTTTTCCTCAGCAACTAGTCTCCAGCAGCTCAACATGATTGGCTTCGTTCATAATAGTGACACATCTGAATGACTTCTTACTGTGATAGAGTATTGCTTGAAAAACTCAGATTTTCTTTCAGGCCTTATACATGAAATAGACAATCTTTTTAGGTGTTTTGGAATCAAGAACCTAGCCTAACTTGTCGATGAAGAAGAAAGAAATTTTATCAAACCAGACTTAAACTATTATATCTTTATTACTGTGGGTGGCTTGCAGTTGTGCACACAGGCAAGTTCTGGTCATTTTTACAGGACATAGTGATGCTAATAATACATCATTCACTGCGATGGGTGATGCAATAATTTCCTTCTTCAGTTCCTTTGTAACCTGTTTTATAATGTTAGTCGATACTGATAATTTAAAAAATCTTGGGGCTTCCCTGGTGGCGCAGTGGTTGAGAGTCCGCCTGCCGATGCAGGGGACATGGGTTCGTGCCCCGGTCCGGGAAGATCCCACATGCTGCAGAGCCTGTGCGTCCGGAGCCTGTGCTCCGCAACGGGAGAGGTCACAACAGTGAGAGGCCCGCGTACCGCAAAAAAAAAAAAATATATCTTTTGCTTTTTCCCCCCAGTTTTGTTGAGGTATAATTGACAAATAAAATTGTAAGATACTTAAAGTGTACATCGTGATGATTTGATATGCATTAGTCAATTGTGAAAGTATTCCCTCCATCTAGTTAATTAATACATCCATCACCTCAGATATATGTATAAAATACATTTTAAAATTATATATATATTTATTATGTATATTTTTAAATTATATATATGTATATATATATATTTTTGGTGAGAATCTTCTGCTTTTCAACAGACATTCTCTGTAATAACACAAAGCTTTAAGCACCCTGTTCTAGCTTTAATTCTCCTTTACCTTTTTGTATGTCTCTGTGTGTCTGTGTATTTGAAGCTCTCACATTCCCTAGCCTTGGCAGACAGTTTTTAGGAGGCTCCCACTGACCAAAGATGGTACAGTTTGAGTAAAATAAGGAAAATAGCTGCAGTGAACATGATGATACTGAAAAACAAAAGGTGATTCCTCTTCCCTCCAGAAATGAAAAACCCATTGGTCACTGTTGAGAATGGTAGGGATCTCATTCTTTGGAAATCTGGTAAGAATCAAGAGGTAGTTCTTTTTTTACTATACGAGCTGTGCCACTCAGTATGCAGATTCTGGTGCCTGAGTTGCACCCATGACCAATTAAATTAGAATCTCTGGGATGTGCTGCCAGTCATTGCTATATTTAAAGAAATCTTTCTGGTGATTTGGATGTGTACCCAGGCTTAAGAACTTCTGTTTACAAGATATTTCTCTTATGGGGGGGGGACCTGTAAGAGAAATACCGCTTATTATAACACTAGGTGAACTTTGTTAGTTATAAAAGCTGATAACTAAGCAATATTTCTGTGGTAAGTGAGGTTACCAATTCAGTGCTCGTTGAAAGGAGGAAAAAAGGCACAGGGGCAGAAAGATGTATGCTGTGTTTACTATGTGCATGTTGCATATGGGATCTTGTTTCTACTCTTTCTTCTCTGGGCCTCCTCTCTTTTTTTTTTTTTTTTTTTTTTTTGGCGGTACGTGGGCCTCTCACTGTTGTGGCCTCTCCCGTTGCGGAGCACAGGCTCCGGACGCGCAGGCTCAGCGGCCATGGCTCACGGGCCCAGCCGCTCCGTGGCATGTGGGATCTTCCCAGACCGGGGCACGAACCCGTGTCCCCTGCACCGGCAGGCGGACTCTCAACCACTGCGCCACCAGGGAAGCCCTTCTCTGGGCCTCCTTGATGTCACACTCGCCTGTTGTTCCTCCCCACCCAAACTCAGTGGCTGCTTCTTCCCAGTCTGCTTTGCTGACCTCTGTTCTGCCTGACTTCTAAATGTTGGAGAGTGCTGTCAAAAATTCTCACCCTAGGGGTTCTTATTTTATCTAGTTCTTTGGTTTTAAATACTTTGTATACTCTGATTACTCCCAGATTACCTCTAGCCCTGACTTCCCCTCTTGGATTCCAGAATAGAACATTCAGCTTGGATGTCTAATAGGGCATTTTGAACTTAACATGTACAAAATCTTGGTTTTCCATTTCAAACGTGGTTCTATTTTAGACTCCGTAAATAGTAAGATCTTCCATCCAGTTACCCTGACTTTAAGAGCCCTGAAATATTTTTGATTCTTCTCTTAACTTTTCCTGTACCACCCCCCCCCATGCATTAGCAAATCCTATCGATTTGCTTGCCTCTCAGTGTATTTTGAATATTATTACTACTTCTCACTCTATTATTCCCAGTTCTTCTAAGGTTCACTTAGTTATTACTATTTGAAATCCTTGATAACTCCTCTCTAAATTAAAATCTATTTCTTAGCATGATGTGTAATATCATATCTCATATTTACCTGCTTCTCTACTCTCATTCATTCCCTTACTTTACCTTCATAGGAAATTGTGTTCCAGCCATACTGTATTACTTGTAGATCTCAAATGGGTCACATTTTGCCCTCATTGTGGTTTTGTATAGGCTGTGCTTTCTACCTGAGAATCTTAAAAGCTTTTTGTTTTGGAAAGATTTTAGAGTTACAGAAAGGTTGCAAAGATGGTACAGAGGGTACCCATGTACCTTCACCCAGTTTTTTCCCCCGATCTTATCATCTCACATTCTGTGGTACATTTTTCAAAACTCAGAAACCAATGTTTCTACCTGGAATTTTTGTTTTCCTTTAGATTACCTGCTAATAAATACTACCATATCTTCTGTGAAACTGGTGTTTTCTGCTCTATGTTTCAGTCACCCCTTGTAGATTTTCATGCTACTTAACAGGAATATGAGTATGAATAAGACAGTCTTTGTACTAGCAAAGACAGTCTTAGTGTTGCTTCATTCGAACAAATCTGTTTGAAAAAACTGTCATTCCACGTTTCAAATTTTATAACAGCTACTTGCCCACAAGAGTAGCTGACATATTGAATGTTTCAGTGGATTTGGGAGCCAGAACATTTAAAACACTCAATGTCCAACAACCAGTTTTTTCCCTGATTGTTGAAACAGGCTTTTTTTTTTTTTTTTTTAATCAGAGCACCATGTATGGTAACTTGAGTTCAGTAGTCATTGTTGTATGTGTGGGTGAAACATTGAATCTTTGAACAGTAAAATCAGTCAGCACCATGAAATGCTTGTGTTAAGAGGAGTGAAGGCACTAAGGTACTACGACCGTTTGAGGCAGCAGACTTGTCTCTCACCTTGTTCTGTGGGATAAACACTAAATGAGTGGAATACTGATTAGAGGATGCTTAAAGTTACTTTCTCTATCAGGGTAAAAGAATTTGTATTTTAGTGAAAGGTGTGTGATTCTGTTGTATTTCTTTTCATTAAAAGTACTCTTTTTCTCTCATTCTGAATTCTCATTGTACTTTCTATATTTTCTTTTTTAGATTTGTTTCTGATTCTTGACTGATGAATAATCAAAATCAAAGATAAAACAATTTTCTATTAGAATTCTCATTATTGATTTTATGTCCTGAGCATTGAATCATTGCTGTTTAAAATAAACTTGCAATATTTACTCTCTCACTTCTAGATACTACCAGGGCTTATTCTTTGCAGTTTTGAAGGAACCCAGGACAAAATGAATCTGTTAGCCTATTTGGGCCCTTGTAATTAAGGATAATCCTGGATGGATTCATATCACAAAATCCCTTTCAATTTAAACCTGAGGACTTGGATCTGAACTGTTATTATCATTGCTGCTTTAAATGTAGTTACGTAGCAAGCAGTTCTAAAATTTGAAATGTGGAGTTTCTCAACAAATTTTTTTGAATAACCAGTACTAAACTGGGAATCCAAGGGCAAAGACTGTTTTATTTATATTGTATTCCTTGAAGTATCTGACACATGGGACACAAATTATGCTTATTTAAAGTATGTTTTTATTTATTTAAAAAAAATTATTTATTTTATTTATTTATTTTTGGCTGCGTTGGGTCTTCGTTGCTGCACGTGGGCTTTCTCTAGTTGCGGTGAGCGGGGGCTACTCTTCGTTGCGGTGTACGGGCTTCTCATTGCGGTGGCTTCTCTTGTTGCAGAGCATGGGCTCTAGGCGCACGGGTTTCAGTAGTTGTGGCTTGTGGGCTGTAGAGCGCAGGCTCAGTAGCCGTGGCTCGCAGGCTCTAGAGCGCAGGCTAAGTAGTTGTGGTGCACGGGCTTAGCTGCTCTGCAGCATGTGGGATCTTCCCGGACCAGGGCTCGAACCTGTGTCCCCCGCGTTGGCAGGCAGATTCTTAACCACTGCGCCACCAGGGAAGCCCTAAAGTATGTTTTTAGGTTAGGTGTTAGGAAATACAGGGATGACATCTAAAATTGAAAAGAAAAATAAGTACTGCATGGCTTAGTCTATGGCAGTACTGTAGAATAGAAATATGTGTGACCCAAACGTGTTGTTTAAAATTTTCCAGTGCTGTGTTAAAAATAATTGAAACAAGTGAAAATAATTTAAGTAATATCTTTGACTTAACCGATTATATCATTTCAGCACCTTATCAATATACAGTATAATTAATAAGATGTTCTGTTTTTTGGTACTAAATCTTCCAAATTTGGTGTGTATTTTATACTTACAACATTTTTTAATTTGGACTAGCCACAATTTAAGTGCTCAGTAGCTGTATGTGTCTAATGGCTAAAATGTATTAGACAGTGCAAAACTAACCCATTAGGGCAATTCTACTTCAGCACTCTTAATTCAGGTGCTAAACAATTCATCTTTACTTATTTTATTTTTTTAACCATTTAAAAAAAATCGAAGTGTTGTTAATTTACAGTGTTGTATTAGCTACAAGTGTACAGCAGAGTGATTCAGTTATACATACATATATATAAAATGTATATATATTCTTTTTCAGATTATTTTCCATTATAGGTTATTACAAGATATTAAATATAGTTCCCTTGCTACACAGTAGGCTTTGTTGTTTATCTGTTTTATACATAGTAGTGTGTATATGTTAATCCCAAACTCTTAACACCCCCCCCCCCCATCTTCATCTGTATTTAGATTTCATAAAATTTGCAGTTGGAGAAGTAGATTCACACACTCAAGTTTTCCAAACATATTTAAAAGTTTTTCAGTAGTTAAACTGAATATCAGACTTTTAAATTAAAAATTAACAGTTATTAAGGAAATACAAATAAAAACCACAATGAGATAACACTTCATACTCACTAGGATGGTTTTAATAAAATAAATGGAAAATAACAAGTCTGGGCAAGGATGTGGAGCTATCCTTGTATAACCTTGTATTTGTTTATACATTGTGAATACACTGAATACCACTGAATTGTATACTTTAAAATGGTATGTTTTGTGAAATTCACCTCAAAAAAATTAATAAAATTAAATAAAAGTAAAAGTTCAGTTTCTTATAGTAGCCTTATTTAAAATGTTAGGTAGCAGCATCTGGCTAGTGCCTTCTGTAGTAGACTGTGGTGTTCTATGGCAATGTGGTAATCTACAGAAGACAAACTTTAAAAACCATTATTCTTTTCTGGTACTCAAAATACGTGTAGTAAGTTTTTAAATTCTAAGAATTCAGCATCCGTTAGATGCTAAACTTCTCATGGTCAGAATCTGTAGCTGAATATTCTTGATGTAGGCTATCTGAGGATCAGACTATTGATAGGATTGTAAGAATTAAATGAATTGGTAAGCACTGAATATGGCTAATTGCTTCTTTTCAGGGTTCCCATAACACTCTGTTCTTTACCCCTGACTATAGTCCTTTGAAGTTGTTGCTTTGTATATATGTCTTGCTGATCACATGTAAGCACTTTCAGGGCAAGAACTGTATCTTAATCATCCTTAAACTTCTGTCATCTTACATAGTACTGAATATGGAATAGATGAGTATTTGAACTAAAATCTTGAGTCATTCCTCTGCCTCTTAACCTTTTGTTAGCAATGCTGAGTACAGTTAGAGCCCATAACATGTCTCTTGTATATTGAAATAAATAGAATAATTATTAATGGCACTGTATAAGGATTTTGCTGTGAAATATCTTAGCATTGATTTTTATCAGAATCTGTAAGCCACTATATTTAGAAATACCTGTGATTTGCAAGATGCTTCTGGTAATATATGTATATTCATAAAAGTATGTTCCTGCCTTCAAAATGCATGGAAAAGATGAGTTGGGATAAATTATCTAATTACGCTCTGAAAGTGTGAGGGTGTCCTCAGAAGAGGATGAGCTCCCTTTCACGTGGGCAGATTGAGAGAGATTTTGTGAATAAAGTTATAATCTCTACTAAGAGAGGGTTGTAATGTGTTTTTAGAAGTTTAAAATGGTAGAGGTACCTAGATTGAAAGAAAGAGCCTGGAAGCAAGTGGATTTTTTGCGGTATTATCTAGAAAAATGTAATTGAGTTGAACCACCTGGGAATAATGTGATGGATACATTTAGAAGCATACGTGGCAAATTTGCGTACTTGGAGTTTTGTTGTCAAGTCAGAAACTAAGCAACTTTAATAAATTACTAATAGAAGACCACCAGCAATTCAGCTGTGGATTTTGCTATTTGGGGATCGTTTTGGAAAATATTTGTTTTAATTAGTAACATTCATTTGTTAGAAGACCTGCAAATACTATTTTCTAAGATCTAACTAGAAATCACACACTTGTACTGTAGCTAATTTGAGCATTGTAATTTTAGTGATATCCAAACATTCTGCATTCATTGTTGGAATAGCAGATCTGCCAGGTGACTTGGGTAGTTAAGTTGACCTCTTGTTTTCTCAATCTTGCAAGTACAGAAGGCTGAGGAGGCAGTATTTAATGGAACTTATAGAGGGTTGCATAAGACCAACTCTGAGCATACAAGTTGTCTTCTGTGAGCGACTAGATGCAGTAGTTTAAAAGTCAGTATTATTGTATTTCTTTCTTGTCTGTTACAACAGTGTAGAGCAGTTGGGAGCCTGATGAAGGTTTTGAAGTAGCATATATCTTTTTTTTTTTTTTTCTTGTGGCTCTGCGGCTTGCGGGATCTCAGTTCCCTGACCAGGGATTGAACTCGGGTCACGACAGTGAAAGCCCGGAATCATAACCACTAGGCCACTGGGGAACTCCCTGAAGTAGCATATATCTTAAAATAAAAATAACTTTGAAAATCCAGGAATCCCAGTAATTGTTCGATTGTCTTATTCTTTGATGTGAAAACAACTTACTGCTCCTCTTAGAAAAGTGATTAAACTCCAGATTTTTCTGGGAAGAAGATTCCACTATTTTTGTCTTGCACATGGTGGGAAGAGCAGTGAACTAAGGAGTCATGAAATTTTCCAGGCTCTGTCGCTGCTTAATCTGTATTATTTTGTGCAGCCTGTATCCTTTCCGGAATTAGTTCTGTAGTGTTACTGATTTACTTCTGAAAATATGAAATATTCACTCGTTCATATTTTGCTTGTATCCTATACAGCATCCCTGACATTTTTTTAATTTTTATTTAGTGTGTTGTTGGTGGCTGCAATGCCAGCTTTGCTTCTCAGGGAGGGCTAGCTCGCCATGTACCCACGCACTTCAGTCAGCAGAACTCCTCAAAAGTTTCTAGCCAGCCAAAGGCCAAAGAAGAATCTCCTTCTAAAGCTGGAATGAACAAAAGGAGGAAATTAAAGAACAAAAGACGACGCTCATTACGTAAGTGTTTCCCTGAAAATCAGTGTGTATTAGATGGTTTGGTTTTTGTCTTGGGCTTTCATGCAAATTCAGTTTTTACCATTCTTCAACTCTGCTTATCTATTTTTGTTAACAGTAATGAACAGATAGGATCTTGGTCTTTCACTGTGAGAATTCAGTGATGTATGTTTTACCTCTAGTAGCTAAGGGAATGTAAGTATATGTGGCCTTAGAATACAAGCTCTGTAATTAGATTTTTTTTTTTTTTTTTTTTTTGTGGTACGCGGGCCTCTCACTGCTGTGGCCTCTCCCGTTGCGGAGCACAGGCTCCGGACGCGCAGGCTCAGCAGCCATGGCTCACGGGCCCAGCAGCTCCGCGGCATGTGGGGTCTTCCTGGACCGGGGCACGAACCCGTGTCCCCTGCATCGGCAGGCGGACTCTCAACCACTGCGCCACCAGGGAGGCCCTGTAATTAGATTTTGAGGGCTACTTTGATTCTCTTCTAAATTAAGACCAATTATGACAGTGTTGGTATTTCTAACAATATTTTAGAAAACTTGGGCTTCCCAATAATGGTATAAGCGTATTAATCTAAACGTTATGACTGAAGGCATTTTTCATATACATTTATTTTACTTATTCATAATCTATAGCTGTTATATTTCCATTTCTCAAATAAGGAAACAGTCTAAGGTAGATCAAGCAGTTTGTGCAAAGTCACATTGCTAATAACTGGTGGCATTGAGAGTTAGAAAGAATTTTGGTGGACTCATTGGCATTAAAAATGTATTTATGGGACTTCCTTGGCGGTCCAGTGGTTAAGACTGTGCTTCCACTGTAGGGGGCACAGGTTCACTCCCTGGTTGGGGTACTAAGATCCCACATGCCAGGCAGCAGGGCCAAAAAATTAAAAACAAAAACAAAAACAAAAAACCCCAGTATTTATAATTTTCTTAGATTATTGTTAGAAGAGTTATTCTTAATCAAGAAAATGCTTGTCAAAAATTCCAAAATAATAAGACCACTGTGTCAAATCTGGAAACATTTTTAATTACATATTAATGTAAAATGTTCATGAAATGTATTTCATATGTTTGGCTGAGGTGAATGAGATCTGTGTGTAGTGCACAGATGGAGACATTTATCAGATTGTTGAAAATGTAGGGCTGGTGCTCAGGAGAGATGCTGGAGTAAAATATAAAATTATATGAAAAAGATAGTAGCTGAAACATGCAATCGTGAGGTCGGAGGCTAGAACCTCACACACCAAGGGGCAGAATTAACCCACACTTACTCATTGGTTGGAGTTCTGCTTTTGTACATCCTTACCTTGTTAGCTAGGTTCTGTGTTTTGAAAGCAAAGAAAATCTTGCATTTAAACACTAGATAGATACTTATTCGTTGTTTCAGTCTTTTTTATTATATATTTTTGTGGAAAATGGACTACTGATATGGCTGCTTGGAGACTGTTATATTTTTCTAAATATTCTTTACCTCTTTTATATTGACTTTTAGCACGACCACATGATTTCTTCGATGCACAAACACTGGATGCGATAAGACATCGAGCCATATGCTTTAACCTCTCAGCTCATATAGAAAGTTTAGGGAAGGGACACAGTGTTGTTTTTCATAGTACTGTAAGTATTTGATTTTTTTTTCAAATATTTCCCACAATTTGACATTTTAATGATTATGTTGAATTTTTTAGCCTTTAATTTGAACTATTTAAGAATATTGGGGTGGCATTTGGGCTACTAGGCATTTGAAGATCAGTCTCTGACCTTAAGTAAACTAGGTGTCTTTTCTGACCTCTGGTTTCCTTGCAGGTAAAGTTAGAGCATTAGACTTCTTTTAACTCACATCCCTATGTGGTGCATGCTCCTCCATCACCCATCAAATGCACATCTAAAGTTTGTGTTAAAGCCTTCCATCAAATGAAAGGTTCATGAAGGAGGGAATTTTAATCTGTTTTGTTCTATGAATATATTCCGAGTGTCTAGAATTGTGCCTGGCACATAGTAGGAACTCAGTATGTTTGTTGAATAACTATGTTGTTCTACTTGGAAAAAGAAAAGTATTGACTTTGAAAAGGCAATAATGAATTTATTTTTGGTTAACTAGGAGTTAATAGAGAGCTCTTCTTTCTTCTCATGCCCCCTGCCATTTTTAATATCCAGTCATCTTTATATTGCTATAGTTTGGTGTAGGTCTGTTAGTAGAAATAAACTTTAGACCAGACTTTTGGTGGTTTGAATCCCCGGAAAGAGAGATGATTTAATTTTGCCTGTTGAAATAGAAAATATACTAAATTTAGGTTTTATTTTTATATTCTAATCAAAATACATGAGAATTTAAATATAAAAGATCAGTATTGATATCTCTACTGGTTTGAATCTCTTATTCTTCCCATCTCCTCTAACAATGAGGTTTTCTTATATTTTCATTTTTTCTTTTATGTATACTTCCAATTCAAAATGCCCAATTTTGATTTTGATTCCCAAAATTAAAGGCAAGAAGGTAGAGGATTAGACACAAAGGAAAGGGAATCTTTTCTGAGATTGGAGCACATAATGGTGTGAGTTTGGGTTTAAGGAAAGTTGTACCATACTTACGCTCTTTTAAAGAATGTTGTAAACATAGTTATCTAAATAAGAATGAAGACAAAGTAAAAATGTCTGTGCTGGGAATTTTGTTGGGATTCAGCAAGATCAGGAGCTTGTTCAACAGTGATGGTTAGGATTTGATAACATACGTTTATGATTTGGTAGGTCTATAATTGTTCTTTTTCTTTTAAGTTGAAATCTAACATTTATTATCCAAGTTTACATTTATGTATTGTTAATAGGAGATAGAAAATATTAATCATTTTATAAGTTGAAATAAGTGGAGGATTGACTGTAATCATAAAATATTTCATGATTTGATAAAATAGACTTTTAATTATCTTACTGAATAAAAGCATGTCAGATAAAAAAATAAGTTAATTTTTTTATCCATGAAGTTTTTTTAATTGAAGTATAGTTGATTTACAATATTGTGTTAGTTTCATGTGTACAGCAAAGTGATTCAGCCGTATATATATACATATATACACACACGTATATTTTTTCAGATTATATTCCATTATAGGATATGACAAGATATTGAATATAATTCCCTGTGCTATACAGTAAATCCTAGTTTCTTATCTGTTTTACATATAGTATTTTGTGTCTGTTAATCCCATACCTCTAATTTGTTCCCCCTTCCCTCCCTCTCCCCTTTGATAACCATAAGTTTGATTTCTATTATTATTGTTCTTTTTTAGTCAGTAAGATGTGTTCACCAAATGCAGAGTTGGCATTAGGGATAATTTGTTCATTTACTTAAATATTGAGCACCTACATGTGCCAGGTACTAATGATACAGCAGTGAACAAAACAGGCTAAAACAAAACAAGAAACCGTGCCTACACTGTAGTGGAAGAGACATGATACACAGGATAAATTAGTAAAATAAAAAACTTAAAAGGAAGTGAGGGTATGAGCCATTCAGTTATTAGGGGGTTGAGCATCATAGCCAGAGGGAAAATCAAGCATAAGATCCTCAAGTGGGGACATGCCAGTATGTCTGAAAAGCCGTGAGGAGGCCAGTGTGGCTGGAGGAAACAAGTAAGGCAGAGAAAGTAGGAGCAGTTGGAGAGGCAATGGGGAGAGTGTTGTTGGACTGAGACATTGGCTTTTGTTCTACGTGTATTGGGAAGCCATTGGAGGAGTCTGAGTAGCCATGCTCTGTTGTGATTTCTTTTAAATAAAATTTTTATTGAGATATAATAAATACAGACTCACCCATTTAAAGTATACAAGGGAATTCCCTGGCGGTCCAGTGGCTCTCACTGCCGGGCCTGGGTTCTGTCCCTGGTCAGGGAACTAAGATCCCGCAAGCCACGCAGCACAGCCAAAAAAATACATATGCAATTCTGTGAGTTTTGACGGTTGTACTTACCTATGAAACCACCACACCACCACAGTTGAGCTGTAGAACAGTCCTGTCACGCAGAACATTCCTGGTGTAGCTTTGTAGTTCATCTCGGCCTCTGCCCCCTGCTTTAAGAGAACTCGCTGATCTCTTTGCTCTCATGCAGGTTTTAATGTGCTCACTCTGGTTTCTGTATTGAGAACAGATTGTAGGTCAGGGTTGGGGAGAGAATGGATCAGTCTTTTCAGTATCTCAGGTGAGAAAAGACCAGAATGCTTGAAGTGGAGATACTAAGAAGGGTTAGATTCTGGATATCTTTTGAAAGTGGTATTGATAAGAATTATGGATGGATCAGATGTCAGGTATGATAACGAGTGGAAAGGATGACTCCAGTGTTTTTGGCCTGGGCAAGTAGCCAAAAGGATGGAGTTGCCACATAATAGAGGCTGTGAGGTGAGCAGATTCAGGGAGAGGGGAGTATCAAGAGCCATAATTTCAGCACATTCTATAGAACATCTAGTGCTTCTGTCATGTAGGCAGAAGGATATGAGTTTGAGCTTAGAGGAAAGGTGTGGCTACAGATAAGAATAGAACTTTCGGGGCTTCCCTGGTGGCGCAGTGGTTGAGAGTCCGCCTGCCGATGCAGGGGACACGGGTTCGTGCCCCGGTCCGGGAAGATCCCGCATGCCATGGAGTGGCTGGGCCAGTGAGCCGTGGCCGCTGAGCTTGCGCATCCGGAGCCTGTGCTCCGCGGCGGGAGAGGCCACAACAGTGGGAGGCCCGCATAACGCAAAAAAAAAAAAAAAAAAAAAAAAGAATAGACCTTTCTAGTGTATTAGTGTTATTTAAAGGTATCAGACTGGATAAGATCACCTAGGAAGTATTAAATAGAAAAGAGAAGAAATCAAAGGACTGAGGTTTGGGGCCTATCAACGTTTAGTGATTTAAAGGGCAATAAATCTGATGAAATAATGGTCTAGTAATGAACAAGTATCTCTACATGTTAGAGAATAGAGGTGTTGATGATAAATAAGGTTGTGTTTTAAAAAATGAAGCATCAACTTCATGCTTTCATTAGAGCAGCTCTTTGGATGAAATCCTTAGGCTCACCATGGGAGGAGTAAAGATGATCAAAAAAATGAAGGAACTAGAAATGTGATATTAGGAGTCTGGAAGAAAACTTAAAATTTACTCAGTGAAAATAGTCTGAAGATGAAAATAAATTTGCGAGCTGTAGAAAACATCTGAGAGGATTTAAGAACATGATTGATTACCTATGTTTATCATAAATTTTAAAAACCAGGAATAAGAGTGATTCACACCCCCAAGCGACATTGGGGTGGCAGAGGTACCTTGACTGAGGAAAAGTCACAAAGGTGTAGTATAATCTGAAGAATGCTTTCTCCTGGGGGAAGTGGAAGGAAGAAACATCCCTAATGGGAAAAGGTCTTCCTTGGAGCTAGGTGAGGAAGTTCTCTAAGGTTCCATGAGTATGACTGGAAAGGTTGGTGGAGGCAGTTTGTGTTAAACAGTAGTCAGATGTTCAGTGCTAACTGCAAAGGTAAGTTTCCTAGTTACCAAATTAACTTTTATAGGAAATAACCATATTTATAGGGAAAAGATTTGCATAAAAATATTTATGTGAGGTACTACGCCATGCAGTTTGCCTAATTTGTCTTCTTTAACTGAAACATTTTCTTTTGAGCCGTCTCCAGAAGAGGTCAGCAGAATCCTGGTTACCAGTCAGTTGGCTTGCTGTACTTGGTTGCGTTGCATTATTTTTATATCTTACTTCTTTGTAGAGATACTTTGTTTTAGCATCTGCAGATCTGTCTTTGAGCTTTTTAATTGATTCCATTACCGAGTCTAGAATTAGGGTACTTAACTATAGGTTTTTAAATAATGGGGCCAGAAACTGTGTTATATTTGTATGAAGTGCTGTTTTTACTTCTAATATGTTTTGAGAATGACACATAACATTACTTTGTGAGGCTGTTTGGAACTTAAACTTGGCAAAAATATTGAGATTTAGATTATTAAAACACTAAAGAGCTAATTTGGTTAATATGGCAGTTCTAAGAGTTAATAAAATACCATTTTGATCGATTTTTAAAAATCGTTACCTTAGTTTTCTGAATCTGGTAATGAGTGACAAGCATATTGTTTTTACTACATTTATATAGGTCTTTATGTTCTGGTTGACCCACACTTTAACTTAGGTAGATTCCTAACTGAACTGAACACTGATTGGTTAATGTTTCATTTAAAATAATAGAAATCAACCAACAAACAGAAAACTCCCAAGCAAACAACAAATACCTTAATCCTAAAAAGGAGACCTCTCCCTTTCTAGCATTATTTTTTCTTTACTGTTCATTTGTTCTTTAAAAGTATTTCAGCCAATATGGATTCTTGGTTGGCAGTCTGGCTCAGCTAAAGACTTTGTAGAGAGCAAAATAAATATCATTTTCAAAGATAATATGGTTTTAGTATTTGGCTGTACAAAGCTACTTCAGTTCCTTTTTTTTTTTTTTCTTTTGTGAAAATATATGATCAAAGGTGGGAAATTTCTACAAACCGGGGCAGAACAAGATGTTGTGGTGGTAATATCTGGTCCAGGACATGAAAACTTAAGTTCTTGATTAGGACCAAAAGCGTTTTTTAAACTATTAAAATGATCTTTTATAAATAGTTTTATGATTTCTTTTATATCGTTACTAGGTAATAGCTAAGAGAAAAGAGGATTCTGGAAAGATAAAACTTTTGCTTCATTGGATGCCTGAAGACATGTAAGTATTTGGAATACTATATATATAACTAATAAACTGATCAGTCTTATTTTTATTAAAATCTTATACTCAAAAATTACTTAAGCTATTGGGTTCAAAGTAAAAGACTTATAGAAATGAAACCACAAAACATTTTCAGGTTGTCAGCCTTAAAAAGATAATCTGTAAAAGCTCTTAAGATTACCTGGCTCAAGGTATAAGCTTTAAAACTAGCTTTTAAAATTGTTTTTAATGGAAGCTGTTAAAGCAATTTTTAATCATTTTTAGGATGTGATTATTTTTAGAATTTTTAATGACCCTCAAGTAGGATAGGGTGCAAGCAACCTTAGTTGTGCCTTTGTTTGAATCATTTATTTAAAAAATTTCTAAACATTTTCCAGCACACAATTAATGATAGTTTATAGAAAAAAACAGTTGGGCAGTTTTCCAGGAGCGTTAAATTTTTCTTTTGAGTTTTAGTACCCTTTTATTAGAGCAGTTCTGGTCCAAATGCTCCCTAATTTCATGCTCAATTTTCCTTTTATTCTCAAAAATAATTTTTTTTGTTGTTGCAAAAGGTAATGAAGATGTATCATAGAAATCTTATCAGCATCAAGAATAGAATAAGTTCAAATGAATGGAATCTCATTAAAAATTAATAATATGTGGTTAACACTTGTTATTAAATATTTTTCTGTAATATTGTTTCCCAAACTCCAGTCTAAAGAGATGTTAATGAATCTGATGTGAATTAAGAGCTTTAAAAATAGATTTGGAAGATTACAATGCATGTTAGCATATTGAAGTAAAGAAATCTCTTTAGCTTTTTAAAAATCCTGTGATTGTCAAACTTCTATTAGTGTAGAACATATTTCCCACTTCCTTTTACCCCCGTCCCTTCCAGGTTTTAGGGAAATGCTACTCTAAAATATTTTGAAATAGAGCATAAAATTTATTTAATGAACTCCTTTTTACTGAACATTAAAGTTACCCATTTTTCTCTACTGTTAAAAAAAGAGACAATTAAAATGTCTTTATTTACAAAGTATGCAAAATGTTATGGGTTTTGATAGGCATCACCTTCCTGAAAGTTTGTACCAATTTCTGATCTCATCTACTGCATTAGAGAGCTTATTTCCCTGGCTTATTATCAACACTGACTATTGGCATTCTTACATTTTTCATTTCTTCGATTATGAGCAAGATAATTTAAAAACTGTATCTTTGGTGAATTAATGGTTTGTGACCTTTGTCTCCCTTGTTCCTTTTTACCTAATGAGTGTTCACTTGTTTCATATTGACTTGTAAGAGCCCTTTTTATATTAAGTTTATAAACAGTTCCTTTAAAAAATATCATATTCAAATATCTGTATTTTTAGTATTTTGGAAATCGATCAATCCAAATATCAAAATCATTTTATTTGAATTTTTCTATAAGATTAAATTTTTTTTAATTCAGGATTTTGGTTGTATGTGCCTTTTTTTTAAAGTGGAAATTAATCTGGTGGGGTTTTTATTTCTTATTTTTTCAGAAAGAAACTAAGTGTCAGATTTTCATCAAGTTAAGCTCAGATATAGTTCCACTTAGCAAACTAAAAGACAGTGTGTTCTAATACTTGTTTCTAAGTTTGATGTGGCTTTGCCATCAAAAATTCATAATTCAGGGCTTCCCTGGTGGCGCAGTGGTTGAGGGTCCGTCTGCCGATGCAGGGGACACGGGTTTGGGCCTGGGTTCGGGCCCCGGTCCGGGAAGATCCCACATGCTGCAGAGCAGCTGGGCCCCTGAGCCATGGCCGCTGAGCCTGCGCATCCGGAGTCTGTGCTCCGCAACGGGAGAGGCCACAACAGTGAGAGGCCCGTGTACCGCAAAAAAAAAAAAAAAAAAAATTCATAATTCATTTCCAGTTTTATGCCTAAAATTTCACCTTGCCATTTTTTAGCTGGGACTCTACATCCCACTACTTAGATCACGGAGTTTCCTTGGCATCTGAGAAGCTCGTTAACCTAGATGCCCCAGTCAGACTAGCAGAAAAAGCTAGGTAATGTGAAGGGTAAATTTAAAATTAATGTTACTTTATATATGACTTGTTTTTTAATTCATAGTCTGCCTGACGTGTGGGTGAATGAAAGTGAACGACATCAGTTAAAAACTAAAGTAGTTCATTTATCAAAGCTACCCAAAGATACTGCCTTGCTTTTGGACCCAAACATATACAGGTAATTTAATTCTTGCTTTGATGTTTTATTTTTTTGAATTGTAATCTTAAATCTCCTTAAATTTTGGATATAAAGTTAGGACTTAATTTTTAAGTACTGAATTTCAGTATCAAGCATATCTTGCTTTCTGGAGTTTCATATATGGAAATTACATCACAATGATTTATAAATTGTAGACTAGAAGGGTAATATTTTGGTAAAGTTTATATGCCAGGTTAATTCCAGATTTACCTTAAGTAGCTTAAATTGTGATATACATAGTATTTTGAAACTAAGTTCCTTTTGTTTAAGTAGGTAATTCTTTTTTATAATATCACACGTGTTGACCTGGGAATATATCGCATGTGCCCTAAATACCATTAATGGTTGAAGTTCTTAAACTTATACTCTCGCCAAACTTTTCAAAAGAGCATTTTAAATATTGCTGTGTTTTTCTTTAAGAGGTAGCTCGGAGTGTTCACGTTTCTAACAATTTTCTGATCTGACCTTTGTTTTAGTGTGCTGTGCATATGAAGGTATAGGGGGGGAAGGAGAAGAGACCAACATTTCTGGCTATGTGCTGAGTCACTGTGCTAGGTGCTTTACATATACTTCATCCTCACAGCAGTCCTGTGAAGTAGGTGTTCCTATGTCTGTTTTACAGATTGGAAATCTGAGGCAAGAGGTTAAATAGCTTAAATCTGAGGCAAGAGGTTACACAACTAGGATGTGACTGAACTCCATACTGCCTCTATCCACATGACATATACTAGGGTGATTAAAAAAGTGGTGAAAATGTTTAAAAGGCACTCTTAATGAGTGAACTTTATATATTTTAAAAAGGAATTCTAGTTTAGTATAACAATAGGTTGGGTAAGAGTAAGATGACATAATAATTGATAATCCCAAATGTGAATTTTAGCTATTGTAAAGGTACTATGTCTTATGCCAAATTTTGAAACAATTAAATACTTTGAAGGTTTTGTTCATTCCATGACTCAACTTTTTGGAATGTGAAGCATCTTCTGAGAATGAAATTCTCACATAATGGGCCTTGCCATGTGTGGAAACATTGAGACTCTTCCAAACTTTTAAAGCATCTTTTGGTGAAGGTCCTAAATGTAATGAAAACTTGTTTTTTGTGGGTTGAGCTAGGTTAGCAAGAAATTAACTAGCAGAGAGAATAGTGAAATGACCTTAAAGGAAAAGATTGAGGGACATTCACTACCAAAAATATGAGAGAGTTATGATTTACCTTTCTCTTTATAAAGAAAAATAATTGAATATTCTTTATTTATTGGCACCTAATTTAGGGTTTATTTCTGCTTATTCTTTGAAGGAAGTGATTAAAATTTGCATTCTAAAAGAGTGGTATTTGGGGAGAGCCAAGACTGGTAGTAAACATGCCTTAAGCAGTGAGTTGACAAAGGGGCATGAATCTTAATTATAAGATTGAGACTAACTTCTGTGTTTCTGCCCTGCATTCTACTTCCCACTCTCAAAGGGTCTTCCTTTTTCACAGAATCAGCTTATTTTTGCTGTTCTTATGCTATATAGGAAAGAATTAAGATATTTTGGTGAAAGTGACAAATAAATACCATTCAAGCTCAGAACTGATGTCCAGAAGTACATAGGACTTGCATCACCTGTTTTCAGGGTATAATTCTGCAATTATTACTGATTACTGGAGTAATGAAGATTTCTTAAGATACATTTGGTGCTTCTGTGGTGTTAATTTTCTTTAGCTGTAAACCACCGTCCACCCCATCTTAATATTTAATCTTGGGTCTAAACTTTCATGCTTCTACTCTTCTGGAAATTAGAATCAAGTCTACTCTAAAGTGGTGCAGAGTCCTAGAACCCACTACATTTGCCGTGGTGTAACATCTTAGCAATGCCTGGATTTTGACTGGGGAAACTTGTGAAATTAAGAGGGGAAAAAGCAATTATTCTAATTTGTTTCAGGAGAAATAACTTGCAGCTTATGCACATCTCAAAATGAAAGCATGACAAACCTTCCAAAAGTATATTAACTTCAAAATGAGAGTAAAAAAGGACATATTTATTTGAGGTTTAAACATTAGTTTTAAAGTATGGTTAAAATGTATGTGTTAAACATGAGATTCTTTTTTAGAAAC
The DNA here is from genome assembly GCF_025265405.1 of Mesoplodon densirostris. Taxonomy (NCBI): domain Eukaryota; kingdom Metazoa; phylum Chordata; class Mammalia; order Artiodactyla; family Ziphiidae; genus Mesoplodon; species Mesoplodon densirostris. The sequence goes on from NC_082671.1 coordinate 17,200,245, forward strand.
ACATTATCAGGCTACAGAAAAAGGATTTCTTAACAAGCTATATATATTATGTAACTAAATTTATATCCATCATGTGAATGCTTTGGAAGTAAATTTTCCTGGTGATCAGTGATCATCACATTGCCTATTTCTTATACATATTTGTATTTTTGAAGCACTTAATGTGTTTTTCATTCAATTGAATAAAAGAATACTCCTTTTTCTCTTTTTCTAGAACAATGCCGCAGAAGAGGTTGAAGAGGTAAAAAATAAATAAATACATAAAAAGCAAACAAGCGGGGACACCTGCAGTCTTAGTCACTGACAATGGGTTTAGTAAAAGTTGCACATTAGAGTCAACCCCCTTCCTTTTTTTCCTTAAATCCAGTATTTAGAATAATATTTATGCTTAGTGTAAACATTCTGTGAATGAAGTAGGCTCTTCTGTGGAATATATTAATATATTACTGTATATCCACATTTTCATGGAATGGTACTGTGGGAGACTGAGCAAACACTCTTCTGGCAACTTGGTAGAACAGCTTCTTAAAGGCTTTGCATGCTTGCTGCTTTAAGCTGCCTTTTTTTTTTTTTTTTTTTTTTTTAAACCCTTTAGTGATTACAGTAGTTTATATTGAAAAGAAAACCAATTACAACATGTGCCCTTAAAAATACCAAAAGCACTGTAAGGATATTTGTCTTGACAGTGTCTATTGATTTGAAGTCATATAAGGAAATATTTAGACAATGAAAATTATCAAAAGATAATTTACCTTTCAATTATGATAAATAGATGTGATTGGTTGCCATTTGTGTTCTTTTGCAGAACTCTGATAAGAAAAGTGTTCAATTTGTATTTAAGCAAACAGTGAACGACATTTGCAATCAACTAAAAATTCGTCTATCGAATTAGGGCTGAAAATTTCTGTTAAAGAGTGTTGCAGTATGTCTGGTGGCTCCCCTTTCAGGACTAGGGTTTTCTCATGGAGTACAGTATGTTAATATTTACCTATATAACTAATCTGTTAACGGTTTTTGAAAAACCTTTATTTCAAATTATTTGAATAATCCTCATATTTTCATTTTAACCTATATAAGCCTCTAATTTTTTTTTTCTGAGGAAAGCATTTGATTTATGAGTTGTTTTTTCTTAACATAAGAAAAATTGTATTTTTGTTTAAAGTATCTTCAAACTGAATCCTTTATGCACCAAAGTTGGTTTTGAAAAGGAAAATAAAATCACTTTCTTGCTTGGTAAGCAAGAAGCCATATGGATTTTTTTTTAACTTACAGAAATGGAAATATGTGTAACTTGTTAGTATTGTATCAAACAAATGTTGCATAGAGATAATAGAACGTTGCTTGTAAATAATTCAGCAGATTTGTAATATATTTTTATATTATGAAACGTACTGTAGATGTTTTTCTAGAGGCATGAAAAGTTAAATGTATATATTATGGGTAGAGATAATATTGAAGGATATTGTAATTCACTAGTGCTGCCAGAGGAATTGTTAATAAAGCACCTTCTTTAACAATAAATGTCTTTTGCAGACTTAAGGGACTATGTACTACTGTTAATATCTGTAAGAACAAAACACATTGAACATCCTTCCAGAAAGTCTTTGAGGGAGGACCTATACCCATAATAGAATTATGGCACTCATTTCTGACAGTGACCGTGAAATCAATTATTTCCTTACTGTTGGAAGGACATATTGTAAAGTATGTGGTTATATGCAGTCAAACTGCAGAAAATACTCCTGATTAAGGAGTTTTCACTTTACTACAGTGATATAAAAACCAGCAGTTTTTACACTAAAATTTTTTAAAGAAAGAATAGACAAAAATATAGAATTAATAAGCCTTTTGGTTCCAAAATGGGAAAGGTTCCATGATACATAAATCATTTCTCATTTACTTTAAAAAATTTTAAAAAAATAATAAAAATTATGGGAGACTTTATTCATTAACAATGGGGTAAAGAGCTATATACGTGAAGTGAGTCATATAAAATTAAATGAAGTGCAAATAAAAGCACTGCTTCTATAAGACATTCTGGAATGGTTGTTTAATAAGGGTATTATTCATATGACTTGTAGCAAATGTGATTTTATTTTTAAAAAGAAGAAAAGCAGTGTGTTTTCTTACTATTTTTTTGTTTTCTTCTGCTTAAGCACTTCATCAGTTGCTTTATTCTGTATCTACGAAGTAATCTGCAATCTCCTTTGTTCTTTTTAAATTTTGATTTGTTATAAAATTGCCAAATAGAAGTGTTTCAGATATATAGTTTGTACCTGTATTTTTATTTTATTGCCTCATGTTCTTGTAAGTCATTCTTAATTGACCGATGATTGTAGACCTTGCCTGAGTATTTTTTCTAATAAAACAAAGCAAATCACATTTAGTTTCAAAATTGTAACAATTCAATTAAATTTTAAAGCATCTAAAATATACATTTATTTTCTTCAGGGGCACAGCGAATAGATTCGTTTTCCCATTGTATAGAAATACTAAGATGTCAAAACCAAATTTCATGGTTATTGATTAGCCTCTGAGTACTCAGTCACTCAAGATACTCTGCTGCTTATCTGACTTTGTTCTGATACTATTTACACACCAAAAAGAATATTGAATTAAAATGAAATAGTTTTATAACTTGTATGTATACATATATACACACATGCAATTATGATTGGGAAACAAGTGTGGAAATTTTTATTTTATAGTGTTCATTTAGTGATAGATATCCATCTATATTATTCTTCCTACCACTGTGGCCCCCCCCGTCCCCCAATATATGACGTATTTGTAATATGGCACCTGAAATAATTAATCTCTTATTCAAAATCCATTGTCTTTTCAGCAGCAGGCAAAACTGCAGCTTTACTTGTGACTGCTTTCTCCCTGTTGTGGCAGAGCTGAGTAGTGACACTTTATTGCCTGCAAACTTAAAATCCTTAGTCTCACCTTTTAAGGAAAAATTTGCCAATCCCTGGTTATAGTTGATAAGTTGTTTTGAAAAATAAAGCTGTACCGCACAACTTATATTTTAATATGATAGTATTATCTTGGTAATAAGCACATTAAATTTCAGTGAGCTGTTTAATGTACATCAGAGTAAATATAGCCATATTAGGTACATGCAACAAATGATGCGTTTTTTTTTTTTAACTTTTACATTGGAGTTCTTAATAGTTACTAACATTTCGCCGTTTGTATTTTGTTTTACTAAATAGGACTAAATGAGATTTTGTAAATCAGATCATGTTTAAATCATACGGCACATCTGCTCTATCTGAAAGAATCTTGGAAGTGGAAAATACTGTAAAATTTAAAGTTGTTTATTTTTCTAATAAACTTACTTTTTCATATATAAATCTTCCCTAAAGTGGACACACATTACCTCTGAATTTCAGATGAAAGGAAATTAAGATGGACAGTAATTGACTCGCAGTGTGTATTTTAAGATTTGTTTTATTCTCATTTGAAAGCATTGATAATCACATCAGTAAACCTTTGTGAAACTTTTTTCCCTTTCACACCTTAATAAAGTGTTTTAAATATGCAAATACTCTTAAAAGGATAGAATTTGCCACAGTTATTTAAGACCTCTTTTATTGTTTGCTGTTTAAATTCTTTTTTTTATACTGTATGGTTAATAAAAGTGTTAGCTATTTGAATAAAATATAAAAATGGGAAAATATGGTTTAAGTCTTTAAAATAGTTGATCCGGGAGGGCTTTTTATATGGTTACAACTATTTTTTTCTTTTTAAGTCTTTAATACCTCTGCATAAGTTCTCTAAAAGACAAAGAGAAATTCTTAGTTTAGGTAGATTCTCAATTTGAAAAACTGATATCTGTATATAACAAGGCCTAGGGTTGCAGACCTACAAGGAGATGCTTATATATATAGTCTTTATTAAAAAGGGAGTTGAATCATATATGTCATTTGAATGTCTTGGGGGTTTTGGGTTTTTTTTTTGAGAGAAGTGGCACTTTTTTGGGTTTCAATGAAAAATATTTTTCTATTCTAAAAATGTATAAAGTATTTCTTAAAAGGTAAGATTTTTAAAGAAAATGTCTTACATATTTTTCTTTTTTAATTATTAAAGAATCTGACCTAGTGGAGAATGTTTTGCAATTCCAGCACTATAGCTTTAATATAAATAAGGTTTGAGGATTTTTTTTAAGGGTTAGAGTCTTTTGTCATTTCTAATGGTATGAGCTTCAGTAGCCTTAAGAATGTGACAAATGATGTATTATTTTAAATTAAAAAATTTGAAAAAATGTTTACATAGTCCAGTTCATTCTCTGAATCAGATTTGCCTGGTATATAACACATGGTTCTATTACTCTGAAAATTAAAAAGGACTTTTAACCAATTAGAGCAGGAATTGCAACCCATATATTTTTCTAGGTCAGTAATCTTTCTACTATACCAAACAGCTTTTCACAGCGTGAGAGAGGAAATAAATGTGCGTTGTGATACCACTACAAATTTGTTTTCAGTGTTTCTGCCATAGCTAGTCCCTAGCATGATGCATGGTACAAAATTAGTCTCTGAAATATTTGTTGAATGAATACTGTAGGTGAATACTTGCTAAAGAAAGGTATTTTGGAGAGTACTGGTTGAAGCAATCTGGCTTAAACCACACTCTGTGATAATATTTAACTTTATATATGAACCTATAAAGGGAACTATATTTCAGTTTGTCTAAACATTCTCAATGGAAAGAATTATTGATGTTATATTTTTACATACTCAGTTGTAAGTATTTTTAGTTTGTTTAATTTTGTTAAAAATGTCCTCAATCATGTTTCTGTAGAGGCCCCTCCCTTCTTAACTGAAGTATAGTTGATTTACAATGTTGTGTTAGTTTCTGGTATACAGCAAAGTGATTCATACACACACACACACACACACACACACATATTTGTAGAGCCCATTTTTAAAATAATTAAGACCTCAGTTATATTTATGATGTGAATAACATGTTTTGAAGTAATAACACTATTTTAAAGGAGTTACCCAGTATTTGATTACTTTATCTTATTGTTTTCATCTCACAGCATTGTCACCCAAAGGACCTTTTCCCCTCTTCAGTATTTATAAGATTCTGCTAACGGAAAAGTTAAATTTTATAAATCTTACAAATTTATTATGAAATTGCCAAGGATTTATATGTTCCTGTTAAAACCATTTCAGAAATTCGTTTATATTTGGATGACTAATAAGTCTCATATAAGATTATTACATGTTTGAGGGATTTTTTTCCTTTTAGAAAAGTAAAGTGAGCATTGTGAGCATTTACTCTTGATAGCTGGACCCAGTTCAAGTAGTTTAGCGTAAACATCATTGAGCGCTGCATAAGAGTAGGTCAGAAGATTCCCAGCTTATGTCTTCTTTTTTAAAACTTGAGGTAACGTTGGTTTATAACATATGTTGACTTCTGTATACACTGCAGTGTTCTCACCATCAAAAGTTTAGTTTCCATCTGTCCATCACCATACCAGTTGACTCTCTCTGCCCATTTTATTCTCCCACACACTCCCCCTTCCCTTCTGGTAACCACTGCTGTCTCTGTATCTGTGTGTTTGTTTTCGTTTGGTTTTCTTCATTTATTTTTATATTCCACATATGAGTGAAATCATACAGTATTTGTTTTTCTCCATCTGACTTATCTTCACATAATACCCTTAAGTTCCTTACAGATTGTTGCAAATGGCAAGATTTCATCTTTTTTTTTTAATGACTGAGAAGTATTCCATTTCGTGTGTGTGTGTGTATGTGTGCATATATATACACACATGCACACCCCCCCACATCTTCTTTATCCATTCATCTGTCAGTGGGCACTTAGGTTGGTTCCACGTCTAGGATATTGTAAATGATGCTGCTATGAATATAGGGGTGCATATGATTTTCTGAATGAGTGTTTGCATATTCTTTGGATAAATACCCACAAGTGGAATAGCTGGATTATATGGTAATTTTATTTTTTAATTTTTTGAGGAATCTGCTTACTGTTTTCCATAGTGGCTGCACCATTTTGCATTCCCACCAACAGTGTCCAAGGGTTCCCTTTTCTCCATATGCTCTCCAACACTTGTTATTTCTTGTCTTTCTGATAACAGCCATTCTAACCAGAGTGATGGGGTACCTCATTGTGGTTTTGATTTGCCTTTCCTTAATAATTAATGATGCTGAGCATCTTTTCATGTACCTTCTGGCATCTGTATGTATTTTTAGGAAAATGTATATTCAACTGTTCTGCCCGTTTTAAAATCATGTTTGATTTTTGTTGAGTTGTGTGAGTTCCTTATATGTTTTGGATATTAATCTCTTATTGGATATATGATTTGCAAATTTTTTTCTCCTATTGGTTGTCTTTTCATTTTGTTAATGGTTTCCTTTGCTGTGCAGAAGCCCTTTACTTTGATGTAGTCCCATTTGTTTATTTTTGCTTTTGTTCCCTTGCCTAAGGAGCCAGGTCCAAAAAAAAATATTGCTAAGACCTTCGTCAAAGAGTGTACTGTCTGTTTTCTTATATGTGTTTTTTGTGTTTTTTTTGTTTTTTTTGTGGTACGCGGGCCTCTCACTGTTGTGGCCTCTCCCGTTGCAGAGCACAGGCTCCGGACTCGCAGGCTCAGCGGCCATGGCTCATGGGCCCAGCCGCTCCACGGCATGTGGGATCTTCCCGAACCGGGGCACGAACCCGTGTCCCCTGCATTGGCAGGTGGACTCTCAACCACTGCGCCACCAGGGAAGCCCTCTCTGTGTTTTTTATGGTTTCAGGTCTTATATTTAAGTCCAATTCATTTTGTGTATGGTGTAAGATAGTGGTCTAGTTTCATTCTTTTGTATGTGGCTGTCCAGTTTTCCCAGCACCATTTATTGAAGAGACTATATCATTTCTCTGTTGAATGTACTTTGCTCCTTTTTTATACATTAATTGTTCATGTACGTGTGGATTTACTTCTGGGCTCTGAATTCTGTTTCATTGGTCTGTGTGTCTGTTTTTCTGTCAATACCATGTTCTTTTGATTACCATAGCTTTGCAGTATAACTTGAAATCAGGGAGTGTGATACCTCCAGCTTCTGATTGTATTTTATTTCAGGGTTGCTTTGGTTTTTTGTGGTTTTGTGGTTTTGTATAAGCTTCAGGAGTTTTTGTTTCATTTCTGTGAAAACTTATGATTTTGATAGGGATTGTGTTGAATCTGTAGGTTGCTTTAGGTAATGTGGACATTTTATCAATGTTAATTCCAGTTCATGAGCACAGAATGTCTTTCCATTTCTTTGTGTGTTCTTCAGTTTTATTCAACAATGTCTTAAGAGTTTTCAGTACCCAGATCTTACACCTCCTTGGTTCAATACATTCCTAGGTATTTTATTCTTTTTGTTGTAATTGTAAATGGCATTGTTTTCTTAATTTCTCTGCTAGTTTGTTGTTAGCATATGGAAGTACAACAGTTTTTTGTATATTTTGCATGCTGCAACTTTATTAAAAAAATTTTTTTTTATATTTATTTTTGGTTGCGCTGGGTCTTTGTTGCTGCACGTGGACTTTCTATAGTTGTGGTGAGCGGGGGCTACTCTTCGTTGTGGGTTGTGGGCTTCTCATTGTGGTGGCTTCTCTTGTTGCGGAGCATGGGCTCCAGGTGTGCATGCTCAGTAGTGGCGCACAGGCCTAGTTGCTCCGTGGCATGTGGGATCTTCCTGGACCAGGGCTTGACCATGTCCCCTGCACTGGCAGGCAGATTCCCAACCACTGGTACCCCAGGGAAGTCCCTGTATTTATTATTATTATTATTATTATTATTATTATTTATTATTTTTAACAGTTTTTTGGTGGGGTCTTTAGAGTTTTCTATGTATACATCATGTCATCTACAAAGTGGCAGTTTTACTTCTTCCTTTCCAATTTGGATGCCTTTTTTTTCTTTTTCTTCCCTAGTCACTCTAGCTAGGACTTCCAGTGCTATGTTGAGTAAGAGTGGCTAGAGTAAGCATCCTTGTCTTGTTCCTGATCTTAGAGGGATGGCTTTCAGTGTTGCACTGTTGAGTATAATGTTAGTCATGGGTTTGTCATAAATGGCCCTTGTTATGATGAGGTATGTTCCTGCTATACCCATTTTATTGAAAGTTTTTATTATACATCAGTATTGAATCTTGTCAAATATCAATATTTTTCTACATCTATTGAGATGATCATAGGATTTTAATCTTTCATTTGGTTGCGGTGATGTATCATACTGATTTGCAGATGTGGAACCATCCTGCATCCCTGGAATAAATCCTACTTGATCATGGTGTTTGATCATTTTAATTATTGTTGTATTTGGTTTGCTAATATTTGTTGAGTACTTTTGCATCTATGTTCATCAGGACATTGCCTATAATTTTCTTTTTTTGTATTGTCCTTGTGTTGGCTTTGTAAAATGAGTTTAGAAGCATTCCCTCCTCTTCAGTTCTTTGGAAGAGTTTGAGAAGGAAAGGTATTAGCTGTTCTTTGAATGTTCGGTAGAATTCACCTGTGAAGCCATCTGGTCCTAGACTTTTGTTTTTTGGGAGGTATTTGATTACTATTTCAATCTCTCTCGTAGTGATTGGCCTATTCAGGTTTTCTATTTATTCATGATTCAGTCTTAGAAGGTTATATGATTCTAAATATTTATGTATTTCTTCTAGACTGCCCAATTTGTTGGCATATAATTTTCGTAGTATTATAATCTGTTGTATTTCTGTGGTATCCATTGTAATTTCTCCTTTTTGTTTTGGATTTTATTTATCAGAGACTTCTTAGCCAATATACCTAAAGGTTTGTCAATTTTGTTTCTTTCAAAAAAAAAAGCTCTTAGTTTTATTGATACTTCCTATTTTTTAGTCTCTTTCATTTATTTCTGCTCTAATCTTTATTATGTCCTTCCTTCTGCTGACTTTGCTCTTTTTCTAGTTTCTTTAGGTGTAAGGTTTGAATATTTATTTGAGATTTTTCTTGTTTCTTGAGGTAGGCCTGTGTTGCTGTGAACTTCTCTCTTAATACTACTTTTGCTGCATCCCATAGATTTGGTATGTTGTATTTGCATTTTCATTCATCTTCAGGTATAAAAAGATTTATTTGTTGACCCAATAATTGTTCAGTAGCATGTTGTCAAGTCTCCACATATTTGTGAATTTTCCAGCTTTTTTCTTGTTTTTCATTTCTAGTTTCATACCATTGTGGTTGGAAAAGATGCTTGATCTGAGTTGAGTTTTATTTAAGTTATTGAGACTTGTTTTGTGTTCCAAAATTTGGTCTATGCTTGAGAATGTTCCGCATGCTCTTGAGAAGAATGTGTATCCTGCTGCATTTGGATGGAGAGTTCTTTATCTATTAAGTCCATCTGATGTAATGTTTTAGTTAAGGCTGCTGTTCCGTTGTTGACATTGTGTCTGGATGATCTGTCCATTGGTGTAAGTGGGGTGTTAAAGTCCCTTACTATTATTGAGTTGCTGTCAATTTCTCCCTTTAGGTATGTTAATAATTGCCTTATGTATTTTGGTGCTCCTATGTTATGTGCATATATATTATTAACTTTTATACCTTCTTGATGAACTTTCCCCTTTATCATTATAGAGTGTCCGTTTTTGTCTCTCATTACCTTTTTCTATTTTGGCATGAAGTCTATTTTGTCTGATATGAGTATGGCTACACCTACTTTTCTTTTGTCTGCTGTTTGCTTGGAGTGTCATTTTTCATTCTTTCACTTTGAGCCTGTGTTTGTCTTTAGAGCTTAGTCTCCTGGAGGCAACATATAGTTGGGTCTTGTTTTTCTAATCTGTCCAACCACCCTATGTCTTTTTTTGTTTTTTGTTTGGCCCAGCCATGTAGCTTGTGGGATCTTAGTTCCCCAACCAGGGATTGAACCTGGGCCATGGCAGTGAAAGTGCCGAGTTCTAACCACTGGACTGCCAGGGAATTCCCACACCCTGTGTCTTTTTGATTGATGAATTCAATCCATTTATATTTAGGGTGATAGTTGATAAATATCAGTGATAGTTGATAAAATACAGTTGCTCTGTATCTCCATTGTTTCTTTTATTTTGTGTCTATTTCTGTCTGCCATTTTAGTTTGGTGGTTTTCTATGATGTTTTTCTTAGTTTCCTCTTTTGTTATTTTTCGTGTCTCTGATCTAGAATTATATTGTATGGTTACCATGAGGTTTGTATAAATTTCTCATAAAGTGGTTCTTTTCCTGCTGATAGCCTCTTCATTTGCCTATATGACTTCTGTCCTTTTCCTCTTCAGCAGTGTTTTTGTGGTCCCAAATTATCCCTTTTTATGTTGTAAGTTGGTTACCAAATTGAAGTCGCTTTAGTTATTTTTACTGCTATTTCCCCTTTAACCTTTATGTTGTAATTAAGTGTTTTAACAACCTATTCTAATACAGAGTTACAGTTTTCTGATTCTGTCTATCACCTTACTTAAAAGTTTTGTGTACTTTTGCCTTTTCATTTCACAAGGAAATTGTCCTTTCACCATTTCTGGTAAGGCAGGCCTAGTTGTCATGAACTCCCTCAGCTTTTGTTTGTCTGGAAAAGCCTTTATTTCTCCTTCGTATCTAAGGATAACTTTGCTGGGTAGGGTATTCTTGGCTCACAGTTTTTATCTTTCAATATTTTGAGTATGTCACTCCGCTCACTCTTGTCCTGTAGTGTTTCTACTGAGAAATCTGCTGGTAGTCTAATGGGGGTTCCTTTGTAGGTTGCTCTTTTTCTCCCTTGGCTGTCTTTAAAATTCTTCCTCTGCCACTGACTTTTGACAGTTTAATATGATGTATCTGAGAGAAGGTCTTTTTGTATTGAGGTAATTAGGTGTTCTCTTAGCTTCATGGACTTATACATGCAGTTCATACACCAGGTTTGGGAAGTTCTCAGCTATTATTTCTTTAAATAAACTCTCTTTTCCCTTCTCCCTCTCTTCTGGGATACCCATTATTCTTATGTTGCTCTTCCTAGTAGAGCCTGATAGTTCTTGTAGAATTTCTTCTTTTTTTAGATCATATTCTTTCCTTTTCTACCTGTGTCATTTCTAGATTTCTGTCTTTAAGCTCACTTGAAGAGATTTCTCTCTTCCATACCACCTGCTTTATTTCCAGAGCTTTCTACAGTTCCAGAAGTTTCTTTTTTTTACAGTTTCAATTTGTTTGATAAAGTATTCTTTCTGTTCATTAGTTTTATTCCTGAGCTCTTTGAAATGCCTTTCCGAATTTTCTTGTAACTCATTGTGTTTCTTCACGACAGCCAGTCTGAATTCTCTGTCAGTTAGATTGCAATATTCTGTGATTTTAAGTTTGGTATTTGGAGAATTGTCATTTTCTTCTTGTGATACCATGTTACCATGGTGTTTCATGGTGCTTGATGAATTTTTCCTCTGCTGGTGCATTTGAAGTAGTGAATACTTTTCTTTAGGTAAAGCTTTTTTTACTTGATTCTAACAATTCAACAGGTTAGTAGTTAGAGGCCTTTTCTTTTGTCTTCCAATAGGTGGTGCTGTAGCACAAGTTTTTGGTTTCTCTTACCTGAAGTGCCTCTGGTTCTGTTTGAGAATCAACGCTCTCCACCCTCCACTGCCTCTGCTGGGGGTGTCACCTGGTGCCCTTCTTGGGGCCGCTTCTGCCTCTGAGTCACTGGTGCCTTGCTGCTGCCGCTGCCACTACTGTTGCTGGTGTTGCTCCCTGAGGCACTGGGAGGGCAGGCACCTCTGACACGCCCAGGATGGCCTGGCTCGTGGGCTGTGCCACCACAGGGGGAGGTGGGGGAAAGCCAGGATCCTGGGTGCCTCTGCTTCATCTGGGGTTATTGGGTGACACTGCTATGGGCGATGGTGGGGTAGGGGGCAGACTCACGGGTGCCTCTGTAGCCGGAGGTTTGGGGTCGCAGGCCCCTGTGCCACTGCTTCCAGTTTCACCCTGACCGCAGGCACTGCTGTAGTTAGGATGCTGGAGTCCCGTGCACTGCCTCCCCTACTGCTACTTGTGTTCTCCTGGGCTCAGCTGCTGCAGCCAGGGGTGCTAAAATCATAGGCACCTCCTCTGGGGGTTGTAGTCCACTCACCTTTAGATGTACAGGTGTATGGAATTCTCTGGTGTTCTGGTTTAATGCGCAGAGGAACCTCTGTTATGGATGTTTCACTGGACGTAGATTGAAAGGGAGTGTCTCATGCCGCCATGATGTTGACGTCACTCCCAGCTTATGTCTTCTTTTTTTTTTTTTTTTTTTTTTTTTCTTTTTGCGGTATGTGGGCCTCTCACTGCTGTGGCCTCTCCCGTTGCGGAGCACAGGCTCCGGATGCGCAGGCCCAGCGGCCATGGCTCACGGGCCCAGCCGCTCCGCGGCATATGGGATCCTCCCAGACCGGGGCACGAACCCGCATCCCCTGCATCGGCAGGCGGACTCTCAACCACTGCGCCACCAGGGAGGCCCTGTCTTCTTGAATTTCATAAATTAAGAGGGCTTAATTGGTTATCTTTGTGTATTTTTAGTACTGGTATAATACCTTTAAAAGATTGCAGTGAGTGTCATAAACGTCATTCTTTGTAGAAGTTGAGGGCTTATTTAAGTTTCGTTGTATTTCTTCCTTTTCTCTATATGTTCTCCCCTAAATCACCCAAAATATCGAATTTCCTTTTTAAATGTAACTCGGAACTGTCAGCAGTTCATTCAAAATTTATCTTAAACATCAATAGTATTTTAAAAATACTTAGTTTCTTTGTTATTAAAATTAAGAAATGATGGAATTCCCTGGTGGTCCAGTGGTTAGGACTTGGCGCTTTCACTGCTGTGGCCCAGGTTCAGTCCCTGGTTGGGGAATGAAGATCCTGCAAGTCACACGGTGCAGCCAAAAAAAAAAAAAAAAAAAAAAAAGATTAACAATACAGAAAATAGGGATAATAGGGTTACTTTCAACTGACCATACTTTCCTAGTCTCCAGATTAATATTTTGTTGAATTCTTACAAAATGTTTATTTTGTGCTATTTAAATTGCTATTATATGCCCAGTTCTCCTGTTTGGCTTTTACTCAAGACATTCATATAGCTATTTCTTATTCTTTTTTATGGCCAGGGGTGATGTACTGTAAATCGTTTAACCATCCCTGCTTGTTGACACTGAGATTGTTTACAGGTTTTGTGTCATGTAATTAATAGAGTAGCATCCTTGAAAATATACTTGTAGAGAGATTTCTATACTGCAGTTTTCTGTGAGGGACTGCTAGCTGACTTAAAGAGTTTGTGAGTTGTGTCTATTACAAGTTTTGTTATTGCCAAAATATTTTCCTAAAAACGTGGTGCCAACATAAACTCCCACTGACTGGTTGTGAATGCTCTTTTCCCTGTACTGCACCAATACTTAAATACTATCAATCTTTAAAATTTTAGTCAATCTAAAGTGGAAAAGTGGGTTAAGAGTATGAATTGCCTGGATTTAATTCTCAGTTCAGCTGAAAATTGACTTGGTGGTTTTGGGGAAGTTAAACTCTGTACCTGCTTTTTCATTTATAAAATGGCATGCTATTATCACTTTCCTGATAGGATTTGTTGTGAGGTGAAAATGAGATGACGTGTAGTCGTTGTTTTGCATGTGTGTGGTTTGAAGAGTGCAGTCTTCCCCCCACCCCCTGCCTCTTCCTGGCTTGCGGGATCTTAGTTCCCTGACTAGGGATCGAACCCGGGACCATGGCAGTGAAGGCACCGAGTCCTAACCACTGGGCCACCAGGAAAGTCCTTGAAGAGTACAGTCTTAATCTTTCTGTCTTCTTATGACCCCTTCAGACCCACTGTGGATGTGGTCTTTTCTTGTCATTGGAAGAAATCTCATGCAGGTTCCGTTCGTTTTTCTGATTATGCTTGGGTAATAAAAAGCTCCCCAATCTCATGTAGTCATAAAAATAATCTCATTTTAACATCTTACTAATTTCGTTAAGTATTTATCTCTTAATCAATTTTAATTGTACTATTAGATGAATTTTGACAGATGCTCATAACCATGAAATCGCCAACACAATCAAGATACAGAACACTCCCACCACCTCCCATAAGTTTCCTCCTGCGGGGTTGCAGTTCATCCTTTCCTCCAGCCCCAGACACTGGCAACCGCTGTTCTGTATTCTCTCTTAATGTATTGATAGATTGGTTTGCATCTTCTAAGATTTTATATAAATGGAATCATACATACATGTACTCCTTTGTGTCTCATTTCTTTCAGAATAATGATTTTGAAATGGATCAATATATACTGTAAATAGTTACATTTTCTGCTTCTATAGTGATATTAAACTTGCTTTTCTGTAATTTTTGTCTGTATTCTAAGTAGGCATTGGGAACACTAAAAATTATATAAATTCTTCTGACTTCAGTTATTATTAAAGATTTACTAAATAATATAATAGACTTCTGGCTCTGGGATATGATTGGGCAGCATTAAAGACATTATTTAAGGCAGTTTTTTTTTAAACAAACTGTTTAATCATAATTTATATCTGTTTTTAAGGTGGTTGTGTGGTTTAAGATGGAAGTTTTTAGGTATTTATACTGGAGATGTGAGAACAACTATTTCTAGCAAAGAAATATAGCTGTCATACTTAGAATGTCATGAAGTTAGCTGTTAGCCTACAACATTAATAAAATAGTAATAGAAAGCAAAACCTCAAGAGCATCTGCAAAGTGCAAGGCACTGCAAACATTCTTGGTCTCATGGAACTGAAAAGGGTGTGGATGGGAGATGAAAGGCAATCTGCAAATGAATAAAATATACAGTGGGTTGTGTGGTGTAAATGCTGTGAAGAAAAACAAAATGAGGATGGGGAGAGAATCTGTGATGCAGTGTAAGTAGGGTAGTTGGTAAGGCGACCCTTGAGCAGAGCCCTGAAGGAGCTGAGTGAGTCATGCAGGTATCTATGTGAGCGAAGAGCGTTTCTGGCAGAGAACAGCAAGTATAAAAAGCCTGGAGGCAAGAGCAGTTCTTCAAATAGTTTATCAGGCTCTTAACATTATCCCAGCATGACCCCAGGTATTGGTGATGCTGCATTGAACAGAACATTACAAGAATAATTCCAGCTTCTTGGAGCCGACGTTTTATCAAGCTTGGTGTGTTGTTGGGCGGGCGTTGATGCAAAAGGACTTTGAGGTGGCGGGAAGGTCCGAGGACTCTTTGAAGAAGTGACTGTAAAGAGCAAGGGCAGAGGCAGGAACCAGAACGGATGGTGGTGAAAAAGCTGGAATTTGGGTGTTCACTTGCAGGTAGATTTGGATGGGGTACGAGAGTCAAGAATGACTTCAGCTTTTGGGGTGTGAACGAGCGGACTGGAGCTGCCATCCTGATAGTGATGGGAAAGACTGCGGTGTGGAGAAGGTTTGGGGAGGGGTGAGTTAAGCTTCGAGTGGTTTATGTTTGGGCTGCTTATTAGACATCCATGCAGGGGTGTCATGAGTCAGAAAGGAATATATAGTGGAAATGAATTAAAGTTGAAGACCGTGAATGCAATTTACATACTTTGAAATCTAGGCTAAGTTAAATATTTATAAAGATGAGTTTATCATTTCACCTCCAGTGAAGAGTTCATAGACTTCCTTTGGAGTCTGGGCTTGAGCAAAAGCAGGACGCTGGGCCATTTTTGAACAAGCTAAGCAGCAGGAATTCAAGCAAAGACCTAGAAGAAACAGTTTTTGATTGGTTTATCAACGGCCAAGTGGTGGTAAAGAATGGTCAGTGGTTTTAGAGTTGCTTGTGAAAAAAAAAAAAAGTTAGGAACAGAAAGACAACTGCTTATCCCTTATATCCTGTATACCAAATACTGGTTTAAGTGAATCATCTTAAATCCTTTCTACAATAAAGTGGGATAAGAGGGCATTAACATTATCACTTGGAATAATAGGAATAGTGAACATTTCTCAGACAACAAGGGCCGGACTCTGTTCTGAGTGTCTTAGGCATACTAATTCATTTAATCATCAAGATATCTCTGTGAAGCTGGGATCATTCCATTTTATGGTGGAGAAAACAGGTGCAGAGATTAAGTGATGGTTAAGTGATGTTTCCAAGATCACACGGTAAGTATTTGGGAAATCTCTTGGAGAATTTGTGAGTAATATCCCGGAGGAAGTGACTTTCAACTTGACATAGAAGGACATGGTGAAATTTGCCAGAGGAAATAGCATGTGCAAACAAGACAGAAAATTTACTACAACTGTGAAAATGGTCAGTGCCCAGCACGTATTTAGTACTTTGAATAAAAATGAATCAGGTGTTCTGTTCATACTTTCCAGACTTGGGAGGAGGAAGGTTCTAGTGCGTTAACATAATTTCTGTGCAGTGTGAAGGGCCACGTTGGAGGTTTGCCTGGACGATCGTGGCAGCGCCGAGAGCATCTGGCCAGCCTGGAGCACTGGGGCAGGTTCCCTCGGAAGAGAACTCAGAGTTACCTTTTAAAGATTACCTGGGACTCAGTGCTGGAGAATGGAGGACAGGATGGAGTAGTTTAGGACAGCGGGCGCTCCGTGTGCCGGATGCTGGAACGGCCTGTGTGAGGCGATGCTGGAGGTCTGGAGTGGTGGAGGTGACCCTGCAGAGGTAAGGAGGGACCTCTGTTGACGGCCTTATTTCCATGCATCACAGTTTGGGTTTCATGTGGGAGATTCATGGGAAACTAAGGTTTCACGAAGGGAATGAATGGTCAGATTTGTTTTGGCCACTGTGCCCAGTAGTACATGAGAACCTGGGCCTGGTAGAGGGGTGATGGGGAGACTACTCAAAGTCTATTCTGCCTCGCTCTCCAGAAAGGGGAGAATAAGAAAATCATAATTTTCAAAAGTGTGTAAGTTTTACTGAAAAGTAGGTCCCCAAGAATTGAAAATAATAGAATTCGTTACTGGGGAAATTAATATATTTTCTTTTCTTACAGTTCTTAATCAAATATATTATCTATTAAATTCAGACTTGCTTCGGTGAAGTTGAGGGCTAGACTAAGTGACGTTTTTAGCTCTGTGTTGTGTGTTGCTCTAATTGTACCATCATGTTTTCTTTTAAAGTGGGGTGTGAAGTACAGATTTTATCTTTGTGAGAGGTAAAACATCAAAAGTATCCTTAAAGCACTTAAAGACGGTCTTGCCTTTATGGTGTATCATTCAAACTGGCAGACAAGTCCTGCCTAGATGTATTTCCAAATAGGGGAAAACATAGGCTCATTAACATGGGACTGAGCCGAGAATTATTTGTTTTTTGCTTCTAGCATTTTGATTTAGTTTGTGACATTGTGCACTTAGCAACATAGGGAATATTCCCTGAAATAGAGAATGATATTTAGTACAGAGAGATTTGTTGATGTTTGTAGTTTATAAGGAAATTTGAACATGGGGCAGGTATTCAAAACAGATTCGGTAAACATCAAATAATTGAAACTTAATCCTTGCCAGGAAAAAAAAAAAAAAGCAAGTACAGAAAGGAATCATAGTGACCCGTAAATATGTGTGTGATAAGCATTTCCTGTGGTTGGGAACATGGACCAGCGGGTCTGCCTTGGATGCAGTATTATGAAGATTGGCAGTTGAGGTACTTCTAGAAGATACTTCTGAGGATCGTTTCATCCATTCCTTGGAGAAAATATAAAACTGTTGGTTTGGTCTCTACCTTTTTATTTCTCTTCTTGTTTCAAAAGGTTTCATGCTATTATGAAGTATGAAGCAAGATAATATTTTAAAAAACTAATAAATTTAATACATAGGAAAAATTTCAATGTAAAGTACAGCTGGGATGATGTCCGTGAAATGCATGCTCTGAAATTTTATGCATTTGCTAGAGATTGATCATCAACTTGCTACCTCTAAGCTTATTGTGAAGCTAAGGTAAAGAGAAGTTGCCAGGTTCACACTGTTTACAACTCAGTCATTAAGCCCTTAGAATTAGTGGAACCGAGGGCTAGGTAAATTTGCATATCCTTCACGTTTGATCCTTACACTTAACATATGAAATGTGGGTTTCATTATTTTTGTTTTACAGATGAGTTACTCAGGCAACTTACCCAAGACTATACAGTCAGCAAGTTGCCGAGCCGGGAGTTTGAACCACTTTTGCCTGATTCTATACCTAGAGGTCTTACACGATGCCTTTTGGATAAGTGGTTTATTATTTGAATGTATTTTGCAAACCTGTGTTAAAAGCATAAGCATCTCTGAAAGAAAGCATCTTAGTTACTGTCGAGGAATCTTAACCAAGTCTTGCTCATCTTTCTCCTTGTCTCCTTCCAAGCGATTTTCACTTATGAATGCAACTCTGCCTAAGGATTGAAATTGCTTTTAATTTATGACAAACAGCAAGGTAAGTGTTGTACAGAACCATTGGAAGTATTTTATCTTCATTTATTCCTTCCTTAATGCTCTTTATTTTTTCAGAATTGAGTTTCTGACATATATCATTTCCTTCTCTCTGAAGAACTCTTAATACTTTTTGCAAGGCAGGTCTACTGGCAAGAAATTCCCCCAATTTCTGTTTGTCTGAGAAAGTATTTCTCCTTCACTTTTGAAGGATAATTTCACATGATACAGAATTCTTGGTTGCTGGGTTTTTTGCTCTCAACACTTTTTTTTTAGTTAATGTTTTTATTGGAGTATAGTTGATTTACAATGTTGTGCTAGTTTCTGCTGTACAGCAAAGGGAATCAGCTATACATATACATATATGCACTCTCTTCTAGACTTCATTCTCATATAGGTCATTACGGAGCACCGAATAGAGTTCCCTGTGCTCTACAGTAGGTTCTTATTAGTTATCTTTTAAATACAGCAGTTTGTATATGTCAATCCCAATCTCCCAGTTTATCCTCCCACCCGCCCTTACCCTCTTGGTAACCATAATTTTGTTTTCTACATCTGTGACTCGATTTCTGTTTGGTAAATAGGTTCATTTGTACTATTTTTTTTTTTTAGATTCTGCATATAAGCAATATCATATGATATTTGTCTTTCTCTGACTTACTTCACTCAGTATGACAATCTCTTAAGTCCATCCAAGTTGCTGCAGATGGCATTATTTTGTTCTCTTTTACGGCTAAGTAGTATTCTTTTTATATATGTACCACATCTTCTTTATCCATTCCTCCATTGATGGACACTTAGGTTGCTTCCATGTCCTGGCTGTTGTAAATAGTGCTGCAGTGAACACTGAGGTGCATGTATCCTTTCGAATTATGGTTTTCTTCAGACGTATGCCCAGGAATGGGATTGCTGGATCATATGGTAGCTCTATTCTCTCAACACTTAAATATTTCGTTCCTCTTTCCTTGATTGCATGGTTTCTGAGGAGATGTCTGATGTTATTCTTATCCTTCATCCTTAAAGATAAGGTATTTTTCGCCCCCTCTGGTTTCTTCCAAGATTTTTATCTTTGATTTTCTGCAGTTAGAATATGATATGCCTACATTTGGGGGGTTTTTTTGGCATTTATCCTGCTTATTGTTGTCTGAGTTTCCTGTATCTGTGGTTTGCTGTCTGATATTAATTTTGGGAAATTCTCAGTCTTTATCACTTCAAGTATTTCTTCTGGCCCTTTCTCTCTCTCATTTTCTAGAGGTATTCCCATTACACATATGTTATACCTTTGTAGTTGTCCCACAGTTCTTGAATATTGTTTTTTCTTTCTTTTTTTTTTAAGTCTTTTTTTCTCTTTGCTTTTCAGCTTTGGAAGTCTCTGTTGATATATCCCCAAGCTCATAGGTACTTTCCTGAGCCCATCAGTCTTTTTTCATTTCTGTTACAGTGCTTTCTATTTCTAGCATTTCTTTTTGATTCTTTTAGCTTTCATCTCTGCTTACATTACTCATCTGTTCTTGAATATTGTCTACTTTTTTCATAGCATGTTAATACTTATTCTCTTAGCATATTAATTTTAATTATTTTAAATTCCCAGACTGATGTATACATGCTATATTCAAAATGGATAAACAACAAGGACCTGCTGTATAGCACAGGGAACTCTGCTCAATGTTATGTGGCAGCCTGGATGGGAGGGGAGTCTGGGGGAGAATGGACCCATGTACATGTATGGCTGAGTCGCTTTGCTGTGCACTTGAAACTATCACAGTGTTGTTAACTGGCTCTGCTCCAATATAAAATAAAAAGTTAAAAATAAGTAATTAAATAAAATAAATTCCCAGTCTGATAATTCCAAAATGCCTGCTGTATCTGAGTCTGGTTCTGATGCTCGCTCTGTCTCTTTAAAAATGTGTTTTTTACCTTTTAGTACCCATGTAATTCGTTGAAAGCTGGGTGGGATGTACCTAGTAAAAAGAACTCTGCGTTTTAGTGGTGTGAAGCGTTCTTTAGTCCTCTGAATGTTCAGTATTTTCACTGTAAACATCTTTACTGCAAGCAGCTTCACCACAAGCAGTTTCACCACATCGCTAATTGGCCATAAGGCAATTATGCCGTTAAAGATAAAATAATGAAAATAAAAGAGGAACATTAAAAAAAAGGACATAATGAAACATGAAAAATCAATAACAAATTTTAAATGATTTTATTGTGAAAAATAAATCCAAAAAGCATTCGAATACATTTAAAATACGTGTAGATTCATGCTGATAGTTGTATTTGAGTATATCTTAGAGGAGGAAATGATACCATCTTTCTCAAAGACAGTCACTAAAGATTCAGGATCTAACGTCAGACATAAATTCTTTACGATATAAAGAGATCTAAGTCTCTTCAGATTTCCCTAGGAGTAAAATGAACAGACTGGGGGCTTCCCTGGTGGCGCAGTGGTTGAGAATCCGCCTGCCGATGCAGGGGACACGGGTTCATGCCCCGGTCCGGGAAGGTCCCACATGCCGCGGAGCGGCTGGGCCCGTGAGCCATGGCCGCTGGGCCTGCGCGTCCGGAGCCTGTGCTCCGCAAGGGGAGAGGCCACAACAGTGAGAGGCCTGCGTAACGCAAAAAAAAAAAAAAAAAAATGAACAGACTGGGATGCTGCTGTTTCTTTTCCATACGTGTAGCATATGTAAGTGGTAGTACATATCTGGACTACCTTTTTTAAAGTTCCATCACACTCTCAGTTCCTTATATTTCACTGAATCATCTAAGCCAGATTCTGTGCCAATACCAAAATTCCATCCACATAATGTTCTTCACTATCAAATAGCAAAAAGCTTTCACCATTTTCAATAAACTTTTACTTTCAAGAATCACATAACCATTTCTGTTTTGGGGGATCAGAGGAGTATGATTCCACTTTTGCCTCCAGCTTCTAATATTGCATGAAAAATTTGGTAAAGATGGTGTTAGAGAACAAACTGTTGGATCTAAATTAGCTAAAATATCGAGAATGAGTGCTCTCGCAGACTATTGTGAATTATTAGCCATAGCTTGGTAAGCTTTTGGTTTTGTCGAGCGTGAGGATGGTGGTGCTCACCAAAAGATCTGCAAACTGATTTGTTATTTTCTAGTATAGTATGCAATCTGGCTTTACACTCTCTTATCTCACACTTCCAGTAAGTTTTCTATCACCGTATTTTCTATCAAGTTGATACACATTTGTTATTCTCCACATCTTAAAACCTCCACACATACTCATCACTGTATAGACCATTGAGGCCCAAGGTTTCTATGACATAAAGATGGGAGTACTGCCTCAATGGAGAAACGAAACCGAACTCTTAACCAGCTGAAACCAAACTGTGAAACAAAACCATCCACCGGTTATTTTATCTTTTACAGCATTGAAACCAAACTGTCAAACCAAACCATCGGCCAGTTATTTTGTCTTTTACTGCAAAATTGCCTTATGGCCAATCAGTTGTCTGGCGAAACTGCTTGCATGAAGCTTCTTATGACAAAATACCTAGAGCCAGTCCTATGATTAGGTGAGCCGGTGCCTAGGCTGTGACCTTCAGGAGTGTTTCTCAGTCTTTTCTGCCTTAGGTGGGGCAGGGTGGCTGGAGGAGGCTGGAGTTGGGACTTTCCCTCTCCCACCTGGAAGATTCTCCCAGGTCAGTTAGGCTCTGATAAAACTCCCGTAGGGTTAGGCTCTGGTGAAGCAGTTTCTTCTTTTGAGGGTGGGCCTTGTTAAGAATTGCAGAATGCTTTGGGTGTACAGTTGACCCTCTGTATCTGCTGTTCCGCATCCTTGGATTCAACCAACCGTGGATTGAAAATACTTTGGAAGCAGAAAATTCCAGAAAGTTCCAAAAAGCAAAAGTTGAACTTGCCATACTTGGACCACTATTTACACAGCATTTGCCTTGCATTTGCAACTGTTTACATAGCCTTTACATTGTATTAGGTACTATAAGTAATCTAAAGATGATTTAATGTATACAGGAGGATATGAGTAGTTGCATGCAAATTTATATGAGTCTTGAGCATCTGTGGATTTTGGTACCTTCAGGGGTCCTGGAAGCAATCCCCTGCGAATACTGAGGGACGACTGTATTTCAAAATGACTACTTTTCCCTCATCCTGCAAAGAGCAGGAGGGGACTTTTCTCTCTTTTCACTGTGAGAATCTGGTAGAGCTCCTGGAGGTAAAACTCACAAAAGTGTGATGGGGCCCCCAAAACTGGGTCTCAGAGTTTTCAGCTCTCAAAGTTGTCCACACCGTGCCTCCAGCAAATTGCCAATTACAGTTTAGGTTCTCCTATCCCGTTACTGATCCATGGAGGTTTCTGCTCTGGTAAGTTGTCATTCTCTGTATCTGCCTGTCTCTCCAGTTTTGGGGGCAGTGGTTTGCCCTGTGACCTCAGTTCTCTGATGGGTCTAAGAAGAGTTGTTGATGGACAATTCAGCGTTTTACTTGTTAGGGCAGAATGATGACTTTCAAGCTCCTTACATGCCAGGTCAGAAATCCGAAGTTTAATACATTAGAAATAAATAGTAATCTGCTATTGATCCATCCATTGCTTTGGCTTCATTACTGTGAGGGTTAAGCATGTACAAGGATCAGGATTGTGTTTTCAGACTGTACGTTATGTGATTTATGTCATCTTACATTAAGCATTCTCAAACAGAATTACGGTATTTTTCTTTTTATGATTTTTAAGTTTTGTTTTCCTCTACATGACTCCAAAGTGGAGGAACTTCAAGGAAAAGGAGGGCTCAAAGGAGGACTGAGGAAATTCATTCATTCAGTACTTAACCGAATTTCTACCGTGTGCCGTGTTCTGGGGATACAGAAATAAACAAAACGAAAGGCCCAGTCCTCATGGAACCCACATCCTAATGGGGAAGGGAGGGCTGAGATAATAAACAGATGCATGAAGTCAGTGATGAGGCCGTGAAGGAAGACAAAGCAGAGTGAGGCGCCAGAGAAAGGGAGGGGGTGATTTTAGCACAGCCACAGAAGTGCCCTTGGAGGTGGTAACATTTGGGCAGAGAGAGACCTGACTGACATGGGGCGCAAGGCGTGCATGTGTGTGGGAGAGGATGTTCTGGGCGCAGCCCTGAGTGGGGAGGAGGCCCGGCCTGCTGATGAAAAGAAAGCCAGTCGACATGGCTGGACCCCAGCGGGTGAGGGGAGACGCCAGGCACATCATGAAGGACAGGGATCAGCAAACTTTTCTTCCTGTAAGAACAGTAATTTTTTTTTTATTTTTTTATTTTGGGGGCTTTAAGGTCCCTGCCGTTGTAGTGAGAAAGCAACCACAGATGTTACACAGACCAGTGGGCAGCTGGTTCCAGAAAAAAGTTCCAGAAAAACTTTTTACAGGAGCAGGCAGTGGGCCAGATTTTGCACGTGGGCCATAGTTTGCTAATTTCTAACATAGGGTCGCATAGGCCATTGGAAGGCGCTTTGGGCTTTAGTCTAAATATGACCATAGTCACTGGAGGGTTATGAGCAGGTCAGTGAAGCGATAGGATTAATGTTAAACGGATTACTGGTGGCTTCACAGGGAACAGAACATTTTTTCCACCCAGGAATGGAATTGGGGGTTTTGTATGAGTGGAGGAGAGAAGGTGCCTCGAACTGAGGTAGGAGCAGCAGTGGTGTTGGCAAAAAGGGGTGTTAGATGAAGTGTGTGTGTGTGTGTGTGTGTAGAAGTGGCCAAGGATGACTGACTCTAAGACTGTTTGAGCAACAGTAAAAGGCAGTTTAGGGAAGACTTCACAAGGGTGAGATTTGGTGGAGAAGTCAATGTGGTTAAATTTGAGATGCCTGTTAGACATTTACGTGCCAGAAGTGAGGTAGGCAGTTGGAGGTATTCCAGTCTTCTCTCTTCCAGGGAGAAGAGAAGGTGTGTAAATCATCTGGGAGCGTGAATGGAATAAGGAAACGTAAGAGAAATCCTAGACAGCCCTGAAATAGCACAAGGTCTATCCTCATCAATTTAAAGTGAAAGTAGATGCCATTACTGTGTACATTCTCTCGCTGCCACGAGGAGCTGTGTGGGTGCAGGTGTGGAGTTGGTGGAGGGTTGGATTGAACTAGAACTTGGATTTTATTAAGCAGGTAGAATGGAGGAAGCGAGTCCTGGGAAAGTATGTGGTCTGTGGAATCCAATTCGGGTGGGCAGTGAAACATGAATAGATCATAGGTCCTGGTGGGGTTGAAGAATTGTTGGACTCATTGTTACGGGAGGAAGTGAAATAGAAAGGCAAGAGTTTGGTCAGATTTTGCTATTGATACATTACTTGCTACCAGAAAGATGCAACACAGGACCAGGGGAACGGGTGGTGGATGTGAATGAAGGTGTGATCGTTGGGTGTAAGGAAGTCCAGTAGCTGAGAGGCTAGAGTGGACCCTTATCCTTCACGTGCATTTTGGAATCACAGTGATCATCCGAGTAGTACTGGAGACCAAGGCAGTGAGCTTGGAAGCAAGTGAAACTCCTCAGTGAATGTGAAGATGGCACATGAGCCAGAAGATGGTTGTAACTGCTGATTTTAATCAGCTCTGTGGCTTCAGGTCAATCAGTTAACCACTCAGGTGTCAGTTCCCTTCTGTTTGTGGTAGTGAAACACAGCGAGTGAGGGGAGACTAGAGACGCATTACAAGGGACAAGGATCGGCAAGCTTTTTTTATATAAAAATAGTAAATATTTTTTTAAATGTTGGGGGCTGGTGTAGCAGCATTTTTATAAACGTGAAAACCTGGACTATCATAGAAATTGGAAGAAGCAGGAAAGGGCTGGGAAGGGAAAGAATGGAAGTTTCCTTCTAGGGCAGTGATATCTTTGAGCATTATTTACTTCAGGCATCAGTTTAGTGAATCCACTGATCCGGAGTGTTCAACAGTGATACAATCACAAAGCTGTCACCAAAGTCAAAAGCCAAAATACTTTTCATTGATTATAACTGACTTTTGTATCTCAGGTTACCCTTGTCTGTATTTTTCAGTCTCTACCGTAGTGTTTCATATGTTAAAAGAGCTTTAATAAATTGTTATCGAATGAAGATAAAAGACTTCCTAAAGTTAGCTGTTTTTAAGAGACAATTTTCACCCTTTATGCAAATACAGTATGATGAAAGATTAGGAAGTAGTGGTTATACTTCTGCATAGTTTGCTTAAACTATGAGGCATTTACTAGCTTTTTGTATGTAAATAATTTTAATGGGTATAAAGTCTTTCTATTAATAAGGACTTCGTAATGTGTAATATTGAACAACCAGTGTGTGTTGTAGCTAAAGTATATTTATAATAAGATCAGAGTGATTTAAAACTTAATTAGGTCATGAGGAAGCAGGAAAATTAATCCATTTCCGATAAGGTTTGCAATTTGATTTTCACTTTCTCAAGGATTTCATAGTCTCAGATACGGGTATTTCTTTTTTCCTTTAAGCAGTTCCTAAAAAGTCATCTGTAAAGGAGTAGTCTCTAAATTGAGGTGCTCACTTTTCATTGTGGACGTATAGCTGTCCATTCCCATAGAACAAAATCAGTCCAAGACCAGGGCAAGGCATAGAATGTACGCAGAGGTATAGTGAGTTTATAGAATATTTAGAAGGCAGCAGGAAAAAAATCTTTTATCTAGAAATAATCTTTCTCCTGGCTGATGGTATGGGGCCCACAGCAGATGCTTAAGTTGTTGTTAGTGAGTGAATGGTGATGCCAGGATAATGTTAGACTTTGTCTCTGGAATTCTTTTTTTTTTAATGTAAATTTATTATTATTATTTTTTAAATTAATTAATCAGTTAATTTTTGGCTGCATTGGGTCTTCGTTGCTGCGCGCGGGCTTTCTCTAGCTGCCGCAAGGAGGGGCTACCCTTTGTTGCGGTGCGTGGGCTTCTCATTGCAGTGGCTTCTCTTGTTGCAGAGCACGGCCTCTAGGCGCACAGGCTTCAGCAGTTGTGGCACGCAGGCTCTAGAGCGCAGGCTCAGTAGTTGAGGCACACGGGCTTAGTTGCTCCGCGGCATGTGGGATCTTCCCGGCCCAGGGCTCGAACCCATGTCCCCTGCATTGGCAGGCGGATTCTTAACCATTGCACCACCAGGGAAGTCCCTCTGGAATTCTTTTAAAATTTACAAATCTCCTAAGAACCGTTATGTGCATTAGTGATACAGAATGGAGATAATTTACCTGTGCAAACAGTACTGGACTGCAGCTGGCTTTGGAAAGGCTAATGTTTTTGACAAAATTTATTTGCCTACTTGGCTAAAACAGCAGTAACTTTCATATCTAGCTGTAGTTTGTGCAAACTGCTTTCATTTTATAGTTGTAGCTTTTTACTCTTTGTCTAATAAGAAATAGCCGAATTATTTTTTTCTAGGTGCCATACAACTGGCTGAGAAAAGTTGCTTTGGTCATAACTATGAGGAGGAATTAGGGATAGCTTTTGTTTTTCACCCAGGTATAGCCAGATAGAAGTAAGGAGAAAACTTAGGACAGTATTTGGAAAATTGGTAAAGAAAACTCTTAAGTTGTTTCAAGTCTTGTATGTATAGATTATTGAACAGGATGATTTCAGTCCTAAATCAATTATTGTTTCAGTGACAAGACCCAGCCAGACTGATTGATCCCAAAGGAAATTGTGTAGCACATCTGAAGGAAGCTTTCCTTTTTGGTTTACAAGATTATTTAATCCATAAAGAGGATATAGGTATAGAATACGAATTTAAGTTGTGTAGGCTTTTCTTTGGGGGAGAAAACAGGTCCAGATTTCAGAAGACACTATAGTGCTCCAAATAGTTAAATTTTTATTTAAAATAGCAACTGGATAGCATAAAAGGAAAAATAGCCCCTTGGTAAAAGAACAAAAAATTAGAGAAATTCTTAGTCAATAAAGTACATTTTCCAAAAGTATTCCAAAAGAAATCAAATAATTTCCTTGGAAATTTTCCAAATACAGTATGACAGTAACATATATTCAATATAGAGAATTTAGGAAATACTGACA
The DNA here is from genome assembly GCF_025265405.1 of Mesoplodon densirostris. NCBI lineage: Eukaryota > Metazoa > Chordata > Mammalia > Artiodactyla > Ziphiidae > Mesoplodon > Mesoplodon densirostris. The sequence continues at coordinate 17,227,591 of NC_082671.1, forward strand.
AAAATAATGAAAATAAAAATTTATCATCTAATCATGTTTTAGAAATCACTGTTAATGTATTAGATATCAATGTGTGAGAATTTTTTTTTTTTTTTTTTGGCCGCACGGCTTGCAGGATCTCAGTTCCCTGGCCACAACAGTGAAAGCTCGGCATCCTAACCCCTAGGCCACCAGGGAACTCCCCAAGGATGTTTTTCTTCTAGCTACACAGACAGATCTTTTCCATGTTGGGTTAATAAAGTATCATGTATATGCTGAGCATCTTTCCATCATTGGACTACTCCTAGCACTGATGTTATATTCCACTGTATGTATGTGTCATACTTCAGTCAGCTGGGCACCTATTGAGTATTTTACTTTCCAGTGTCTCACCAGTATGAATAATGCTTTCACAAACATCCTTGAACTGAAAACTTTGTGTATTTGGTTACTTCCCTAGATGGAATTCCTACAATGGGAATTATTTTCTCAAAGAGTAGAAACATTTTTAAGTTCCTGGTATCTTTTGTTGTTTGCATTCTAGAAAATGTATGTGGCATTGGTTTTAAGTGCCCTTCCAACCCTTAATATTATCATTAAAATTTTTTAAAAAGTAAGTATAGCTTATTGTTTTAATTTACTTTTATTTTATTACAGTAAAGCCTGGGCATATTTTATGCTTATTGACCAGGTCGTATTTCTTATTTTAATATTCATATGTAAGAATATTCATCCTTTTCTCTTGTATGTTGCAAAAAATGTTTGTCTAACTTTGTTATTTTTATATAGATTTTGAGTCAAAACTCAATCTTTTTCATTATGGATCTTTTCTTTGTTAATGTGTAGAAAGTCCTTTCCGATGAAATATCAGAGTAAGCTATTTTCTTCAGGTTATTTCTTGATTTCATTTTTTAGAAAATGATTATGTAAAATTTCAAGCATATTTAAGAGTTACAGAGAGGAGCATAACAAATCTGTGGTTATCACCCATCTTTAACAAATATCAGTACATGGCCAGTCTTGTTCCATCTATATCTGCCCCCAAATACTCTTGGGGTATTTAGAAGCAAATCTCAGGCATTTGAGTATCATTTAATCTGTTGATATTTAGGATTGTATCTCTAAAAGATAAGGATTTCACTTTTTCAAACATAACCACAGTACCATTATCACACATAAAGAATTTAACAGTAATCCCTAATATCAATCATTCAGTGTCATTTTCCTGATTGCCTTATAATTGTTTTCAAAAGTTTGAAATTAGGAATCAAAAAAGATTTGTACATTTCCTTTGGTTAATACACATTGAAGTTTCTTTTAATCTGTAGGCACCTCCTTTATATTTTTCCCTTTCCTTCTTCCTTTTTTCCCTTCTTCTTTCCCTCATTTTTTGTTGTAGAAATGGCTTAAAAAATCAGGTGATACAAGTCCTCCAACTTTGTTCTCCTTTTTCAAGATTGTTTTTGGCTATTCTTGGTTTTTTGCACTTCCATAGACATTTTAGAATCAGTTTGTTCATTTCTACAAATAGACTTGCTAAGGTTTTGATTGGAATTGTCTTGAGTCTTTAAGTCAATTTGGGGAAAATGATGAGTTAACAATATTGGCTTCCAATCCATGCATATATCCATCGATTTTTTAGGTGTTTTAAAATTTCTCTCAGTTATATTTTTAGTTTTCTTTGGCTAGGTTATGTAGATGTTTAAATTTTCCCTAAATATTTTGTGGTTTTTGATGCTATTGTAAATTTTTTTTTTAATTACCACTTCTAGTTGTTTGGATTTTTTTCTACTTTTGTTTAATTTTACTATTTTGAATATATAAAATTCAACATCATTCAAAAGTCAAAACTGTATATTAAAAAAAAAGTGTACTTAGCAGTCGCATTTCATCTCCTATACTTTCTGCCTCTTTCCTACCCACTGCCTATATAGAATAATTTTATTAGTTCTGTTTTAATCTTTGAGGGTAGAATTACTTTGAAAGTCTAAACACTCTAGAAACTCTGATCTGTCATGTCTCACTTGGTGTTGGAGGGCAGTCAGTTTGGACTCAACATAGAGCGTTTTAAAAAACAGGGAGTGTTTCTGACACATTTTGTGTCTCCCTGTGGGTAGAAGTGATAACCCACGTGACAGGTTCAAAGTATAGACTTTTTCTAAAATATATAATATGTAGTAGGCAAACGTAATTTGTGGACAGAGAGATGTCTTACAGTACTTTCGCAAGCTTTTTCTCATCCTTGTTTCAAAATGTATATATAATGTAAATATAACTTATCCCTTAGGAAAACATTAGTAAAAATTGGATAAGGTCAAAGGACAGCAGTGGCAGTTCCCTAGTCCTGTTTGTTAGCCACAAGGAGATGTAGTAGCCAGATGGGCTGTCCTCATGGTTTCTGGCTCTGTGCGTGGCTCTATACTTCACCTCCTTGAATTTAGGTATAGCCATCTAATTTGCTTTGGCCAGTGAAATAAGAGTGGAAATGGCATATACTTCCAGGTGAAAACATTTAAGAACCGGAGCAAAATTTCCCTTTCACTCTCTCCTTCCCACTGCTGCTATCAGTAGCATGTTTCAGATGGTGAAGCCTCTCTGTCAGCCTGGGTCCCTAATTGAGGAAACATGGAACAGAGGCCCCACTGGTGTGCAGTGGGTATATAATTTGAATAAGAAATAAACCTTTCTTGTTTTAAGCTACTGACAATAGGGGTTATTTCTTGCTGCAGCATAACCTGATTTTTCCCCTCTAATATAGGAGAAGTTTATTAATTTTATGGTAAATGGTGGAGGTGTGGGACTTCAGACCTAGACAAAAATTGAACCAAGGGTCTCCGAGAACAGAGAGATGTGGAGATCATGAGTTCAGTTTTCGACCATTACTAGTAAGCAGCAACAGTCTGTCTAAAAAGTGACAAAGGTATTATCATGTGGACTTTTTTTTTTGAAAAATTAATTAATTTATTTAGGCTGCACCATGTGGCTTGCAGGATCTTAGTTCCCCGACCAGGGATCGAACCTGTGCCCCCTGCAGTGGAAGCTCGGAGCCCTAACCACTGGACCACCAGGGGAATTTCCATAAAGTGGACTTCTTGTTGTGGAGATGTAATGAGTCTAAAGTTTACTGTCTCATGATGGAGAGGAGCCTATGGAGAAGATAAGATTGAAGATGCAGAAATGAGGGAACATGATAATAACCATATCCTGTAGAGGCTGGGACAGATGGGATCTCCAGAGCACAAGAGGCTTAGACAGGAGGCGGGACGTTACTCTTTTTGAAGCAGGAGGAGGAAAGGAAAATTGGTGGGTGCAGATGTAGGTAGGTTTATAGATTTGCTGGGGGAGAGTTGAGAGATAATAATTACAATAGCTAATGTTTAATGCTTCCTAACCCATTGCTGATCTGAGTGCTTTGTGTAAATTATAGCTCATTTAATCCTCATAACATCTGTCCTACTGTTAGTCACCCATATGTCATAGATACTGTTATTCCTATTTTACAGATGAGGAAATTAAAGAGGTTCTTGATTTTTTTTTTTGGCCACACCACGCAGCTTGTGAGAGGATCTCAGTTCCCCGACCAGGGATCGAGCCTAGGCCCTCAGCAGTGAAAGCGCAGAGTCTTAACCACTCTGACCACCAGGGAAGTCCCAAGAGGTTCTTGTGAATTTGTTTTTGTCTTAGATGTTGGAGGTGAGGTCATCTGATGGGATTGAAGCTGGAGGTGAAGTGGGAATAGCTTCTTCAAAGTCCATGCATCCTCGCCCCCAAAATAACTTCAGATTAAAAAATATATATTTAACAAGGGCAATGGATATTTTTTGTGAGAGCCCGTGTGAAAGGAACACTGGTCTCCCCTAGTTAGCTCTTACACCAGTAGCAGCTCAGGAAGTTGTTATAAGAGGGGGAGGAGCAGCGATGTGGTTGGTGGAGAGGCTAAAAGAATTATCTTGAGCTGAGTTTGCATAGCAGTCACACAATTTGTACTTAGATGGTCTGTTACATATCAACTAAAGTAACAAAACCATTGAAAGGTATTTTCACTTAGAAGTTTCAAAAAATATCCAGTCCCTTTCTTTAAAGCTGTCCATCCCTAGAAGTTATTGTAAAATTGCCCATCTTTGTAAGAAAAACCACTCTCTTCTCAGAAATCTTTGTAATCCTGATCGATCAAAACTCCTGTCTCAGCATCAAAGTTTCTGGGCTTTAAGTGCCTATGTTTTCTTCTTTTATTTCTTCTCCTTTCACGCTTGTTAAGTTTTTCATCTTATAGAATTTTGGTTTTTGATCACCTCCCTCAGTGGTTATTTCTTGAGAGATATGGGAGGTCCTACCTCCCCCCAGCTGCATGGGTCTAGTGTATCAGTTAAGGAAGAAAACAGAAAAAATGAGTTTTCGTTTTAGCATAATGACAATTTAGTCTGACCCAAATATCCTTCTTAGCATAAGTTGAGGTTGCCCTGGAGAGGGATAGTGGTGGTTTCTGTTGTATGTATGTGTGGGGATGGGGGACTGTGGAATAGGACTGGATGGGATGGTGAGGCCCTCTTGATGATCTAGACAAGAGACTTGGTTTCTACCATCCCTGGAGGATGTAGGAGATAAAGACTTAGCCTAGGTGAATTAGGGAGTTAGAAATGAGATCCCTGCAATCAAAACAGGATTCAGGAAGGGAGTTGGAGAGAAATGTCAAAGGACTAATTAAATCTGCTCAAATGTGGTGTGAATGGGAAAAATGAATATGAATAACCACAGAGAGCTGAGATGGAGAGGGAATGAAAGATGAGTAAATGTTCACGTTGAACTAACATGTGACCGGATGTTTGTGGAAATAGATTTTGGTTTGTAGAGACTTTGTTTTTGTTTTTGGTGGAGAGATTTCTGTAAATACTTCTGTCAGAGATGTGAATTAATAGGAAAAAAAGGAATTGATATTTTGGGTTTTAATTTTGCTGCTGTGGGGAATTCCCTGGTAGTCCAGTAGTTAGGACTCGGTGCTTTCACCGCCGTGACCTGGGTTCAATCCCTGGTCGAGGAACTAAGATCCCGCCAGCCTCGCAGCTCGGCCAAAAACAAACAAACAAACAAGCAAACAAAATACTGTTGCTGCTGTGTATTTAACGGGGAAGCCTCAATTATCCCTGTTACCACTCCTACCCCAGAAGAGGAGCCAAGCATTGTTTCTTAAAGGTCTGAGTGGCTCTACAACCTGCTTTGACCTCCCAGCCCCAGTGAGGAAAGTGTTGGGTTTTGTATTTCAGATCCACTGATGGGGATCAAGCTGGATGACTCAGAGAATAAGAGGATGGAGGCAGGGTTGGTTGAAAGCTGATTCTGGGAAGAAACTCCCTTGACGTTGAGAAGAGTGGGGAAGGCCATTGGCCTCTAACACCCATGACTGCATGTATGAGGGTGACGGCAGGAAGCCTGTGCAGACTGAACTTTAAGGGCCTTGGTTTTCGGAACATTACCAAGTATCTGTCTAGCTGAGCCTGAGGTAAGAGGAAAGGACAGCTGGGATCGCATCTCAGAGCCGCCCTGAAGTGATGGTGACCAGTGCTTGTCAGCATCTTCAGGTGAAGAAGGAAGAGTGGTAACCATGATACCCACCACAGACTAAAGCTCCTCCCCTCATTTTCCAAGCACTCTATCATCCCCCAGAATTGTTATGCAATCTTGAGGAAACAGCTGGGAAGATCTTCCCTCAAATAATAGGACGGAGAATGCTCTTCCTTCTAAAATATGTTACATTGAATTTTCCACTAATTCTACTAGGTGAAGGTAGGCAGGGACCAAAACCAAATTAATTTGATTTATAAAAATTAAAAATAACCCTTAAATCCTATTATGAAGCAAATTCATACCTACTCACATTTTTATAATTAAAACCTATGGGAATCAAACGAAAAACTGCTTTGCAAATGATACTTTGCAAAGCACTTTGCTTTTGAAGTATTATTTTTCACTGGTTAATTACTTTCACTTCCTCTATCATTGTCACATACTCCCAAATATGTAACATATTCATTAATTTCCAGCCTTATAGTGAAACCAGATTATCCTGTTGTCTTCCCTTTTTCCCTCTGTCTTTGGATAGAGAGGCTCTCTGTTACGCTCATTTGCTGGGTGATTTTACGAGACCTGGCAGAGTGAAGCCAACCAGCAATGCATTGACGGATTTAGGTACTTATTTATTTACTTATTTGCACTTTTATAGCACTTATGTTCATAGCGTTTACTATGTGCCATATAAAGCTAGTAAGCACTTACGACTAAAAGCTCAGTAAAAATCTTGACAGATCTCGGCATATGGGTTACTTGGGGATTCTTGTCTCTGCCCTTTTGTCCTCCGTATGTGAGCATCTGGCTGGTGGAGAGAAGCCCTATTGGACTTATTTCTGTTCTTCCAGCACTTCCTGCCCTCTTCTGCTTCCATATCTGTAAACATGCTGTTCCTTCTGCCTGGAACATTCTCCATACCTTTCCTCCCGGATACCTGGCCTTAATCATCTGTCCATCCTTCTGATCTTGGCTTGAGCATCACTCCCTCAGAGCAGCCTTCTTTGGTGCCTTTCTCCTGATGAGGCTCCCTTGTGTTAGGTTAGGGTCCTGTGGCACCAAATACTGATCATATTTGTGTCCATCTTTGTGTCAGTATGTTTTCTTCACTGGAGTGTAAGTTCCCTGGAGCCAAAAGCTTTATTTCTCTTGTCCTCCCCATTCCCCCTTTTGGTGCTTACGTTGTCTGGCACCTAATGGACACAAAACAAACTGAAGTGGAGTTGCAAATAAATGTTATTGTTGCGTGTATTCTTGATTTTTGTTATGGAGACATTCAAAACTCAGTTTCTAGTACCATGAATAACAGCGGACATTTCCTGACTTATAAGACAAAGCTGGAGAGAGGTGTGATGCAGCTCTCGATAGGAAGCATGGGCTGCAATTTGACTCTTAGCTCATGGCACATAAGTTCATTGATGAGGTAATTGTTGCTGAACTCCTTGATCACTTCAGCAAAGATGACAGTACTGCTGGGAATCCAGTATTAGTTGCTCTGGTGGGAAAAACCAGTTGTGTTCAACTGGGGTTCAGTTTTTTTTTTGTGTGTGTGTGTGTGATACGCGGGCCTCTCACTGTTGTGGCCTTTCCCGTTGCGGAGCACAGGCTCCGTACGTGCAGGCTCAGCGGCCATGGCTCACGGGTCCAGCCACTCCGCGGCATGTGGGATCTTCCCGGACTGGGGCTCGAACCCATGTCCCCTGCATCGGCAGGTGGACTCTCAACCACTGCGCCACCAGGGAAGCCCCAGTTTTTATTTGGATAGAGTATATTTTGGTGTCATGTGAGTATCTAAAGAACTGGTCTAGTCCTCAGTAAGGGAATTATGGAGGACTTAGTCAGCATGGCCTGGGAGCTTGTGAGAAATGCAGAATCTCAGACTCCACCTGAGGCTTCCTGACCCAGAATATGCATTTTAACAAGATTGCCAGTTGACTGGTAGGTCCTTTGAGGTTAGAGAGGCACTGCTTTAGCACAGTAATTACATCACAGGCAGTTGAGGGGATCAAAGGAGAACCATTAATACATGTTCATTCGTTCATTCATTCACCCACAGAAAAATGATCTTTTAAGCATGTAATTTTTATTAGGCATTGGTAGTTTTGGCAATAATAACAATAGCATGAACCAGGCACTTTACATCATGCCTTATTTCTAAATCTCACAACAACCTTGAAAGAAAGGTGGTATTAGGTCCATTTTACAGAGAGGTCTGACAAGTCCCTTATCTTTATACCACTTTTGTCCTAAAAACAGAGGGTGTAAAATCTTGTATTCTGAAATCCTAAATAATCCTACAACTCATTTTTGGTGTACATGAAAAAAGTGAAACATGATCTAGTGATTTATGTTCAGTGCTAAGCTTCACACTGAAGAAAGATGCAGAGAGGAGAAAGCAGAAATTGCTAAATAAAAACATTACACTTCTCTTTCCACACCAGATATAATATGGGGAATAATTCCACAATAAGTGGAATGATATTCCCATTTGACTCACGATCTTTTTGTGGAGGAGCAAAATTAATTTCAAAACATGAAATCTGAAAAATCTCTGGAGAGCTGCGTTTCTCAGTGTTTTGCATCAAATCTTTTGTTTGACCTCAAAAGCCCAACAATGACTTCAGGTGAAAGCAGAAAAGAGGGTGATGCACTTGCCTGGCTACGAGCTGGCCACTGATTTCTGTGGGTCTCAGGGCTTTATCATTAACTAGGTGACTAGAAAGGGCACACCGCCTTTCATGCTTCTCTGTGCAGTGGGGCAAGATAACAGTTTTTATTACCAATCACAAATCAGCTTGCTTTGCTCACCAGAAAGCTGCCCGAGGCCCTGCTCTGTGTCTCCACCTTCTTGTTTGCCTGGGAAGAGAGATTCCAGCTGCAGGCAATTGACGCAATGAAATGCCTTTGCTTTCTACTCCAGAGCATCGGGGCCAGAGTGTTTGCTGAGCAGTAAAAGAGTTTTCAGTGTCATATTCCTATTTTCCAATGCTGCAAGAAAGACCATTGATGATTTTAGCACCAGGAAACAAAGATTGTTTCCTTACTAGCCAAAAAAAAAAGCACCTTACAAAATATGAACCAATTCAGGCAAAGCCATGATGTTTGAGGTAAATATAATTCAAGCTTTTCTAAAGCTAAGGGATTTGGGATACCCACCCCGTAGCTTTGCTTAGGATCATTATAGGTTCTGTGAGCTTGCTTTCTGTTTGAGAGGAAAACTTGCCTTTTGAAGAAATGTGGCACACACGCTCTTAATATAACATGAAAGAAAAGGTTCTTCATGCCAAGAAATCCCTCACGTGAGATGGAATCCCTTTAAACAAATCTGGTGGCAAGCTTTTTCTGAAAGCTTGAAGGAAGGATGAAATAATCTTAAACTGTGTTCATGGCACTCCCCCCTTGGCCTTTCATACGGAGTTTGCAAAGCCTGCCTGAAAACTCAGACGCAGACCCGGCAGCCCCTTTTGTACAGCCAAATGGTGTGCAAAGCCTGCTTCTCTGGCTAATTGGTACAGCTTCCAGGTGGCGGTGATGATGTTTAGATCTACGGCAAGGTCTAGGTCTGCCTGGAGACACAGCATGTTTGAAAAAACAAGGTGTCAGTATTTCTGGGGTGAGGGTAACCAACCAGGGCCTCTCAGGGTCACGTTCAAGTTCATAACCGCGATTCAGCAGTTCAACACCGAGGGAAACAAGCACCTTTGCAGGTTTTTGGGTTTTTTCTTTTCCCTATAGCCAGGGACTGAACTTATTTTCTTTTATCACACTGGGCTCTGTTCAGTACCGTTTTGCATCATGTACCATCTTGATGCTGCTGGGAGTTCAGGGACTTTAGCCTTCAATCCCCGAGTCTCAGTAAAACTCCACCCACCTTCATATTTGCGAGTTTTTCCCATGCTGTTAACATTCCTCTTTAAAATGGAAACACACTGTTTCCATCTCAGCCCTGCTTTCTTGACCTTCCATATCACTGATGATTTGTAGAAATCAAATAGGCATCGCTGCCTCTGCATTCTTTTCCCAATTTGAGTCTTTCCTCTGTTTAGAGAGATGGCGGCCTGCTGTTCATGAGGCCCCTTCGACCTCAACCTTTGGAGAGAATTCAACAAAGGCAAGAACTCAGCCAAGAAATTAAACTGGATCAAACTTCTGAACAGCATCCAAAACACAGTATTGGGGCTTCTATCATCCCGAATAAGACCCAAATAACCCCTGAGAGTTACTTCTTTCAGCGACACAAACGTAATAAAAAACATGGAGATGTTACTACCTTTTTTTCTTTCTTTTTGATCAGTAATATCCTACGGTGAAAGAAAGTATTTTGTTCATATTGGAAGTGGTAGCCTTCATGAATCCCCCTTTCTTTTTTTCTTCTTTTTCCCCCTGACTCAATAGATGCAATTTTGTTTTAAGTTTGCTTTTGTTGTCATAAAAGTAGGAATTTAGCTCTCTACCCAAAGACGTGAGAATTATTTTTAAATTTATGACAAATCTCAGACGGGTCTAGTGTAAAGAATGTACACTTGTTGAAGTATGAAAGGCAATCCCTTGAGAGGTTTGTGTGGGAAGCATGCTATTTAAATATTTCTATGCTTTCCCAAATCATCCTTGGCTTCCTGCCCTGGAGAGTGAAGCCTCATTCCAAAGGGGCAGGAGAGAAATTCTGGATTAGAAATCAAGAGATGCAAAGGCCCGAGCACCATACCTACTGTGAATGTGTTTTGTCTTCTTGGGTAAGTCATTTCCTTTCCCTCTACACCTTGGTGAACTGATCAGTAAGATGATGTGGTGAAACCGAGGCAGTGAATTTAAACTTGATTTTGTTTTTTTCTTACTGCAGTGTCCTCTTATCAAACATAATCTTACATAAACTTCAGTACATCATTTAGATAAAAGACAATTTATGAGATCTAAATAAATCTTTATTAAAAGGTTAAGCCATAAGAACAGAGGCCATTTGGGCGTTCATAAACAACTGAAATGGGAGTTGTATTAATTTCCTAAGACTGCCGTAACAAACTACCACAAACCAGTGGTTTTAGACAATAGAAATTTATTCTCTCATGCTTCTGGAGGTCAGAAGTCCAAAATCAAGGTGTGGGTAGGGCCATGCTCCCAGTGAAGTCTCTGGGGAGGATGCTCCTCCCCTGCCTCTTCCAACTTCTGGCAGCCCCAGGCATTCCTTGGCTCCCAGCAACATAATTCCAATCTCTGCTCATCTTCCCATGGCCGTCTTCCCTCTGTGTTTGTGTCTCTATGTTGTCACATGGCAATCTCTTCTCTGTGTCTGTTTTCTCTTATAGGAGCATCAGTCATTGGGTTAAGGGCCCACCCTAATCAAGCCTGACCTCAGCTTAACTTGATTACATCTGCAAAGACCCTATTTTTTTTTAAACATAAATACCGTATTTTCTTTTTCTTTTTTTAAAGACCCTATTTTCAAATAAGGTCACATTCACACGGACTGTGGATTAGGATTTCAACATATTGTGTGAGGGGATGCAATTCAACAATAATAAGAGTGACAGATGACCATTGCAGGGTTATATTAACACCAGTAACCAATTCACTTCTTTTTTTTTTACATCTTTATTGGAGTATAATTGCTTTACAATGGTGTGTTAGTTTCTGCTTTATAACAAAATGAATCAGTTATATATATACACATGTTCCCATATCTCTTCCCTCTTGCGTCTCCCTCCCTCCCACCCTCCCTATCCCACCCCTCTAGGTGGTCACAAAGCACTGAGCTGATCTCCCTGTGCTATGCGGCTGCTTCCCACTAGCTATCTATTTTACGTTTGGTACTGTATATATGTCCATGCCTCTCTTTCGCTTTGTCACAGCCCACCCCTCCCCCTCCCCATATCCTCAAATCCATTCTCTAGTAGGTCTGTGTCTTTATTCCCTTCTTACCCCTAGGTTCTTCATGACATTTTTTTTTTCTTAGATTCCATATATATGTGTTAGCATATGGTATTTGTCTTTCTCTTTCTGACTTACTTCACTCTGTATGACAGACTCTAGGTCCATCCACCTCACTAGAAATAACTCAATTTTGTTTCTTTTTATGGCTGAGTAATATTCCATTGTATATATGTGCTACATTTTCTTTATCCATTCATCCGATGATGGACACTTAGGTTGCTTCCATCTCCTGGCTATTGTAAATAGAGCTGCAGTGAACATTTTGGTATATGTCTCTTTTTGCATTATGGTTTTCTCAGGGTATATGCCCAGTAGTGGGATTGCTGGGTCCTATGGTAGTTCTATTTGTAGTTTTCTAAGGAACCTCCATACTGTTCTCCATAGTGGCTGTACCAATTCACATTCCCACCAGCAGTGCAATAGTGTTCCCTTTTCTCCACACCCTCTCCAGCATTTATTGTTTCTAGATTTTTTCATGATGGCCATTCTGACTGGTGTGAGATGATACCTCATTGTAGTTTTGATTTGCATTTCTCTAATGATTAGTGATGTTGAACATCCTTTCATGTGTTTGTTGGCAATCTGTATATCTTCTTTGGAGAAATGTCTGTTTAGGTCTTCTGCCCATTTTTGGATTGGGTTGTTTGTTTTTTTGTTATTGAGCTGCATGAGCTGCTTGTAGATTTGGGACCAATTCACTTCTGTATTTTGTTTGGTAGCACCATATGGAGAAAAATCTTGGTCCACACTAATAAGTAAATGTAAATTGTGGTCCTTTTTTTTTTTTTAATGTAAACATGTCATTTTGCAATCTCAATCTTAATCCCTTCATTTAAACTGATCCCGAGGTCTGAAAGAGCCACATTGGGAAATTTATGCATCAACATTAAATTACTGACAATTTCCTGAACAATACTCACCTTCCTTACTGGAGAGGGTTCACTTTTTAAAAGGACTTGATCACTGGATTCAGGAGGAAGCTTATATCATCATTATACTTGGCTGACACTGTGTTTTCAAATGTCATCATACCCTGGGTTTAATGGCACCATTTGAAACCATCTTGCTAGTGGCATGTCCTGTCTGACATTCCCTCAGAATTTCAAAACAGTAGGGAGTAGTGTTATTTTGTATTTTAAGTCTCAACTTGGTTTTAGTTTTGTTGCTGAAACTTCCTCTGCAATTGTAAGCTGTAACGTGGGGAGCTGTGAACTCCCCCAAGGAGCCCATTCAGCGGGTTGAAAACAGTATCTAGATAGTCCAGCTGGTCCAACTAAGTTACATTCGAGAGATGTTTAATTAATGGAGGTTTTTTCCTAACACAAAAGTTATTTATATTTTTATTTGAAATATCTGCTCCAGAACCTTGTCTTGAAACTACTAAAAGCTTCAATGTAAAAACATACATTCTGGAACTTACCACCCTTATCACAAAAATAACTCTGAAATGTCCCCAGTTTAAAGACTGTGCCTTAAATTTGACAGTTCTATGGCTTTATCCAACTTCTTGCAAAATGCTGCACAGACAACCATTTCGCACAAGTGCAGTGGCCACCAGCATGTTTCAACAACTTCTTTTATCTGAGCAACTCTTTCCATAGCCTCAGAATAGACATGCTACATTTTTGACAAGTTGTTCAACGGTATAATCTAATCTGAAAACAATTTTTTTCCCTCCAGTTGTGTTTTATCTAATACATCTTCCTTGAGTTCGTTTGGATGACTGTATAAAAAACAAGCAAAACACAGAGATCAGCAAATCCATATTTTCATTCAATTGAATCATAAAAGCTAAGCTTTAAGAGAATTCACCAGATGTGTTTTGATGTGTATTTTGGGGGTAAGAACAGTGGTGCTACCCAGCGTGATGTGGGTCCTCAAGGATATTTGCAAATCTGTGGGAGCCTTTTGCTTGTCTCAGTACCCAAGGGCACACCTGGCACTGAGTTTCTTTGAGCCAGGGTTGCTAAGTGACTTGTACTTGTCTCACCTGAAATGCCAGCAGAAAATGAGGGTAATTATGTTTCTGTAAATGTCTGCTTATTTAACATAGCCTAGGCTTTAACAAGAATTTGTCTTTTCCTCACTTGTAGCTTTGGATGCTCCTGTTAAGGAGTTTTCATTGACAGATTTAAATTTAGTTCACATAAAATCTGTGCTGATGACGCTGAGCAGGAACATCTGAGTTCCTTGCTTTTGGGACTTTTGTGTTTTGTTTCCAAATCCTCTAATTTAGCAGGATTAAAGATGGTATGATTTCACTGCATGAAATACAAGAAGTTGAGCAGTTTTAGATACACTGAAACGACTTTGGATGACAGATATTTCTCATTGTACTTCCTTGACTTCAGAAGATTTCCTGTGAAACTCATAGGCATTTGCTTTCATTTCACATACTGTTGTTACAGTGGTGTGGTTTACCATTGCTTGACTATCACTTTGGGCCAAATAGGCACTTTTTGCCTTGAGACAATCTTATTTTACTCATTATCTTATTTTCTCGTTAAATTTAATTCCTTAACCAATGATTCCTTTCTACTTTTAAAGGTAATTACTTTGTCTCATGAGAAAAAATATTTTAATTTAAACAAAAAGTATCCAAAACTTACCATAACACTTAAGCCTAAATAATTATCATGACATATGTTACTTGTTTGCCGTACAGATTTCTGTGGCTTTCTGACAAGAGCAAGCACTGAGCAGAAGCATCTGAGCCTTGTCTGGCATTTGATGAATCTGATTAATGCATGTTAGGGTAAGTCTACTCGCTAGTATAATTTTACGGGAGAGGCCACATGCAAGTCTAACTTGAAAAAAAAAATGGTGCAGAGTTACTACTTATTCGGTTCAGTGTATTATATATATGCTAGAGATGGCTGAAAAAGCTATAATTTAAGGTCTGTATAAAAATGAAGAAAACTGAATGGGAGGTAACAGAATGGTGATCTCCGATGTGTTCAAAATTGGTGTTTTTAATGACATTTTAAAAGTAGTTAAAATCTAATGGCTGGTTTCTGACCAGCCTGAGCTCTCAGCCCCTTAGTGGTGTTCAGCTTGGTCTAGTCCTTTTCATCCTTGTCTTTCCCTCAGTCCACTCTCGTCATTTCCATGTCAGCTTCATAAATAATTCCAGTGTAAGCATGACCCCATCTCAAAGTTTTTCTCCTTTTCCCTTGCCCAGCTCCCAATTCTAACCCCCAAGAGCTGCCTCAGATAGCTGAGGAGGGGACACTTCACTTCTTGGTCTTCCCTTGGCTTGTTTCCCCTGTGGAGTAAATGGCAAGGCTGTCTCTGTTTATTTAATTCATACCAAACAACCTGGCAAAAATTATGGCTCTGAAATTGAGCTGCGGAGTCCTCTTTTACTTATATCAAGAGGTTCAAGTAATGTACATACCTTTGCCCTGAAGATGGTCTCCTGGCAGGTGGACACCATGCCTACCCATGTGGGGCCCACGGAAACTTCTGGATCTTCACCATCCCCTTAGGAGCTGCAGGGAAACTCAGGGGGATGTCTGTAGCTCCTCTTTGGTATAGATACACCTTGTTGCTTTCTCCACAGTCTTGTCCCCTTACAATGAAGAGCGATTCTGTATGGCTGGGGCTTTCAAAATACCCCAACGTTGGAGCTGAACACGTGTCTCTTTACTTTGGGATTTCCCAGTGAAAGGTTTTCCATATTGCCTTCTCTCTCCTGGTGACTGGCCACTATGCCACCACCATGCTGTTTCATTCCCTGAAGCTCTCCTTTTTCTTTCTCCTACTGGGATCTATTTGGGGCAAGAAATAAGGGAGCAAAAGGAAAATCTGTCCTCCCTGTTTGTATCTACTTTTTGTAATATTTTGTTGTCTTATCAGAGCAGGAATCAGGGAGGCAATTTCCTTTGATTTAGAGATTAAGAATGTGACATCTTTTTTTCTCCTTGTTTTACAGTCAAAGATACGTTGACAAGTTGTAGGAAGATCAGTCATTTTACTGGGCATGTGGGAAAGAGCACATCATTAATACTTTGAAATATCATCATGCCACATAAATTAAGCAAACACAATGAAACAAAACATTAACACTTTAAAATCAACCATTTCTTCTTCTTTGAAATTCACTTGAAACTGGTTTGGCTAGAAGATGCCTAAAGTTCCTTCAAAGAAACTCTCTAGTTTTCCATTTGCTGAGTGATGACAACAATTATACTTTGATTTCTCAAGGATTAACACAGCAGGACAGAATCACTGGTCATCCCCTTAACCACTGGCCATATCAAAGAGATTTTCTTTGTAGAGAAAATGCCAGTTGGTGTTCTGAAGGAAGAAAGGAGAAAATTATAGAATCCTTAGAATAAGGGAAGCAGAAACCCTGTTAAAAGGAAAAAACTTCTTTCCCTAACCCATGGACCACTTCTGACGCCAGTTGTGTGGAGTTTTTTTTTCGCAAACCAAACAGTTCTCCAACTCTCTCAACACCATTTGGGTGCTACAATCCAACTCTGACACTACCAACGCAGAATTAGCAGAGACCCCACAGGTTGAAGGCTCAATCCCTCAAGACTGCCCCCACTTCGGTAAGTCCCAGGATGTCACCTGTACTTCTGATCAACTGGCTATAAATCAGGCGTTCCCACAACCCCCTTCTCCAGTTCAGTAATTTGCTAGATGGCTCACATAAGTCAGAAAAACATTACTTACATTTACGGATTTATTATGAAGGGTATAATAAAGGATGCAGATGAACAGCCAGATGAAGGGGTATAGAGGGCAAAGTTTGGAAGGGTCTGGAGCACAGGAGCTTCTTTTCCCTTGGAGGTGGGGTGTACCATCTTCCCAGGATGTGGATGTGTTCACCAACCCAGAAGCTCTCCGAACCCCATAGTTTTGGGATTTTTATGGAGGCTTCATCACGCAGGCATGATCAATTATTAATTCCATCTCCAGCCCCTCTCCGCTTCCTGGAGAATGGGGGATAGGGCTAGGGAAAAAAAAAAAAAATCCCAAGCTAATCTAATCAAGGCCTGGTCTTTCTGGTGATCAGTTGCCATCCTGAGGCTATTCAGGAGCCCACCAACAGTCACCTCATTAGAACAAAAGACAGTCCTATGACTCGGGAAATTCCAAGGAATTTGGGAGCTCTGTGTCAGGAACCAGAAGTAGAGACCAAATGTATATTTCTAGTTATGTCACACCTGTGTTAGGTGAGATGAACTTGACCTGATAGGTGTAACATTCAGAGGGAAAAGGCAATGACTAGTGGGGCCTAGGGAGATTTTAGGTAGCATCTATCTAGCCCTTTTCTTAAGCAGGCACCAAAGAAAAGCTAGTTTGGACTGGAAAACTCATGAGATATTTCTGTAATTGTGAAGGGTCAAATAAAGGAGGTCCAAACAGTATATAAAGATAGAAGTGAGGAAAGATTAATGATTATGTATATATATATAATTTTCAAATAAAAAAAGATAATTTTTCAACAGACTGTTTATGTAAAGACAATATTTACATTTTGAAAAGATCATAAAAATGTAAACAGGGCTTATGTAAGTTGGTTATCTGTATACTTTCTTTGAAAAATTTTAATAAAACTATCATTGAAAAGATCTGTTACTTTGATATTAATGCATGTTTTTAAAAAGATAAACCAAAGGAGATATTTTCTTGAGAAGAACCAATAGATATTATAATAGATATGATAGTGTCTTAAAGAGCTATCTAAGTAGTTAACAAAACCTAAAATGCTTTTATTTAATTATTTTCCCTTTTGTTTAATCCATACACATTTCAGAGAAAAGTTCATCCAAACATCAGATTAATCTTTTAATTCATAAGAATGCTTATTTGGAAGATTTAGTGTTCTGTTCCCAAGTATCTTGTTTATTAGATATTCAGTGTTCATGTGTTTTGCTGAGAGAAATCATAATTAAACTTCCCATGGTTATAGTTGGGAAACCGTACCTCCTTTCATGGTGATAAAATGTTGTGACACACTATAAAGGCACAATGTCCTTGTTACAAGTTTATTGAATTTTTATGAGGAGAAAAAGGACAGAGGGGGTTATATAAGATCTTATGTGAAAAGAGATTCTAAACCCAGAATCCAAGAAACATAAAAATTCTAAAACACAATTCATGGAGGGAGGCCTGTGAAGAAAGAAAGAGGAGGTCTTTCAAGACCATTTAAATTGGTGAATTGAGACTTAATTTTGGCTTAGTTATCAATTAACAACAATTACTTCTTTCCCAAGGCAAGGGGCCAAGGCAAAACATGCAATTTGTTCAAAGCCTATAATCCTTTTACTCTGGTGAAAACAAGTGTAATATAATTACTAAAAATAAATATATCATCCTTTTAAATATTTATATTTTTCCCCTAAATTTTGATACTTTGGCTGGCAACACTGAGCAAGTCAGTTGGATACTTATATATCAATAATATGTCACATGGTGTCATTTGAACTGAAAACATTGAATTTTGTCAAGTTTAAGTACTTGCAACAGTATGACAGTGAAAATGTCACATTTCTCCTTTTAGGTCTCATTTGTTCAACATGTAAAGTAAAAGCAAACTTTTGCTGCCAAGTGTTTTTCCTCCAAAGCTTTTTCATGTGTATTCATTTAAAAAGACAACAATTCAGTTGAAAAGACTACAAATCCAATGGTTGATGCTTCCAAAAAATAGGATAGTTGTCAGAGAAATCAAAGATGAGCAGGTGGAGTTATGTTTGTAAACCTGCTTGGGAGTTAATCATCAAAAAGTTTGAGAAAAAGCGTTTTCATGGTCCTTCAAAGGGTAAGAATGATTTCCTGGAGACTAAGGTAGCTTTAGTTTGGATTGCCATCCACAGGATAGCTAAGACTTCACTTTCCATGAGCATTTTCCTAACCTTGAATAGCAGCATATGGTCTGCAGATCTCCTTGCCACCTGAAAAATGACTCTGAACAACAGCCAGATTTTTTCTGTTCTTTATAGAAACTTTTTTAGATGAACATATTTTCTTCTTTATCAGCCTTTTCTCTTCTGAAGTTTTATGCGAAGAGGGACATTCTCTAAATCATTTGTCTGAATAAACTAATCAGATGTTGCTTCATACATGCCACATAGTCATAGAAATATCTTCTCAGAAACTCTAGGTTGACCTAAGAAATTGCTGCTCCTGCTTTTTTTCAAAAGAATAAAACAGGATTTTACATGATGTTCAAGAGTAACTCTGAAATGTATCTCTGATTTAGAGAACACAGGTCTGTTCAATGATTTTTTGCTTTAAGGACTCTAGAGATTGGTAAAGTAGGAGAGATGGATTCTAGAATTTTGTCTTCTTAGGAACTCACTGTGTGGCCTACAGTTTTTCCCCTGGAGTGAACACATTGATCTAAAATAGATGATCTTTACAGTGTTTCCAGTCATATGACTTGACTTCTTTTTCTACATTATCATCAAGTACTATGCTCATATTTTTTGTCAGTTATTTATTCCTATATAACAAACCACCTCAAAACTTAGTGGCTTAAAAAAACAAACATTTAATCACTCATGAGTCTTTGGCTTGACTAGAATTATCTAGGGTGACTCTTTTGCTCCATGTGATGTTGGTTGGAGTTGAGGGCATCTAAAGGCTCAACTGGGCTAGAATATCTAAGATGTCTTCTCTATTGGGCTAACTGTTGGCTCAGCTGGTTTCACTGACCTTGATTATCCTCAATTATCCTAATTCTTCTTACAGCATGGTTCCTGTCTTTCAAGTGAAGAAAGTACGAGTAGTCAGTTCGTTTAAGGTTTGGGCTTGGAAGTCCCCCAACATCACCTTTGCCAGATTCTACAGGTGAAAATAAGCACATGATTAGCTCAGATTCACGGAGAGGGGAGACTAACTGCATCTCTTTTATTGATTTATTTATTTATTTGGTTGTGCCGGGTTTTAGTTGTGGCAGTTAGGCTCCTTAGTTGCGGCCGGTTGGCTCCTTTAGTTGTGGCATGTGTGCTCCTTAGTTGTGGGTCGCAGGCTCCTTAGTTATGGCATGCAAACTCTTAGTTGTGGCATGCATGTGGGATCTAGTTCCCTGACCAGGGATCGAACCCTGGCCCCCTGTATTGCGAGTGTGGAGTCTTAACCACTGCGCCACCAGGGAAGTCCTTAACTCCATCTCTTGATGACTTGTGGCATATGCACACAGGGAGGGAGGGAATTGATTGTGGTCATATTTGAAAACTATCTACCATGGTCAACCATAGGGAACAAAAATTCACATCCCTCCCACACACAGAATACAGTCAGCCCTCCCTCAAAGATTCATCTTATTACAGCATGGGCTCAAAGTTTAGTATTTCTTTATCTTATTAGGTTCAGGTGTGTTATGGACTAAATGTTTGTGTGCCCCTCCCCCGTGTTGAAATCTAATCTCCAATGCGATGGTATTTGGAAGTGGGACATTTGGTAGGTAATTAAGTGACTGTAAGAATAGACCAGAGGTTTAGCTTGCTCTCTTTCTGCCATGTGAGGATACAATGAAAAGTCAGCTATCTGCAACACAGAGTAGGGATCACCAGAACTTGACCATGCTGGCATGATGATCTTTGACTTTTAGCCTCTGGAACTGTAAGAAATAAATTTCTGTTGCTGATAAGCCACCTAATTTATAGTATTTTTCTAAAGCAGCCTGAGCTAAGACAAGGTGTGGCTGGGACTCTTTGGTGTGATTTCTTAGGAGCAGACCCCTGTAAACAGAAAAGACAAGTTTCCTGACACTCACATATCCAGCATATTATGATGGAAGAAGGCTAGGCTAACCAAAGCGGGGAGGAAGGGGGCACACAGCTGTTGCTGATGCATAGCAATTTTGAAATCAAGCTGAGCACATCAGTATATTTCTGCTACAGAACAGGGAATGTTCTTTAAGTTAGGCCCAGCCTTGCTCCTTGACAGTGGTTCTCTGTGGCTCTTGGTTTTGTCTTCTGGGTTCTTGATTAACCCTCCAAGCCACACTCCTCTTTCTGTAAGAAATGGTGTGTGCCTACATCTGAGTAGCGTTCTTAGCTTGATTTCTGCCTAGAGGCCTCTTTTAATTTTGAACTGCCTTGACCCGTTTAGTCCAAGCTTTCAAAAAATTTTTTTAAAATTCATTTATTATTATTTGTTTGGTTGTGCTGGGTCTTAGCTGCAGCACGTGGGCTCCTTAGTTGTGGCATGCAAACTCTTAGTTGTGGCATGCATGTGGGATCTAGTTTCCTGACCAGGAATCGAACCCAGGCCCCTCGCATTGGGAACGTGGAGTCTTAACCAATGTGCCGCCAGGGAAGTCCCCAAGCTTTTAAAAACGTTGTGGACTTCCTACATAACATGTGCTCCTACCTAATTTGTGGATCAAGTTATGATCTGCTCCTCTAGATGAAAACCACACTTATAGATCTCCTCCTACCTTATGCTGAGCCACAGGGTGCTGTGGGAGCAATGCCCTTAAGATTCTTAGCAGTCCTATGGTCTGTCTGAGAGGATCTATGAGGCACCAACTTATATATGTCTGAGGTTTAACCAAGGATCTTAAAGCCACATTCTTAATCTGAACTTTGCCCTGAGGCTACATTTCACTGGCATATTATTATCTCCCTTTTACATATGAGACTTAGAAGTTTAAATGACTTCCAAATATACATACTGCGAATTTCCTCCTTTCCTGAAGTTCAAAATCTAATAGGGGAACCAGAAACATATAAGACAATTAAAAAATAAGGAAGATTCTGACTCTACTACAGGTTCAAAATGCTGAAGAGTCTGAGAAAGCAGGGCAGAGCAGACAGTCTTCTTGGAAAAGATGGCATTGGATTTGGGCAAAAAAGAAGGAGAGAGAGAGGTGTTTTACGCAGAGAAAAGCAGAGGAAGAGGATCAGACATGAAGAGAAAGTATCTATCATTGGGCTGTAGGGGACCCTTCTAGGGTGGATAGTGGTGATGATGATGGTAGTGAAGAGTATTGAGAGATATCACTGGAAATGAAGGGCTGGGTAAATTTGGAAGACTTGAACTAGGCCTAAGAGTTTGGATTTAATTGAACAAGAATTCAGGCTTTTTCCGTATGATTTGCTCATTCTACTTGTCTGCATGATCATTTACACGTCTTTGTATTTTAATTCTCTGGGAGATTATTGTTCTTATAGTATTTCGATCTGAATAATGCATATGAAAACAGTTTAACATGGAAGCAGTGTGGCATAGGAGCTGAGATCTTGGATTCTGGAATTAGGCAGACCTGGATTAAGACCAACTCTACCATCTACCATTTGTGTCTTTTGGTGCAAGTGTCTTAACTTTTCTAAGCCTCAGTTACCTCACCTTTCATGGAAATACCTACTTCAGAAGGTTGTTGTGAATATCAAATAATATGTAAAAACACTTAGTATAGATTAGGGCACATGGTAAATTATCAGTAAATATTGTTATAAATAATTATTATTGAAATTTAAAAATTATTGTTACAGACAGAATTGGTTCCCCCTAAATTCTTATGTTGAAGCCCTAACCCTCAATGTGACTGTATATGGAGAAAGAACCTTAAGTAGATAATTAAGGGTAAATGAGGTCAGAAAGTTTGGGGCCCTAATCCGATAGGACTGGTGTCCTTTTAAGGAGAGGAAGAGATATGAGAGACCTCTCTCTCTCTGCACCTGTACACAGAGGAAAGGCCATATGTGGGCATGGTGAGAAGGTGGCCATCTATCCACCAGAAAGAGGCCTTCTCCAAAACCAACCCTAACAGCACCTTGATCTTGGACTTTTAGCCTCCAGAACCCTAAGAAAATACATTTCTGTTGTTTAAGCCACCCAGTCTGTGGTATTTTGTTATGCAAGCCCTAGAAGACTAATATACCATTTAATGAAATTGCTCTCAACAATAAGATCTTATAATAAAAAATTGAAAATCCTATTCTTTTGTATGCCAACAGAATCATTATCACAGAACTTTCCTTTTAGCAAGACAATGAAGACTTTTTTCCATCAGCCTAGACGATGATAGTCGAAACCCAAGTGTTCAGTTGCACCTTTAGAAATTCATCATAAAATGAGCTGGTGAGCTGGTTGTTGACCTGAGGTGACTGGGTCACATATCTTTTATGCTCCAGCAAAATAGTCCAGGTTTGTTAACATGGTGGCAGCGTTCCAAGAACAGGACGGGACAAACTCCAACGTGAAAGCACTTATTAAGCTTCTGCTTGCATCACATTGGCCAAAGCAAGTCACATGACCTACCCAGATTCAAGGGTAAAGAAATAGACTCTACTTTTGGTTTGGGGGGAAAGAATTTGAGGCCATTTTTGCAATTTTCCACACCTTTTATGTTGCCTACAGAACAAGACCTCTAAAGTCCAAGCTAAACTACCTGTATTGAATAGTCACAGAGCTATGTCAGTCCTGTCAAGTGGTACTAGAGCTGCATGTAGTTACGAATCTTACTGAAAGACTGTCCTCAAACTCTCTTTTTACATATGACTAATGCTGCACATACTTGCTTGATCTTATGTTCTTGTTTGTTCAGGAACTGGTAGGAAGGACGTAGAATCAGCTTCCAAAGAATCATTCATTGTCTGTTTAATCATGGGAATTAGATGCTAGTTTCACCAGTGAAGAATTATGAACATTCAGAAACTCCTAGAACTGATATATTGTCCAGTTGTATGGACAATACAGAAAGGTCTTTTGGTTTTCTTTATTAAGAAGAAATCAGTTGGGTTTTGTTTGTTTGGTTTTTTTTTTTTTTTTTTTTACTTCAGGCGTTTCAGTATAACACTGCAGAATTGTAGAATGCCATCTTTTTCTGTATTCTATGGATGGGGGCATGGATGGGATTTCTGCCACATAAGTTCAGTTCTAAGAATCATCCTCCTTCCAATTCCAGAGTAACCAAGGTCTTCCTGGTTATCTGTGAAGCTGTCCTATATTTCGAGGGATTTTAAGACCTGGGGTGGGGGGTGATTGATCCTCTCCTTTGAGTCTGGTGCATTCTCTGAGTGAGGGCAACAAATGGTTTAAACATGGTTTTTGAGTTACTAAACTTGCTGGAATTACTGGATTTTGGATTATACAGTGTGTAGAAAGAAACTTCTTGATACGAGTAATTTGCAAGCCTAGAATATTTTGTTTTCCTCTGCTACAAGCTTTATTGTTTCCATCTGGTCCATGGCTTGGGCAAGGACTCCAAGATGGTTAAAAAGCTGCCTAAAAACAAAACAAAACAAAACAAAACTGCCTAGTGGCTGCAGGGAGAGGCTCAGGCGGAAGCCCTGACACCAGGGGGGATTCCAGAGAGGCCCCCCCAAAAGGCTGCTAGGCTTCTCAGGTCCCTGGTCATGTTTGAGGGTGAATGGTACTTGCCCAGCCCAGCCTGGGGGCCGCCAGCCGGCGGAGGGCAATCAGGTGGGTGCTGACTTCGGGATGAGTTTCACCTGCTCATCTCTTTAAGGAGGCGGCTTCCATGAAGTCAGACTGAGTCTGCGCGAGCAGAGCGCGGATGCGTTTCACCTGCTCATCTCTTTAAGGAGGCGGCTTCCAGGAAGTCAGACTGAGTCTGTGTGAGCAGAGCGCAGGGCGCGCAGATCCCAACCTGCTTGGTTCAGCTTCTTCTCCAGGGCCTTGGCGGCTTCCGTGTCGTCCAGGGTTTCACCCCACTCGTTACGGGACAGCTTCTGCTTGTCCTGGAAGAGGGCGTGTCTGACGCACTGGTTTTGCATCTTCAAGAGACACCCGGCACCCTGGTGCTTCTCCTTTGCCAGCTCGACTCCCAGAAGCTGGGGCCCAGGCTCTCTAGAGCCACATCTTCGCGGTGAAAGTAGACGCCCGGAGAGAGGTAAGTGTAGGAGGCCTGCAGATGCAGGTTGAGCGGGAAGTTGACTCCCGCTCCACTTCGGCCTCCACCTAGGTGGACTTTTTCTGGCGAATTAGGGAGCTCGCGGTTGGTTGGCAGTAGGGAGCTAAGCACAGAAAGCGGTGTTGGCTGGTCCTGGAGGCAAAGGATGGTGGGGAAGGTGGTCCAGGAGGTTGCAAGTGGGAAAGAGGGTGGTCAGAGGCTGGCAGAAGGGGCGTCCCGGGCTCTGTTGTGTACAAACGCCGTTGAAGCGAGACAACGGGTACGCAGGGCCGCCGGGTATAGCCTGCGAGCTAAAAGCACTTTTGAGAGACTTTTTCAGGACTTGACCTCATTTATAGCACAGGATGTATACCCAGATATATATATCTGAATAAGTTTATGTTCTCTCCAGTTGTAAAAGGTGTATTTAATCATTTGTTAAACATTTTCAGAAACTATTTCTGGGATGACTTCTAGAATAGATTCTTGTGTAGTAAATAATCTTATACCTGCTTTGAAAACTACTTCCACCTGCTTTTGGAGAATTAATGATGCTTCCTTAGCTCAAATATGTGGTTTTTGGTGAGGCTGACTTTCTCTGCCACAAGATGGGCCTCTCACCGTGCCTCATTTTCCAAGCACCAGAATGTTTGATCAGGGATGGGAGAAATTAGTTGGACCAATCAGACTTTCCGTAGCTTTTTTTTAAGGAGAGGGTCGTGGGCGCTTTTCTCTGTGGTCCCGTAAGAATGGTGCTGGATTACCCATATACAGCCATGGAACTTCTGGAAGCAATCATCTTTATGCTCTTGGTTCTCTGCTTCCTTGTTACTCCAAGGCATCATTATTGCCTTAGAGAAGAGAGCAAGAAAATGGAATTTCAGGGTTTTCTTTTTTTCTTCCAATAAACAAGGTTTTGAGAGTCACAAGAGAGGACCTGAGGGAATCTAGACTCAAAGTTTAGACTACAGCTTGTACAATTAGCTAGAAACTCGAAGAATGAGATGGGTCTCATCTGTACCCTTGAGACCAGAGGAGGGCGCCTGGGCTAGGGGAGATGGGGCATTGCTTATAGGAGATCAGAGTTGGAGTGAGAGATCCTCACTTCGTCCAGGTGAAGAAGATTTGGGTCAGGATTAGGAGCCTGATGAGTTTCACCTGCGGCTGTCTTGAGGCAGCCAATGGGAGCCCAGCTGTTGCTTGTAGCTCATCACCCTTCTAGGGTGCATCACATGCTGTGTGTAAATTGACTTTGATAAGCTCTATTGAAGTCCAGTCTGTATATTTCATGGGTCCAGTGCAGTTCGCTCCCTGTTTTTACCTCTTTTCTCCAACGACATGGTAGGGAGGAATCTTAGATCCAGAAGAATGATTTGTTTTTCCCCATACAATGAGTAGTTTTCTCAACACCATCTAATAAACAATCCATTCTTTTCCCATTACTCAATTGATATCATATGTAACACTTATATATATAAATGGGCCTGTCTCTGGCAGGCCACCATTTAAAATAAGAGGCCTCAAACTTCCTGCATTTTCCATAAAAGCTGAAGGACAGAAGGAAAGAGCTGTGGAATACACCCACACCCTGTCAATGGCCTGAGGCGGCCGGCAGGCAGCATTGGAACTGCAGAACTCATCAGCGGCGCCTCCATAGGTTTTTAACATCTGGGGGACTGCACAAATGGAACTTTATTAATTTGAGTGGAGAATGTTGGAGAATTTGGCAAAACAGGGCTATATCCACACTACTTAGTTGAAAAAGAATAACAAGCTGGGGAAAAATGGGAACAGAGCAGGTGGGTTACATAGAAATTTCTGGAATGTTCTGAGAACGTTTTCGGTTAAGAACAATTTTGTGAACTTGCCGGAGAAGCTGATGATTGTTTCTCTAAGAAAATGTATTCCAGTTTTCAACTCAGGATGTCAGGAACACATTTCCCATGATCACAACTCCAGAAGGATTCACAGGAATTTCACTTTCTCTTTACTCTGATCTCAGAGATGGGAATTGCACCCTCTGTAAGCTGAGCCTCCACAGATAGAAGCAGGAACAAGCTTGTCCAAAATGCACATGGTGGGTGGGAATGTTGACTTTTATCTCTGTGGAGAAAAGGAATTTTACAGAAATGAGAGAAAGGTCTCTGGTGCCAGGGTCCTAGACATACATATCTTTATGAAAAGTAAAAAGTGAAAACAGAGTCCAGGGCTTAGTGGGAAGGCAGGCCGGAGTTCCCCCTTTCTGCATGTGAGCTCTTGACTTCTTCATGTGCTGGTTGGTTTGCAAATGGCTGAAACTCACTGAAGCCTGGACGCTGTTCAAATCCCGCCTGGCATAAAATGCCATATTGATGTTGTATCTCCTTCCCTTTGTGTTCTGGGGACCAGTGGGATGGATCAGATGCCTGGGCATACATACCCTGTGAACTCGTGGACTGGGATGGGACTAACCATGGCCAACATCTGCCAGGTTCTGTCTGTGAAGCTAGGGAACATTGTTTCCCCCTGACTTAATTGGTTAGAACATGAGACAAAGATGGGATTTGATCAGTCTTGAACAGATTTGGTTCAGAAAAATCTTAAAAATATACTGAAAGTGGCTAATATTTTCTTTTGATCTGTTGCCTAGATGCAATAATTTTGTGATAGAAAAATATATCTATCTTAGCACATAGAAATGGAAGTATTAGGTGTTAGAGAAAAACAGATGGATAAGCTCTCTCTGTCCCCCTGCCACCACACCCCGCCTTTCTCTATCCCCATTTCCTCCTTTTTAAAAGTTAATTTAATAGATAAAGGACATCTTTAAGTGACTGTAAAAATAAGGTTCATGTTTAGACCATTTTCCCAGCTGGAGTGCTCTGGGGGTTTTTTTTGTGTGTGTGGGGTACGTGGGCCTCTCACTGTTGAGGCCTCTCCTGTTGCGGAGCACAGGCTCCGGATGCGCAGGCTCAGTGGCCATGGCTCACGGGCCCAGCTGCTCCGCGGCATGTGGGACCCTCCCGGACAGGGGCACGAACCCGTGTTCCCTGCGTCAGCAGGTGGACTCTCAACCACTGCGCCAGCAGGGAAGCCCTGGAACGCTCTGTTTAAAACACTGTTTTCATGGCCTGAACTGTTTATTTTACATTCAGAGATATGGGCACATGGGAACCATTTGCAGAAAATATCTTTGTTTGCTTGTACGATTGATATAATACAGAAGCAAAGGGTAGAGTTTTGACAAGCTGCCTTTCCAAAGCCAGATGTACACTCTCTCCTTTTACTACTATTGGCAAGTACATTTATAAGAAAAATAAATGGAAGTTATGGAAAGTAACAAAGAGATAAATCCATTCTGTCTTTCAAAGTGTATGTCACACCCAAGATTTACAGAGAGGAGAAAGTTCTCAGGGATCATTTGGGGTCAAATTCTGGTGGCAATGCTCAGGACCATTTCACCTACTTGAGCTGAAAAATTAATCATCGATGATAAGTGTTGTGCCTTGGTTTTGACTCTCAGCACATCTATTACCAATGATTGATTGCAGAAGCTTTCAGATTTCTCTCTCCACGTTTGATTTCAATTTCTCCTTCCCCTAATCAGTCCGTCCTATATTCTTCCACCAGAGCGAGCTTTAAAACGGCAGATCTGACAGTGGCTCCTCCCTGCCTTAAATTTCATAATGGTGGTTCTTTATTGCTTCTAGAAGAGGTAAAAACGTGTGGTCTGTTGGCTGAAACCAGCTGTCAATCATATATAATTTTTTTTTGACCACATCCTATGAGCCTGAAAAAACATGTAATAGTTGCCAACATTTAAAAATTGGAGAATTTGACAGAAAACTCTGGATACTCTGCTGTTGTTAAAGTGGAAGGCCTGGCAAAGCCTTAACGTGTTGTATAAAAATAATTGAACTGCTCCACTTGGAAGGGCACAGTCTCCCCAGTTTCCCACACTTTCTTTTTTTCTCATTTACATGATCTCATTTTGCTCATTTGCACAATCCGTTTGGCATTTACAGGCGTTTAAATTGTCACCTCCTGGGCCATGGGCTCAAGTCCAGCTCCTTAGCCTCACACGTAAAGACCATCTGAATCTTACTTTTTAAGGCTCATTTCTCACATTTATTTTCTCTTCTTGAGCTTTATACTCCAAAAATACAGGTTTCCTCTAAGACATTGTGTGATGTTACCATTTCCCAGGCCTTTCCATCCATCTGAAAAGCCTGCCCTGCTTACCAAATTTATTTTTTCCTTGTTTTTCTGATTTCCTTAGAGCGAACCATGCCTTCCTGGTGTTTTTTTTTTTTTTGGAGCATCTGAACATACTTCCATTAATGATTACATTACCCTCTATTTTACTTATTTATGTAAGTTCAGGAGAAACTTTCTCTTATGAGCGGCAGGTGTAAAATTCCTTGTGGGGAGATGCAAGGCTTTGCAGAGGAGGAGCTTCAACATGCTTGCTCAGGACCTGCAGCTGAGCCCACAGAGCTCAGAGGACCAGCTGAGTCTCTGTTCAGGTTCCTCTTAGGGAATAGGAACGGGGGTCTGTGCAGTGTGGCTGGAGGGTAAAGTTGAGAAGAGAAAGGAGGCTTGAAAGGAGGGGCAGAATTTCAAATGGAAGATTTTAAGTAAAAACTGTCAGAAGAGCTGAATGGAGAATTAATTGAAAGGAATGAGAAGAGGTTGGCCCTGGAGGATGGACTGGGGGTGGAGAGCGGGGACAGGGGTTGGGTTATGGGGTAGGCCAGTTGCTTCTCACCATAAGCCTTCTGGCGTTTTTGATGTTTCAAAATCAAATTACTTTGATAAATCACTTAAATTATAATTAGGAAAACAAATGTAACAATTGGTAGTCTGTGCTGTGATCCTCTTCCATGGTCCCAGAAATCACCATAAAGAATTTTAAAAAATCACCAAATTTGGAGTGAATCTTTTTCTTTAGGAAAACCAGTGAAGAAGCTGGGTTCTAAGTACTGGCTGATGTGAGCCCTGAAGTGTCAGCTTTTGAATGGCACAGAACAGCTGGGATCTTAGCTACATTTATGTTTTTCTGAGTACAGTCTTAAGAGGATTGATCAAACTAATATGTGCAATTGATTAAAAAAATATTGCAGAAGGCTTGAGATAAAAAGCCACAGTCCCACGCTTTTGGCCCCAGGGTCAACCATTTTTAATTCATTAAACCGATTCTGTGTTTAGTTCTTCTGGTGGTGATCTTCGTATCCCGAAATAATATGCTAAGGTCACTGCAGCAATTATATTTTCTAAAGATGATCAAGACAGTATCTCCTCCTATTTCACATAACTTTCTTTTTTAAAATGCATTTTATTATGGAAAGAATACTTAATGAGTTCTACCCTCAAATTGTGGAGTGTACAGTGTAGTATTGTTGACCACAGGTGCAAGGTTGATGGCAGATCTCTGCAGCTTATTCATCTTCCTTGCCCGTTGATTAGTGATACCTCCTTTCCTCTGCTCCCCACCCCCCAGGCCCTGGCAACCACCGTTCCACTCTTTTTTTTTTTTGGCGGTACGCGGGCCTCTCACTGTTGTGGTCTCTCCCGTTGTGGAGCACAGGCTCTGGATGCGCAGGCTCAGCGGCCATGGCTCACGGACCCAGCTGCTCTGCGGCATGTGGGATCTTCCCAGACCAGGACACGAACCTGCGCCCCTTGCATCCGCAGGCGGACTCTCAACCACTGCGCCACCAGGGAAGCCCCGTTCCACTCTTTTAATTCCATGAATTTAACTATTTTAGATACTTCATTTAAGTGGAATCATGTATTTGTCTTTCTGTGACTGGCATATTTCACTTGGCATTTCCTCAAGTCACATAACTTTCTAGAAACTTCTTATTCTCCTATCAAGAGGTAGACTTTGTCTCCCCTCCCCTTGAATCTTGAAGGTTCTTCCGCCCACGCCCCCACCCCCCAATCAAAACATTTTTATTTCTTTAGCTTCATGGCTGAAGCTTCCGTCAGGATACAGGCAAGACCGTTCCACACACTGATGCCATCAACCATATAATCGTGCAAACAAGCCCTCCTCAGATAGCTCAACAGGTGTGTCGCCATTCTTACAGCTTTATAGCTGAGAAAATAAGTAGTCATGTAGTTAGTGTGTAACCAGAGCACAGTGTTCAGACTTGACCCCGCCTCTCGCTTGCTCAGGCATCCTGGGGTCGCAGCAGGCTCTTCCTCTGGCTCCCTACCGTCGCTTCCAGATGGCAGAGCCAGACGCCTGGATCAAGGAGAGCCACTTGAGCTTTGGGGCAGGGGCCTCCTGGCCATCAGCAGTGTAGTTATCTTTGGAAATTTACCTGTGGCACAGAAAAGCTGTCCTGAACTGGGATGTACTAAAGGGGACTCTGCTGGCCAAAGGGATTGAACTCCTGTCCTAAGCCTGACTGGGCCTGACCTTCCACTCGCAGAAGGGACTTGTTGAGCCTGGCTGACCTCATAGTCTGTGCTTTCCCTCGAGCCAGTGAGTAATGATGGGCTTCCCCCATGGGGTGATGCTAACAAGGGGGTGAAGAGGAGGAGGACATGGTGCCTGATACAGTCTTACACACATGAATGTTTGCTTGTTGATCTACATGAAGAAGAGTAGACAGTGACTCAGTAAATTACCCCAAAGTAAAGCCACAATTCAGATCAAGAAATAGAACGTCGTCAGCAACCCAGGAGCCTTCCCAGAGCTCCCTGCCGTCACTACCCCCTTTTCTCCCAAAGGTAAACACCGTCCTAATTTCTGACACCATAGTTTATTCAGTTTTATAGCCACAGAAACTCACACGTGGGAAATAATAAATGTTTATTCTGATATCATCATTAGATATGCCTGTTTTTGGATTTATATAAATGCAGTTGCACGGTATGTATGTTTGTGAGATTCATTCCTGTTGAGGCATATAGTTTCATTTTTCACCCCTGTTCAACTGCATGCATGTATCATGATACATACAAGTGCCTTTCCTACTATTGAAAAATTTGGGGTTGTTTCTAGCTTTTGGCTATTACAAGTAATGCAGCAATGAACATTTTCTGGTATGTAATTTTAGGTACGTCAGTATGCATTTCCCTGAGGTATATATAGAGTGAATTGCTAGGTTTTAGTGTATATGTAAAATTTTCATTTTTTTCCAGCTTTATTGAGATATCATTAACATATAACATTGTATAAGTATTGCAAAATGATTACCACAATGGGGTTAGTTAACATCTCCATCACCTCACATAATTATCCCTTTTTATTTTGTGGTGAGACATTTAAGTTCTACTCTTAGCAACCTTCAAGTATGTAATACAATATTATTAACTATAGTCACCATGCCATACACTATATCCCCAGAATTTATTCATATTATAACTGGAAGTTTGTACTTGGATATTTCCCCATTTCCCTTACCCCTCAGCCTCTGACAACTACTGTTCTACTCTCTGTTTCTATGAGTTCAGCTTTAAGATGTCACATAAATGAGAACATAGTATTTTGTCTTTCTCTGTCTGACTTATTTCATTTAGCATAATGCCCTCAAGGTCCATCCATGATGTCAAAAGTAGCAGGATTTCCTTCTTTGCCATGGCTGAATAATATCATTGTATATTTTCACCACATCTTCATTATCCATTCATCTGCTAATGAACACTTAGGTTGTTTCCATATCTTAGCTATTATGAATAATGCTGCAATGAGCATTAGAGTTCAGATATCTCTTCAAGAAGTTCATTTTACTTCCTTTGGACATTTGCCCAAAATGGAGTTCCTGGATTATATGGTAGTTCTATTTGTAATTTTTTGAGGAACTTTCATAAAACTCTTTGCCATAGTGGCTGTACCAATTTGCATCCCCACCAACAGTTCATAAGGGTTCTCTTTTCGCCACATGTTCATCAACACTTGTTATGTCTTGTCCTTTTAATAATAGCCCTTCTAACAGTGGAGGTGATAGCTCACTGTGGCTTTGATTTGCATTTCCCTGATGATTAGTGATGTTGAGCACTTTTTCATGTGCCTGCTGGCCACTTGTAGTCTTCTTTGGGGAGTGGTTTTTTGACTGCCTTAATCAATAGAGTATTGTGGAAGTGATGTTCTGTGACTTCCAAGGCTAGGCCATAAAAATGTCATGGACTTCTTCTTTGTTCATATGTGATGAAAGCACGTAGAAGCAGAAACAGAGAGAGAAGATGCTACCCACAGCATTGAAGTTGGAGGAAGGGACCTAGAGCCAAGGAACGCAAGGAATATAGCTCTAGAAGCTATAAAAGGCAAGGAAAGGATTCTTCCCTAGAGACTTCCAAGGGAGCAAAACCCTGAGGAACATTAATTTGGTCTCAGTGATACTGATTTTGGACTACTTGTCTCTAGAACTTTTGTAAGAGCTAGATTGTAAGAGCTAGAACCTCAGAGTAGGGGAACTGCATCACTGGGCCTCTGATGAGTGGTTGTGACAGAGCTGCAGCTGGTAAATCTGAGGGCCTGAGATGAGGTTGGATATGGGTGCCAAAAGGGCTCGAGGTAGGAACCAGCTGTTGCAGCTGTGGCCAAGTGCCTCTGACAGGAACACTAAGCAGAAGGGGAGAAGGAAGGAGGAAGTTGCTTGTCTCCTTGGCTTGGTTGCCTCCCCATCCCCTCCCCTCCCCCTCCCCACCTCCCTCCCCTCCCCTCCCCACCTCCCTCCCCTCCCCTCCCCACCTCCTTCCCCTCCCCTCCCCACCTCCCTCCCCTCCCCCCTCCCCCTCTCCACAGGAAGCCTGCTGGCAAAGGGGTCTGGGAACTGTAGTTTTCACAATCTCTCCCAGCATCACATAATACAGTACAGAAGACTGGATTTGGAGTTGAGAGACAGTAGCTAAAAATGGCACAAAGAACATCTGTATCTTTGTACACACACGCTGTGTATTTTTTTGGGGTGTGTGTATACACACACACACACACACAAATATGTATTTCTAGCCCAGATCTTTCTTGAGGGTTCCAGACTTGTATTTATCACTGTTCATCAGTTATTGCCTTCTGGTTATTCCATGGGGATATCAAAGGCAAACACAGAAAATTAACTGGTAGGCACAAATCAATTTCTCCATATCTCATTCTACCTGAAAAAAAAAAGTGCTACATGTCAACTTTGGTTTCAGTGAAAACAGAAGCAGAGGGCTGTTTCCCAAAGGAAAGATATTTACCAAAACCAAAAGAATCATGTTTTGACCAAAACTTGCTCTTCTTCATATCTCATAAAGGACAACATTGCCCAGCCACCAGACTGACTTAGGAGTCATTCTCTACGACTTGTTCTCCCTCAGTCCCCATATCCCAGACCCTGAGTCTTGTCAGTTTTATTTCTTGGTGTCTCCTAACTCCATCTTCTCTCCTGTGCTGCTTCTGCTGTTGCCTCCATTGGGCCCTGATGACATTTTCAGTGACACTGCAATTACTTCGCAAATTGGTCTCCCAGCTGCCATCTTATCCTTCTACTCATTTTGCTGCTGATCAGATTGGTTTTTAAAAAATATACAGGGCCTCCCTGGTGGCGCAAGTGGTTGAGAGTCCGCCTGCCGATGCAGGGGATGCGGGTTCGTGCCCCGGTCTGGGAGGATCCCATGTGCCGCGGAGCGGCTGGGCCCGTGAGCCATGGCCGCTGAGCCTGCGCGTCCGGAGCCTGCGCGTCCGGAGCCTGTGCTCCGCAACGGGGGAGGCCACAACAGTGAGAGGCCCGCATACCGCAAAAAAAAAAAAAAAAAAAATATACAAATCTGGGACTTCCCTGGCGGTCCAGTGGTTAAGACTCCACACTTTAAATGCAGGGGGCGTGGGTTCGATCCCTGGTCAGGGAACTAAGCTCCCACATGCCACATGTTGTGGCCAAAAAATTAAAACAAACAAACAAATCTTACCAGATGAATGTCAAGGTTATATCCTTTAATGGAAAAAGGTGTTGGTGGTGGGTAATGCTTTGAGACCAGTCTAAACTGGGGAGGGGAGAGCAGTGCTCAGCTAGAGTCAGTGACTGACAGAAGGTACAAGGAAAAGAGGGCTGAGCATGAACATGTTTGATTGAATTCCTGTTTCGTGCAAGGGTTAGAGGGTGGAAGGGAGCAACAGAGGAAAAGATTGATCTTGAGGCTTAGAAATGGGAAAGGTGAGATAAAAGGAACACGAGATAAAGGTCAGAGAGGAGAGAAGATTCAAATTGGAATCATACCTGTTATTTCCACTGAGTTGGGAAGTCACAGAATTTTCGCATTAATATGCAGGAAATTATTTTATAAATCACAGAAGCGTCTGTAACAATTCCCTAGAAAGATGTAGAAAAAGAGACCTCAGTTGATATTGTAAAGGAGAGGGAAAAAATGTAAAAGAGGGAATGAACTTGGGGTTGCCTTTCGAAGTTCAGAAGAACAAAGTTGAAAAAAAATTTTTTTTGCAGAGTTGCTTTTTGTGTATGTGTTTGTGGGTTTAATATCAAGAGAGGCACCACCATTTTCATGTGCCTGGAATAGCAGTTTCTGACATCTGTTAAATAATCCTGAAACAAGAACAGTGCAGGCCTGGCTGGTGGCATACAGTGTGGTTTATGGATTAGGTTTGTCTTCTAAATGGTTAAGTCTGGTACATCCATTATTTGAAAATAAGAGAATTAAAAACAAAATAAGGAAATTTATGGAAAATTGATAGCTGATAAAATACAATGTGCTGACATCACTGTTAGAAATAGCTATGGCTCGACTTTAAAAAAGCAAAACAAAACAAGAGGCAGAATAGGGAAATGGACCTTTTCAAGCAAGAGGGGAGATGTATGGCAGAGACTAAATCTATTCAAAATTTTGTTGCTTTAAACATTTGAATATGGTGGATAAGAAGGTAGCTAATATGAGATAGCTATTTCATTGTGATATGGATAAAAATATTGCCGCCCTCAAAAACTTCCTTAATAATGCTTTGAGTTTAACTTGCAGTGGTGAGAAGTCATGGTGGGTACTTCATGAATAAAGAAAGGCTTGTGTGGATTACCTACTAGAATAATTGCATTGTTAAAATGTTTTGGTTGATTTTAAAAAATGCTTTGAGTATAAACATATTATAAGAGATCAAAAACAAAATCAAGAAAAACAGATTTTACAGTATAAATATGTATTAGAATTAGTAAAAGAAGCCCTTTGTAGTTTAAAAACAAAATCAAAAGAAATCCCGGAACTTCAGTTTACAGAGAGGCTATAACAGTTGTACCGTATGCGTGCCCATGTGTGATTGGGTGGGATGTGCTTTGCACAGAAACACCTGGCCAAGGTGGCCTGTGCCTGGGTAGGGCCTGACTTAGCCTGGAGGAAGAGGAGGTCTTTTTCTAATTTGTCTTGTTAGAAGGAAACTTTTTATAATTCATGCCCCAGAGGGAGTACTTTTTCCTAATTCATTAAAAGTTTTGTGCAGTGTTCGCAGCACACATGAAGACCAGGAGGAATCCTTGGATAAGTGTGATAGAATATTGGTGTGGAAATACGTAGGCCCAAGTTTAAGACCTTCTTGAATTATTAACCATGAGTGTGGCCTTGACCTCTCAATCTCAGTTTCCTCATCTGTAACATCACCTAGATTACCTCACAGTATTCCTGGGCGTGAAGTGTGATAGCATATGTAAAAGTGCTTTGTAAACTGTAAAGCACCATGCAGTCTTGATTCAGCAGATGTATACTGAACAGCTATATGTGCCAGGCACTGTTAAGGTCTGCAGATACAAAGCTGAGAGAGACACAGTCCTTGCCCTCAGGGAGCTCACAGTCTGTGATGGCAGATGCACCCATAGCCAGAATGCACTGTGATCTAGAACATAAAAACACTGTGGATTTGTAGATGATTGAGGGACCTCTTGATGTAGGATCCCTGGACCCCTAGTGCTCCTCATCAGAAGTTTACACAATCGATTAGACAACTTCAGATCTATAGCATTGTGTATATCTGGGGAGAAAAATACACAGGTACTGGGCCACTTCTATCATGAAGCTACCTTTGCGCACATTGGAAAGAGAAACCCCTTCTGGACAGATGCATTGCAAAATGTGTCCCGCCTTCCCATACAAAGACTACTCAGAAACAGACATCCCTCTGGGTGGATTGGTTCAACCTCGGGCCAGGGTGCAAGGGCTGGTGGTCAGAGGGCTGGACCGAAGCCGTCGCTCACCCCCGCCTGGCAGGGGCCACCGTCTCGGGAGCAACCTGAATCAATAAATGTGGTGACCTGGCAGGGGTGGGTTTTTGTCATTCTCGCTTTTGAAGATTACAATTAAAAAAAAAAATCGGAGCAGGATGCAGTACGTGCACCCATATGTGCATGCAATTTAGGGGAAGGATTTAATTTTGTGAACTTGGCTTACAGAGACAGACTGATATCCTCCGGGGAGGGATAGGAGTGCTTTGCAAAATAACTGGAGAAGACACTTGGCAGCTTTCCCGTGGGAGATGGAACAGGTTTTAAGAGTTGTTTCAGAGTCCACACAGAAACCAGGGTGAGTCATTAGAGGGAATTTATTTATTTTATTTATTTATTTTTTTTGCGGTACGCGGGCCTCTCACTGTTGTGGCCTCTCCCATTGCAGAGCACAGGCTCCGGATGCACAGGCTCAGCGGCCATGGCTCACAGGCCCAGCCGCTCCGCGGCATGTGGGATCTTCCCGGACCGGGGCATGAACCCGTGTCCCCTGCATCGGCAGGCAGACTCTCAACCACTGTGCCACCAGGGAAGTCCCATTAGAGGGAATTTAATGCAGAAATCGGTCAAGCAGGTGATGGAATTGCTGAGAAGTTAAACAGGAGGTGGGGAGCCAACCCTGATACTGGCAACGGCAGGAAGCTAGTGTCACTCCTAGGCTGGAGGGACAGAGGTGCTCCTAGAGCCTAGAGGCTGGGGTCCCTCTGTGGAGAGTGAGACCACAGTAGGCTGGGTTGTATGAGTGGCACCCCAACCCCGGAGGGAGCCGAGAAGGAGAGGGAGAAATAGCTCGGGTTCTCCTTTACTCCACGGCCCCAGTCTCCCTCCCCTTCCTCCCCTGGCCGATTTCAGATCCTCTGACTACAGGGGAGCCTTGGATATGAGGCGTGCAGGGCCAGCCCCCTGCCATCCAGAGCAGGCCCGGGGAAGCAGAGGAATGCCATGTGGGGGCTCACAGGCTCAAGCTTGGAACAGTGGGAGAGAAGGAAATCTGAGACTAAGCTGCAAAACCAAGAACTCTACAAAGTGCTTTTAATAAAGTTGTTTAGAAAGCAGGCACGTGGGGCTTCCCTGGTGGCGCAGTGGTTGAGAGTCCGCCTGCCAATGCAGGGGACGCGGGTTCGTGCCCCAGTCCGAGAAGATCCCACATGTGGCGGAGCGGCTGGGCCTGTGAGCCATGGCCGCTGAGCCTGTGCGTCCGGAGCCTGTGCTCCACAACGGGAGAGGCCACAACAGTGAGAGGCCCGCGTACCGCAAAAAAAAAAAAAAAAAAAAAAAAAAAAAAGCAGGCACGTGGAGGAAGAGGGGTTTAGGTTGGCCATTAAGATGTATCAGTACACAGTGACCAACAACATGAAACATGAAAATTTTCAATTGATATGACTGAGACTTGGTGAGCTGGGCCTGTGTTACTCAACAGTGCACAGCTTGCAGTGGAGAAATTACCTTCCTTCGTTTTGTCACAGGTACCAGCCATATGGACGAACAGCCAGGGTGAAAGACAATGATAGTCTCATTCCCTCCTAGCTCAGATCAGCCTGATGATGAGCTACGACAACAGCTCCTGCCCTCATCTCTTCCTATTGCTCAAGGGAAGGAGTGATTGTTGAGGTCTTTCAAAAAATGCCCACTACCCCTGGTGGGCGCCCCCTCGCCATTCTCCTGGGTGTTGAGGTGAAACCAGCTCTAGTTGTGAACCCGGATGCCTGGTGCCAAGATCAATTCTGCTGTTAGGGCCTCCAATGCTTTTCTTTGGAGTACCCACTTGGCTCTCTCTTGTGCAAACATCCTCTAAGGCAGTGCTGTCCAATAGAATTTTCTGTGATGATGAACAGTACTTTGAATGTGGCTACTGTAGCTAAGGAACTGAATTTTAAGTTTTATTTAATTTTAGTAATTTACCATTTAAACGTAAATCTCCATATATGGCAAGTGGCTGCCATGTTGGACAGTGTATCTTTATGGTACTGAGGCTGAGCCTTTGGATAGTCTCACTGG
Source organism: Mesoplodon densirostris (assembly GCF_025265405.1). Taxonomy (NCBI): domain Eukaryota; kingdom Metazoa; phylum Chordata; class Mammalia; order Artiodactyla; family Ziphiidae; genus Mesoplodon; species Mesoplodon densirostris. The sequence goes on from NC_082671.1 coordinate 17,266,066, forward strand.
TTTATTCCACAAGAGGGAAGACGCTTTCCTTTGCTTTCAAGTCATCCCAGCTAATTAACTCAGACCATTAAGATAGACTAAAATTTGACTGCAGCCTTAGATTTTAGAGAATTCTCTTGTTTATGTCCCCAAGGCCCCATGCAACTGGGGAGTTTCCAAACCTCTCTTCCTGATGAAGTCAGAGGAGACAGACTTGTGGAAAAGTTCCTTGGCCAATGTGAGGCTAGGAAGAGAGGAGCTTGGCAGTGCTCCGATGGTTCACGGTCGCAGAATCCTGTGGCAAGCCACCTGGAAGGTGTTCTTTTTCCTCCCGAGAAAGGTACAGAAGGGCTAAGAGGGGGATCTGTGACATCTGTGAGCTAGCCACCCAAGAGCAGGGCCAAGACCAAAACCACAACAGAAATAACAAAACCAGGATGAGATAGATCCCAGAGGATGTCAGTGGAAGCCAGAGTACGGCAGTGGACCAGAAGTTTTCTTGCCCTACAAAATTGACTCCTGGACTACATTTCTCCACTTGGTTGAAGGAATCAGAGAGGAAAATCCTGAACTGACTGAGCTTAAATCTAAATTGAGAAGATATAGAAGTGACTAAAGTTACTCCCCACCCCTGCCAAAACCTGAGTTACAGAGCAATAATGGAGTGATGCTTTCATATGTTTACCTATGGGCATGGTCAAGCATATTTATAGCCCCCTCCCCCCAAAAAAGATTAAAACAACAACACAACAAATTAAAACCCATCAGTAAGAGACTAGGTCATTCGTGGAATTGCCATACAAGGTAGTACAACGCCTTGTATGAAAATAAAGGAATTATTGTTATGTGACTCAGTGTGGAAGAATTTCCAAACTATTGAGTGTAGGAAGCAAGTCATTAGAAGAAGATATGCAAACATTATATAAGATGATAAACAGGCAAAACTGAGTAATACTTGCTCTAGGGATACAGACAAAAGTGGTAGCAACAACTGTTTAAAAAAAAAAGTAAAGTTAAGGTCAGGGTAAGTAGTTACCTCTTGGTGTCAAGGAGGAGGGTGGGATCAAGAGGGCTTCCATGGTAACCGTAACATTCTTTTTCTTAACCTGTGGGGTGGGGACAAAGTTGTTCACTTTAAAAATTATGATGGGGCTTCCCTGGTGGCGCAGTGGTTGAGAGTCCGCCTGCCGATGCAGGGGACGCGGGTTCGTGCCCCGGTCTGGGAAGATCCCACATGCCGCAGAGCGGCTGGGCCCATGAGCCATGGCCACTGAACCTGCGCGTCCGGAGCCTGTGCTCCGCAACGGGAGAGGCCACAGCAGTGAGAGGCCTGCGTACGGCAAAAAAAAAAAAAAAAAAAATGATGACTCTTAACTTCCAATTTTTTGGAAAAAGAAAAAAAATTGACCTATAGCACTGTATAAGTTTAAGGTGTACAGCATGATGATTTGACTTAACTGTGCTCATCATTTCATGAATTTTGTAAGTTTAGTGAACATACATCATCTCAAATAGATACAAAATTGAAGACAGAAAAAATTTGTGTGTGATGAGAGCTCTTAGGATTTACTTTTAACTTTCATATATAGCATGCAGCAGTATTAATTATATTTATCAAGTTATATATTAGATCCCTAGTACTTATTATTAAAATAACCCACAATGTTGAGGGAATAGGATATGTACAATGAGATATCCTTTCTATAAAGTTTAAAATCATGTAGAGCTAGATATTCTTCCTAGAGTCATATGGGAAGTATAACATGTACCCCCAATGCAGGATAGTGGTTAATTCAGGGGGGAGAGATGAAGAAAGGATCATGCAGGGTTCATAGGGGCTTCCGTCGAAGCAGTTGTTCTCATTTTTTATTTCTTTAGCCGAGCGCTGTTGGTTGTAGTTCTGTATGCCTAAAATATTTCAACAGAGTTATAAAAAGCGGAAGCCAATGTGGCTTCATTGGAGAATATGCAGGGAGTGCAGCCTTGGAAGAGCAGAGGGAGAGGAGAGGAGGAGACCCGAGGAAAGACGGGTGCCAGGTTACCTCCAGGTTCATTACAGCCAGTGCTGGAGACAGACAGGAGTCTGGAGAAAACCTGTGCGCAGAGCAAGGGGAAAAGCAGGGGAGTGTTAGGCCTGCTGGCTGAGGTTAAGCTGATGCTAACAGATGGCCCTGTGAAAGTAGAGGGTCCTCGTACTTTCTTTCATTCATTCATTCAACACATTTATTTATTTATTTTTGGCTGCGTTGGGTCTTCATTGCTGCGCGCGGGCTTTCTCTAGTTGCGGCGAGCGGGGGCTGCTCTTCGTTGCGGTGCGTGGGCTTCTTATTGCAGTGGCTTCTCTTGTTGCGGAGCACGGGCTGTAGGTGCATGGGCTTCAGTAGCTGTGGCTTGCGGTCTCTAGAGTGCAGGCTCAGTAGTTGTGGCCCACGGGCTTAAGTGCTCCGCAGCATGTGGGATCTTCCGAGACCAGGGCTCGAACCCGTGTCCCCTGAATTAGCAGGTAGATTCTTTTTTTTTTTTTTTTTTTTTTTTAGCAGGTAGATTCTTAACCACCGTGCCACCAGGGAAGTCCCCATTCAACACATTTTTATTGACTGTTTCCATCCGAAGGCTTTGTTCTCCTCCTCTCCTATTTTGTGCATCTTCAACAACTGGAGACCAAAGTGGAAGGGATTGAAGAATTCCAAAAATAATCAGTGTAAAGTAGGTACGGGGTTAAAAAGGGGTTGAGAGACTAACTTTAGCATCTTGCATTTTTTTTTTGTTTGTGCGTTTGCTTGCTTATTTTTGTGAGGCAGCCTAGGACAGGAGTTAAGGATAAGGGTTCTGGAAGAAAGCTTCCTGGGTTCAAATTCCGGCTCCACAAGTTTCTAGCTGTGTGTTCTTGAGCCAGCTGCTTAACCTCTCTGTGCCTTACTTCTGTTGTCTGTAAAAATATGAATGACTGTCCACTTTATGGAATTGTGAGGACTAAATGGATGAATGTATGTAACGATCTCAGACACATACCATATAAGGGTTTCCTATTATTAATTTTAGCCTCAAGTTTATTCACGTTTTCAGGGCTAAGTTAATTACTACCTTAGGAACATGTCAGAAATTATCACACAATTTGTTATTCAGGAGGACGTGAATGGAGTGAGGTGTGGTGGGGCTGGGACAGGTATGTCCAAATAGATGGGTTGACTAGAGATAAAAACGTAGGTGTCATTAGCATCCAGATTTCAGTGGCTGGTCTTAAAACTCTCCAGATGATGCTGGATACTCTCCATTATGAATAAAAACTCTTCCCACTACTTTTCAAGTGAGAAGTTTTATCCTTGCTTCATTGCTCCCATTTACTTTCCTCTTAAAACTCCAAACTAATGCCATCCTGTCTTTTTCCATGTATCCATTTTTGCATTCTTGCAGCGATAGACATCAAAGAGTGAGGAGGTACTGGTTTGCCATCTAGGAAGAACGATAAAAGTTATTAGTAGCATACATGGGACCAAATAACATACTTTAAAAAAGGGGCACAAGCTTGTTTTGAAAAAGAAAACACAAATTCCTGTGTTATTTAATTCTGATTCATAACAAAAATTTCATGGGCATTCAGCCATCTAGTTCTCTACTTTTTTTTTTTTTGCTGACAATGAGGTCCAGAAAACATATATTTTATTTTTATTTTTTTCCCCAGCTTTCTTATTTCAGTAACTAGAGATGAAAATCATATGTTTGAGGTACTTCTATACAGCATTTCTTATATCTGAGATATCTTTATGTCTCTGAAATGTATTCACATTCTCCATGCATGTTACTATGCTGAAGGCTGTTCAAAGCAATGTAAGTTGGTGTCCTGCTCAGAAGGCCTTCCCAGTTATGGTCTGTGTCAGAAGCCTGCACTGCCATTTAGGAATATAAGCAGCCTTCTCTAGTCCTTAAGACCAAGGATTAAAAATTAAACTTCTGTAGAAAAATAATTCTTGGATAGAACTGCAGACTGGCTAACCTTTCCATCCTGTTTATTCGATTATTATCGAGTCCCTAATTTGTGCCATTCATGTTGATTCTGAAGATGCAGAATCTAATGACAGACTTTTTCCAGAACACTTCATTAAGGTTCTAATTTGGTTGGTGTCCTGTGTCACTGTGTTCATTGTCATTGATTTTTCTCTTTGTGCTTACTGATTCCTTGGACTATCTATGCTTTTCCCTATAGTTGTCAATCGAAGAGGTTTTCTTCTCCAAAGAAATGCCAGGTTACTGTCTGGGGAACATTAAACAACTCTATGGTGATTGTATTCTGAAAACCTTTTAGGATGGAAGTAGCCTAAAAGTGGTCACTTCATCTTATTTTGCTTGGCTTATTTGTCATTTATCTTAGTCTTCAAACCAAGAAATCTCTATATCCATCTTAGTGTGTGGTCTCAGGTTTAGAAAGGATGGCTTGGTAGGGACTTTTAGAAATATTAAGAACTCCTTTGGATCATTTACCTACTCAATGTAATGGAAAAATGACACCAAACTCTCTCTGAAATTGCAATTAACTCATGAGAATAACGAAGAGGAATCTACCAAGAGAGAACATTTCACTACTTGGTGATAATTTAGCTTTTTAAAATTATATTAAAGAAATCACTAACCAAAACAATAGCAGCAGTGTTTCTACCAGAACAGACATTTCTGATTAATTCCTTGGCCATTAAACCCTTGAGGCAATACACAGGAGCAATAAAAAGGTAGTGAGAGATGAGTGATGGAGAAAGTTTCCCTTTTTTGCCTGTCAGCATTACCAGTCATTTTTTTTTTCACTCCTAAGTAGCAAACCATGAGCTGCAAAAACGACTAGAGAAAATATGTTAAAGTATTAAATAGTCTCTACGTGGCTATTAAAATAAAAATTCTATGTATATTGTAGAATTAAGTGAGTCAAAGGAAAGTATTAGCTCTTAATACTCCTCCAGGAGTTCTCTTGTTGCATTAACTTCCCACCAGGAAGACTTAATGCAACATGAGCTTGGCTAGAAAGAAGCAACATGGTTCTGATTTTCTTTCCAGAAGGTAATGATTTTTGAAACGGGAACATTTATTTTCCTTTGAAATTGTGTGCATAGATGCTTCTCCAAGAATGCCAAAACTGAACATTTTTCATCCTTATTTTCCTTCTGATTTGGGGGCATACAGTCATTTGCCTTCCATAACCACAGATGGCTAAAGGCTCTCCCTTTTTCTTTAGCATCTTTCTTGAGTTCTTTCCTTGGATTAATCTTAAACTGAATTTGAATAGGGATTCACTGTTTGCAACTCGTGGCTAGTGAAGCTGCAGGTTCCGTTTTTCTCCACGTTAAACGGTCTCTGAAATGGAGGAGTTGAGTTTCAGTACCTTCCACTGTATAACTAGGAAATATCTAGGATTGTACTGGGCTCCATACCTGCCCAAGGCACCTCCTCTGAATGCGAGTGCATAAAAACAATGCCTGACTTTGTAAAGGCTTTACAGTTTATAATGTATATTGACATACTTTATATCATTGCATCTTGACAACCCTTTGAGGGTAGGCATGGCAGGGATTACTGTGTCCTCTTTATATGATGAAGAAATTGAGGTTTGGAGAGGTGAAAATAATTCCTAAGATCACTCATCCAGTAAGCAGTAGAAGCAGGACTAACACTCAAGTTATTGAAGCCGTTCAAGGTCCTCCTACCCCATTAAACCACATTAACTCTATGCTACTTGCCCTTTGTTATAATGGAGTTTTCAGATGCCCAAAAAGATGCAGCTACAGTGTAAATGAAAACGAGGCACCAGATATGGGAATGACCAGGTGGGGGCCCAAGGTGCCCTCACTAAGAATTCTACTTAGTGACGTTGAACCCTTTAGTCAAGTGACTTTGGTCATCTCCAAGAGAACCGTGCTCCTTCCCACAAAAAAAATCCCAGTGTTACATTCCAGGGTTTCACAAGCATTTTTCTGACTTGTGGGTTGGAAAAGCTGACTGACTTGTCTTCAATAGTCTCTAATGAAGGCCTCCTGATAGAAAATACTGGCCACTGTTATGAGTCAAGGAAATCATGACTTCAGTCCTGAAGAACACTTACTGCTCAATGAATGGAATGATTCTTCTCTCTATTTGAAGTTCTTTTGACCTTGTAGTTTGATTATTATAACTTCATTTTATGAATTAAGAAGCAAAAATCTTAGTACTCCCGAATGTACTCTAAGTTCATAATAGTAACTTCTGTTTTTGATGAATACATACTGTACTAACATTATTAGTGCTACATGCAAAAATGAAAATCTCAAAGAATGAGGCAAAAAGCCATAAATGGCATATTTTCTTTATCCAGTGAATCTGTTGGTTATTCCCTGGAGCACGTACAGCCCACATTGGAAATTGCTGTTCCAAAGAATGAAAAAAAAAATACCAGCCACCATGGAGAATAGTACAGAGGTTCCTTAAAAAACTAAAAATAGTTACCATATGATCCTGCAATCCCCCTCCTGGGCATATATCTGGAGAAAAATAATTCAAAAAGATACATACACTCCAATGTTCATAGCAGCATTACTTACAATAGCCAAGACATGGAGGCAACCTAAGTGTCCATCGACAGATGAATGGATAAAGATGTGGTACATATATACAATGGAATAGTACTCAGCTGTAAAAAAGAATGAAATAGTGTCATTTGCAGCAACATGGATAGACCTACAGATTATCATAGTAAGTGAAGTAAACCAGAAAGACATATCTTATGATATCACTTATGCATGGAATCTGAAAAAAGATACAAATGAGCTTATTTACAAAACAGAAATAGACTCACAGACATAGAAAACAAGTTGATGGTCACCAAAACGGATAGTAGGCAGTGGGGGAGATAAATCAGAAATTTAGGATCAACAGATACACACTAGTATATATAAAACAAACAAGGACCTACTGTATAGCACAGGGAACTATATTCATTATCTTGTAATAACCTATAATGGAAAAGAATCTGAAAAAAACGTATATAACTGAATCACTTTGTTGTACACCTGAAACTAACACAACATTGTAAATTAACTATACTTCAATTAAAAAATTGGTTAAAACACTAGTAGACCATATTGATGAACATATGAAATCTTGTCACATGTTTTGTGACTCATTTTCACTAGTCCAAGTCAAACGCTGATTTCCAAGTGCATATGTTAAGATTATCTGCACAGATGTGAGATGGGAAAAGCGGGGAGAAGAAGAGATGATGATAGTTTTCTTTAGATAATTTCGCTCTTTGAGATAGGGGCTAATATTTAAGAAATTCATATGTATTTGAGTAGAAGTTCTCAACATTGTTGAAACTCAACTGTTATTCTTACAAAATGGGAATTAACCATATATACTTTGACTTTTCTTTCCTGTTTTTCATTCATTCATTTTCTTTTATCTCCATATTCCACTCCCATTTTCCTCCTCTCATCCTAGAGCACCCACTCTGATAATAGTGAGTACAAATAGCCTACTATCTGCCAGGCACTGTTTTAATGTATTCAGTATATATCCTGTTTCTGTCTGTATGCTCAGAAAACAGCCATGGTCTTGCATGCATTTTTTCCCCCAAACATTTTATTGTGAAAAAATTTCAAAATACAGAAACATTGGAAGACTTATATAGTGAACACTGTCTAGATTTTTACAAATAACATTTTGCAGTATTTACTTCATCACATGTCCATCATCCCTCTTAATATCTAGATGCCTTTCAAAGTAAGTTGTAGACATCAGCACCCTTTACTTGTTAACACTTAAGTATGCATGTTATTAATTAGATTTCAGTATTTGTTTATTTAGTTAAAATTTACATAGAGAAGTGATCCACTTTTAAGCATTACCATTCAATGAGTTTTGACAATTTGTATATGTACTGTTAATTTACATGAATGTTAGTGTGTTCTAAAATGTTTTCTGTGTTTTACTTTTTTTCACTGAGCTCTGTTTCTGGGGTGCATCTCTGCTGCCATGGTACACCTAATCAGTCGCTGACCACGCTCACTTTTCAGGGTAGTTGTGACTTAGAAATAATCCTTTAGAAATACTAAGTAGAGTGCCCTTCTAAGGCACTAAATGATCATGAGCTTTTGTTTTTCATTAATTCCATATTTAACAAATAGTTATTCAGTGTCTACAGTGTGATGGACTTTGGGTTCATCGTGGTGACCTCTCTTCTGCCATCAGTACCCACAGCCTTTCAGGGAGAGAGTCATTTAACCATAACTCGTTTTCAACAGTAAATAATTGTGTGTTTACTTATCACACTGAAGTGTGCTATAGCTGTAGTTCCTTAAAACATGCAAAAGGAACATTTCAAAATGGGTTAACTGGTTAGAATTAAAAATGAATTTGGGGGCATCCCTGGTGGCGCAGTGGTTGGGAGTCCGCCTGCTGATGCAGGGGACATGGGTTCGTGCCCCGGTCCGGGAGGATCCCACATGCCGTGGAGCGGCTGGGCCATGAGCCATGGCCGCTGAGCTTGCGCATCTGGAGCCTGTGCTCTGCAACGGGAGAGGCCACAACAGTGAGAGTCCTGCGTACTGCAAAAAAAAAAAAAAAAAAAAAAAATTTGGAAACCTGTCTGTGGAAGTATCTGCTAGCATGGTGTTTAGGGGAGATAATGAAACAGCTAACACTTACTGAACGCTTGGTCTATGCCAGCCACTGTGCTGAGCGTCTTACAAGTATTATTAATTATCACAACCAGCCTACAAGGTAGCTGCTGTTTCTCTCATTTTGTAGATGAGGAAAACTAAGGTCAAAGAGGTTAATAAATTGCCCAAGGGTAGGTAGAGGACAGGGCAGAGTGGAATTGGGATTTAAATCCATCTCTCTCCAGAGCTGTGCCATTAACGTTTATTGTACTGAGAAGCAGAGGAGAAAAAGAGCTCCAGTGAGTGGTGAATATTTTGACCTAATAGGTCACGGCAGGTTATTATTTTTGATCCTGTGGAAATTCTGTTGTTCCAGTGCCCATACACATCAACAAAACCACATGACAACATGCCACATAGATGTTGCTGCTTCCTTGTGTACTTTGTATGGAGGCAGTATTTAATGGGGTTAAAATATTAACCTCATTATCTGGTGATTTGTATTTCCTGGCCCCTGATGTTCTAGCACACACAGATGGGAAAGGCCAAAAGAACTAAAACGATGGGATTAGATTAGAATGGAGGGATGGGAAAGAAGCTGGTAATAGGTTATCTGAGGAGGAGGAGATCCCAGTTGTTACTGGGATACAGTGGCACGGGTAACTGTGGAATTTCCCCCAGTGGTTCTTTTTTTTTTTTTTTTTTAGATGTTGGGGATAGGAGTTTAGTAATTTATTTATTTTTTGCTGTGTTGGGACTTCGTTTCTGTGCAAGGGCTTTCTCTAGTTGTGGCAAGCGGGGGCCACTCTTCATCACGGTGTGCGGGCCTCTCACTATCACGGCCTCTCTTGTTGCGGAGCACAGGCTCCAGATGCGCAGGCTCAGTAGTTGTGGCTCACGGGCCTAGTTGCTCCATGGCATGTGGGATCCTCCCAGACCAGGGCTCGAACCCGTGTCCCCTGCATTAGCAGGCAGATTCTCAACCACTGCGCCACCAGGGAAGCCCACCCCCCACCCAGTGGTCCTTAATGAGGGATGGATCATCCTCATCAGACACTTGGAAACATGGGGGCTTTTCAGTTGTCAATCACTTGGACGTGCTGTGAAACTTAATGCCCAGGGTCAGAAATGATAAACATCCTACAGTGCCTGAGTCAGGCTTACACAGAGTAGAATGGTCTTTCCCCAAATGCCAGTTCTACCCTTGCTGAAATCATCACGGGCTAGGCCTACTGACCCCAAAGACACACCCTAGTGGTCAGTGGTTGAGGAATGAGGAAAAGGCACAAGGAAGGCTTGAAAAAAATTCTGGGAAGACATCAGATGTATCTTTAATATGTTTTATTTGTATGGTCACAGTGCTTGTGTGTAAGAGACTGATTGATCAGTCTTAAAGGGCCTTGTGTTATATTGAGAGAATTATTGAATTCTCTTATATGTTGACATGGACGTGACCTGCTAATGATTTAAAAATGGGTTATGATGAACTGTTCTTCTAATGCACTGCCAGAATCTGATATCATTTCAAATGTTTGCATCCTATTCCTCAATGAAATTTGCCTATAGTTTTTTCTTATGTTAATAAGAACATGATAATGCATAAAATAAATGAATTCCCTGCTTGAGAATAAATAATATAAATTAGAAATTATGGGCTTTCCTGGTGGCGCAGTGGTTGAGAGTCCGCCTGCCGATGCAGGGGACACAGGTTCGTGCCCCGGTCCGGGAAGATCCCACATGCCGTGGAGCGGCTGGGCCCGTGAGCCATGGCCGCTGTGCCTGCGTGTCCGGAGCCTGTGCTCCGCAACGGGAGAGGCCACAGTGGTGAGAAGCCCGCGTATGGCAAAAAAAAAAAAAAGAAATTATTTGTACTTTAAAAATTAGGTATAATTCAGCTGTTATATTATTTGGGCCTGGTGTTTTTTGAGAAATGGTAGACCTTTACTTTGCTTTCCGGTGTCTTGTGATTACTAATCTGTTCAAGTTTTCTACCTCCTATTTAGTCCTTTTTGTTACTTTTGAGACAATTTATTATTATAATTTTGAAATTAACAAGGTCCCTGTGGAATAACAATGTCTGACCCAAAGTGTGGCATCATACAGTTTCTTTAGGAAGATTTGGGTATATTTATAGGTCTTTCTGAGACTCGTGAATCAAACTTTTTCCCTCAGGATCTTCTAAAGTTAATTTATAATGATGATAATTTACGAAAAGTACTTGACGTAAGCCTAATCCTGTTCTGGGTCAATAGACATAGCAAGTCCCTGACCTTGGCATTGGCCGTCTTTGGGGAAATGATCCCTTGTGTTGTCTCCCACGTTCAGGACAATTGACTCCTTCACATTGATCTTGATGTTCTAGTCCCACAAAAGTTTTCACCCTGTAGATGTTTTGACCTTGTGTACATGAATATATGCATTTTAATAAGACTTATACAGACATTGATGATCTTTCATTAATTTCATTACTAAAATAGATTTTGGAGTAAACTCTTAAGCAAATTAAATTCCTGTGCACTCTAGCCTTCTTGCTTATTGTGGTTATTAAGCCAGTCCTCTCTTGTGATTAAGTGACTCTGTTGGCCTTTTCCACTCTGGACCCCATAATCTTTATTGAAATAGTGGCACCCATTGCAAAGGCAACTTTCCCACTTATCTTGATCCACAGAGTTCAACCATTATAGTGCTTTTCAAAGACATCAACATTTAACTATTCCTCAGTGCTGTGGTAAAGATGTGGGGCCTTTTTGGGAGACATAATTGGGAACAGATAAACATGTTGTATGTGGTAGTTTTAGTTTCGTTTATTTCTGTCTCTTGATCTCTGTATTTTTTTCCTACTACATCATATAATCTTGTACCTCAGCCTCATTTAGGTAGGCCATGACTGAGTCCAGATTTGAGTTAAACAACCAAGAAAACAGTTAGAAGCAATCTGGCTCACCCAGAACTAGTATATTGGATGAAGCATTTTTGGCGTTTGTTTCCATATGCATGACTTGAGTAAATCTAAAATGATGTTCTTCTCCCTCTAATCTAGCATCCCCAGAATCCGTTTTCACATTTATTCTCCAGATTTTTGGTAATAGAAATTAACCAATTCTTGTGATTTTTTTTTCTTGTTGTATACTCATGGTTTGATTTTGTAATTTACCTCAAAGAGCGTTCTGGAGTATACATCCAGTTTAGTTTTAGGAATAGAAGCATTTAAGAGGGGGACATGGGGAGAATTGACACCCCTTGCAGTTACTTGCTGAGGTGAGGTGTTTATAACCAAGCCTCCTGTAGTAAGTCAGGAACAGACTAAACTTAGTGGAAGAGGGAACTACTTTATCTGGCAAGGGAAGATGGGTGGTTTTATTTTTTTTAAGTTTGTTTGTTTATTTAGCCTGCTTATGGTCTTCGTTGCTGCATGTGGGCTTTTCCCTAGTTGCGGTGCGCAGGCTTCTCTTTGTGGTGGCTTCTCTTGTTGCGGAGCATGGGCTCTAGGCACGTGGGCTTCAGTAGTTGTGGCTCGTGGGATCTAGAGCACAGGCTCAGTAGTTGTGGCACACAGGCTTTGTTGCTCTGCGGCATGTGGGATCTTCCCAAACCAGGGATCAAACCTGTGTCCCCTGTATTGGCAGGCGGATTCCCTGTGCCACCAGGGAAGTCCCAGATGAGTGGTTTTAAATCCAAGGTTTGGGGTATCAATGGACTCAACTTGAGTTCCTAGGGCCTCACTCTTTCTCAATCAGTTCCCTAACTTGTACTCAAGAGAAAGACTGTGAAATCAACCTGTGTTGCAGTTGTGCAAATTAAGGTCATATTCAGTGTCTGACCTTCCGTGATCTCAGCCAAGCAACTACAAGATATAGGGGACTCTTTCTTAGGGTAGGTGGTCATAGAAACCCTTTATTTGATGACTGTACCTTGAGCTAAGAATTTTAGATACTGAGTTTGCCATTTTCTCTTAGCTTTCCTGTGAGGAAATGGGGATCATGCAGTCTTGCTAACAGTAGGTGCTGCATTGCAACTTACTACAGGGTAATCATGTAGATCATACTTTTGCCCCATGTAAAATGAACTACCAGTCCTTGAAAAGTCATGTGATCTTCACTGCCTTCAAACCCAGTTCAGGAAGAAAATCAGTCAAAGATTCCTGTTTCTTTGAGGGTCTCTTGATTGCAGACTCTTTGGCACCAGTGACTCTGGCTTACTTTAAGTTTGAATCCTCTCTTGCTAGTTTTAACAGAAAGGGCTTTATTAAAGGGTATATAAAAAAGGGTGTATAAAGAGTATTAGGTAGCTCACAGAATCTCTGGGATGGTCAGATAATCAGGCTTCGACATTAGAAATACAAATTTCACATTGTACCAATTATATCTAAAGGAAATCCAGCCTATTGCTGCTACAGTGCCCTAATATCATTTCCTTTTACCCTGAAGATAATTTCCAGTGAAGACAGTTGTGTAGAAATATGTATTTAAGGGTTTCCTTAATCCTTTTGGCTTATGTTACTAGTAATAGAGTCAAGCAAAGATATTAAAACTGAAAGGTAAATCCTACACTCATTCCTAATTGGCAAGGAACACTGCATTAAATGTTTTATAAACATGCTGAAATAAAGCCAGTGACTTATGCATTTGTTCTTTCTTTTGCCTGAAAAGACTGGCCATTGACTCTGATTTACCTTTGGGTGAACTTTTGTTTTTGATAGTAAGCAGATTTTTTGCTCTGAGGTTCAGGAGTTGGTGCTTTTGCTTTTTCTTTTTAAGGAAAATAATTACTTTAGTGACGTTTGGTTTTCCAGCTCTGTTAGCTGTTAGTAGAAACCCAATTCCTGTTTAACACGAAATTCTTCAGTAAATGAACATTGACAAAGAACTGTTTTCTATACTCCTTTCAAAATGCCCTTTGGGTCCCGACATGCATAGGGTTTCAGAATTTTTAAAAATACCCAGGTACTTGATTTCAGGTTAAGTGACCATGGTCCCAGCAGTCAGGTCTTTCAGACAAAGAAACTCTGCTTCTATGAGAAAAAAAAAAAAATCCTTTAAAATAACAGGAAATAAAAATGAAAGGAAGGCCTAACTATATATTGGTTGTTTATTCCTGTTCTGTTGGTCAAATTTGCTCCATTCTCTCCTCCCCTCCTTATTTGCTGATGCTAGGGCCCCCATAGCGTTTAGTCTATTCTCTTAGAAGCACACCATCATTTTAGAAAATGTACACAGTTCAGGAGTGTAAACTCATGCAGAATCTTTACTTAATCTGCCTTGAGTTTAATATACTGTGATGTTCCATCTCCATCCAGGAGACCTTTCAAGAGAATGATCTCAAGTAACTATTTTTATGCCCTTTGGTGACCTCAAGTAAAAATCCCTAATGGTGACTGTTCGATTATGAATGGATTAGTCTGAAATTTGCACATAAGTGGGAGTGAAGTGAGGAAGAAAGTTGTAAATAGCTAAGGCCTCCATTGGGTCTAGGCTTTGTCACAAAGTGTTGGTGAGGGACTTCCCTGGTGGTGCAATGGTTTAGAATCCACGTGCCGATGCAGGGGACACAGGTTTGAGCCCTGGTCCGGGAAGATCCCACATGCTGTGGAGCAACCAAGCCTGTGCGCCACAACTACTGAGCCTGCACTCTAGAGCCTGTGAGCCACAACTACTGAGCCCACGTGCCGCAACTACTGAAGCCTGCGCACCTAGAGCCCACAAGCCACAACTACTGAAGCCCGCGTGCCTAGAGCCTGTACTCCGCAACAAGAGAAGCCACCACAATGAGAAGCCCGCGTACTGCCATGAAGAGTAGCCCCTGCTCGCCACAACTAGAGAAAGCCCGTGCACAGCAATGAAGATCCAACGCAGCCAAAAAAATAAATTTATAAAAAAACAAAAAAACCCCAACATGTTGGTGAGAATCCTGAGGATGTACAGAAGCAAAGGCTTTCCCCATCTCTGGTTGGGTTTCTGAGAACAAACTCTCAGACTCTGAGATTTCTATGCAGGAGGTTTGTTGGATGATTTTCTCATAAATATTGCCTCTATAGAAGTGAAGGAAGAAGGATTGGATGGAAGGAGGAGTTCAACCATGATAGAATTTTAACAGTGGCCTCAGCGATCCTATGGGGAACCAGTGGATCTGGGATGGCTATTTGGTGAGGTCTTGGATTGAGGCAAAGGCTCAAGCCTTTGTACCTCATCACTGAATGTAGGCTTCCCTTGGGGAGGGAGCAACTTTGGGGGCGAATTTTCCCTCCTTCTGCCGAGGGCAATCCCAGAAAGTGATACAGCCAAGAGGCCTGACAACAGGAAGAATGACTGCCTTGGAGCTGAAGGGGGGAATCTGGGCAGTGCCCCCCAGTAGACACTATACACCACTCTTTCTTAACGACTATATTTGCTTTTACAGTTCTATCCAAAACAACAGTAGTCTTGGGGTTCGTGTTTTCTGAAACAGGCAATATTCCAGCTTTTGTTCAACCGTCTTCATTTTCCCAGAAGAATTGACTAGTGAGAAAGCGACATATATCATGAGAAATGCAAAGGGTCTGAGACTTTGCCCTATTTGCTAGCTAATGAGTTAGCCTGCCACAGTTTCATAGATGCTGGCAGAAGACAAGATATTCTTGGGTCAGAGACAAAAGACTGTTAATCACGGCACAACAAGCAGTGTGAACTTCATGTTCACACAACTCTTCCTGTCCAGTCCCACGGGGGTCCCATGGAGTGGCCCATGTGGATATTGTGTGTGCAGTGGTTTTGCGTTCCAGCTGAGGAACTCTAAGCTTAAGAAACCCAGAGCTCAGGAAGCCTCGCTATTTCATACTGGGTTGCAAGCAAATCTGCTCAGACTTTCCCTAAAAAGACAAACACAGTAAATTCTGAAATGACTTCTCATTACTGCATGTTTTTTATTACTTATTGTTTGGGCTCAGGTTCTTAGGATGAGATGTCAGAAGCTTGGGCAAGTCATTGGATTGCTTTATTACTTAAGGTGAAGGTAAATACAAGGAAGGTGAAGTTTGGGAGAGAAGAAGGAAGCATTACTCAAATCATGAGTCATTCTGCAGTTGTAATTGCATAATTGATGGGCGTGGTTGTTCTGGATTGCAGCCCTGCCACTCTCTTGAGCTGTCTTCTGGCCAGCGTTGGCCCCAAAACAGCCATCCCTCATCTCCACCACTGCTGTGATCTCTAGACGACACTTTCAACTCAGACACCAGTTTGAAGTTGGACTTGGGTCTGATTCTGTCCCCTGTGTTGGATCATCTGACTTGACAGTGACCGTGCGGCACTTAAAACTGGGGAGTCTACACTTGGCAGCTGCAATGGACACAAAGATTAAGAGCATCGGACTTTGTCAAATGCTTCAAAGCTGTGATTCCATATCACACCACACCTAGGTCAAGAAAACATGTCAAGGCCTATTTGGGTTTACCTGGGAGGGCCAGGTGGCCATCTCCTTCTGTTTAGAGATGAATTGTTCTGTCTGACCATATGCACCATGAAGTCTTGGCAATGGCATGGAACCACCTTTTCTAGTTAATGGAATGTTTAAAGCTATTTGCAGTCCATTGTCACTCGAGTCCAAAAGTTTAGATGTGAGCCTTGAAAACAACTTAATCATGAATTTCTGACTTGCGTTTCCAGTTGTCTAACTCCCATGGTAGAACTGTTGCTAGAATGTTGTGCATAAAAAGTGAGTCAGTAGGGCCTCCCTGGTGGCGCAAGTGGTTGAGAGTCCGCCTGCCGATGCAGGGGATGCGGGTTCGTGCCCCGGTCTGGGAGGATCCCATATGCCGCGGAGCGGCTGGGCCCGTGAGCCATGGCCGCTGAGCCTGCGCGTCCGGAGCCTGCGCGTCCGGAGCCTGTGCTCCGCAACGGGGGAGGCCACAACAGTGAGAGGCCCGCATACCGCAAAAAAAAAAAAAAAAAAAAGTGAGTCAGTGAGTCCTTAGGTTCATTTTCTAGGCTTGTCTCTTGTGGCTTCATTTTGTAAGTTCCTGGGTATGTGCTTCAATGGCATAGTCCATAATGGCTGTCCGAGAGTTTAATACCTTTATGGTATTAAACCAGAAAAAGCTTAGCATGCACATAAAAATGAGTGCGTATTAGTTCTGTTGTATAGAGGAACTGATGTTTAGCAAAGTTAGGTAACTTGACCAAGATCATATGACCACTAAGTGAGAGAGTTGAGATTTGAATGCAGCTCCGAGTTCAAAGCCTTGTTTTTAAACCACTGTGGAATGTTTACCCTTGTGCATTGAGACTACTTCCTATTTTATGGGGCTGTACTCTGAGAGTAGTAATGGTAGAGATTGAGCTATTGATGCTATTATTTTGGGGAAATGACCCTTTCACAGATCTTGGGAAAACTCAGTGGAAGCTTAGGGCTGCACCCGTAATGCCTCACCCCTCAGTTCATTAGTTAGAAGTAGAAATTGTTTTGTTGAATTGGTTTGAAAATCTTAGGGCTAAAAGCTCAAGTTAATGAATTTACCAATCACATAGCTATGTGCAAGCCTTTTGGAAACAGAAAATTTATAATTTAGGCAAACTTGACATGAGCAAATGAAAAATACATAGCTACCTAGGTGAAGATTCACCCTTTCTTTGAAGATTTTCAGGTTAATGCAGCCCCTTAAGGACTGGCCTTAAGATTAGTAAAAGAATGTAATTACTCATGGGGTATGATATGAGAGGTATTCTGAACACACAGACACCCCAATCCCCCAAACTTTCAAGGCTTTGTAATTGTTTCTGAAATTTTACCATTAGAGATTCATTCCTTTGAGATGTAATACCTTTTTAGACTTCACTCATATGTATGAACACTGAGGGAGGAACACCTTAAAGACTTTGCTAATACCTAAGCGGGGGTGGGGGGGGGGAGAATTGGCAGCTAGCTGAGAGCGGGACCCTGAGGATTGAGATTGACTAGGCAGGAGGGAGAAGCAAGGTTTTCTGGGCTGGAAGGTGACCCACTTTCCAGCTTGGAACCCTTAGCTCTGCACTTTCTCAGTGTGTCTTCCACAAGCTCCAAATTTCTTTAAATTTTGCTATGAAACATACTGTTTGCTTTTCACATCTGTTTTCATATTGTCATATAATTGTTCCCTAGCTCTGTTGAGAAACATGTTTTTGTTTCAGACATACACACATGGGCTCATCCTAAACCTCACAGCTAATGCAGGAGTAGAGATGATCTCTTGGACCTCAGTGTCTAGTATGGCACTGGTTAAAGGTCAGCGTTCAGATAAATGAGTTTTATGTCCTTCCTTGAACTATGGCAATCATGTAGCAAGGAGATGAAGTAACTTGGTGAATGATGCACAGTTAGGAAGCAGCAGAGTTCAAGTGTTTCTGTCTCTAAATCCAGCACTTTGTTCGGTACCCAAGAGACTCTGTTTTGTTAAAAGGAAGGAAACAAAAGTAGCAGGGCCCAGGAGATTATCTTTTCTATTCCATAACTCACCTTGTCCCGAAGTGTGGAATATAAACTAAACCTTTATCTCCTTTGGGATACCCTAATCTCTGATTTTTTTCCTGGAACTCTGGAGAGAGAGCATTCCAATTACCTAAGCTTTTCAGCCAGAATTTCTCTCCTTAAACCAGTAGGATTGGATAGGAGAGTGTCAGCCAGGCTGAACACTCCTGTCCAGCTTTGTATCTTGAGGGAATGCTATTCTTTATTGATTGAAGCCACTGCACTGCACTGCAGGGAAACCCCTTGCAAATGATAGTGTTGGGATGTAGGGCTTAAATTTGCCTTTTTGTAATGTTTGATTTTCCTGAAGATAGAACTGTGGCAGAATTTTCCATTTTAAAATATTTGAAATCAGTTCACTTTTGGAACAGCTCGATGTTGCTCTTGCTTAAGGAAAAAATGGTTTCATACTACATTAATTATGTTGCAGCAGTAACTATGTAGGAGTGCCAGGCTGGGACAGTTTGTGCTCAGAGAATACTGCTATTCTTTCCATGAGTGTGTTATCAGGTTCTTTAGGGTATAGCCATCGATGACGTAGGGGGCCCAAGATCCAAGTTATTCTTGGCTTCTCTGCCTTCTCCCATTCACCCTCCATTGTTCTCTCCATTAACCTTGTTGGGTCTTTAGGCTGAGTCTGGAGTCATACTGGTTAATGACTTTCTGCAAACGGATCTCTGACTACATTTTACAGTGAAATTTCACAGTGAAATTGAATCTGAGGGTTTTGTAGTCTGTTTTAATCTACAGCTGGCCTTGGCTCTTACTATCAAAATAAGCATTAAAAAAAATTAGTCAAGTAGGAGACTAATTTTTTAAGATTGCCATCCAGCTGAGAGTTCAGTCAGCCTTAAAAAAAAAAAAAAGCTTTCTAAAACAGGTTCCATTTGGGTATCAGAAAGCACCAGAGTGCTTTGTGTCATGTGTTAATTTTGTATTAAAAGATCAATCTTCACACACCCTGATTTTATTGAGGCCCGGATGAATTCCATCTCCATGACTGTGGCTTGCATTCCAGGAAAATTTGCGTGCCTTTTCTGTTCTGCTTTTTCACGGATATGTTTTTAAATCATTGTGGTCTAAATGTTTAATTCTGGAAGAACCCACGTGATAAAAAGCTGGAATTGCTTTAGATTCTACCATCTGTTTTACTATTTGTCTTCTGTAATAAGAATGTTAAATGGAGCTTCCCTACCTATTTCTCTTTAAGGGTCTGATTTAGTGCATACGGGGAAAAAGAGAAACCGTATGTAGGTCTTTCCGGCCAGTAAGGCTTAGTTGCCAAATATTTTATGATGGTCTTCGGTTGAGCCATAAGTTATATAGGAGGGCAATTCATCCATCTTTATTCCCAATTTGTGTACAAACTGTATAGCAAAACGTTTGTGAATACCCCATGCGGTAAAATGAAGTTTCCTATGCAATAGATACATTTCGGTGGGATTCCCTCTGTTTGCTTATTTGGTTGTACTATCAAGATGGTTTATGTTTTAAAAATATTTAGAAGGGAGACAAGGGAAAACTCAGGAAAATCTGATTGCTAAGCATCTTACTTCACTAGGGCCAAACAGCAGGCAATGAGTTTTGACTCTAGACATATGAACAGCAAAAGAAGACAGCTGCTAGATACTATAAAATAGCTAAATTCTCCATCTGGTTTACAGTGTGGGTGAGGATTTGCTACGAATCTGGATTGAATTCCATGCCCCAGTTAGTTGACAAATATGGCGGGTCCTTTTAGTTCTAGAACATGAAGTGTGGTCCTAAGCAACAAAGAATTAAACTCTCTTAGAAGTAACAGTAAAAATGGGGTAATGATAAAAACAATACCACTTTATTTAAAATTAGCTCTATGTGGTTTCTAAGAATGATTTTTTACATCCTCAAGAATCTGGCAAAGAATAGAAAAATCATAGGCTTAGTTTAAGTTTGGGATGGCAGTGAAGTGAAAAGAAGCACAAAGACATTTGTTAGAATCAAAACTGGCCTAATGAATAAGACCACACTTTGAGTCTGGTATTCCTTCCTTCTAAAAATGTTATTAAAATTTTTTTATTGAGAGATAGTTGATTTAGAATATTATATAAGTTTCAGGTGTACAATAGAGTGATTCATAATTTTTGAAGGTTATATTCCATTTGTAGTTATTATACAATATTGGGTACATTTCCTGTGCTGTACATATATCCTGTAGCTTATTTATTTTATACATAAGTTTGTACTTCTTACTCCCCTACCCCTAACTTGCCCCTCCCCCTGTTCCCTCTCCACCCTCCCCCCTGTAACCAATTGTTTGTCCTCTGTATCTGTGAGTCTGTTTCTTTTTTTATTTGTCTTTTCTCTCTTTTTTCACAAAGCATAATCCCCTCCAAGTCCACCCATGTTGTTGCAAATGGCAAAATTTCGTCCTTTCTTATGGCTGAGTAGTATACCATTGTATATATGTACCACGTCTTCTTTACCATTCATCTGTTGATGGACACTTGTGTTGCTTCCATACCTTGGCAATTGTAAATAATGCTGCTGTGAACATTGGGACGCATGTATCTGGTATTCCTTCCTTTGAAGAAGTTATTTTGTTTAACAAAACAGTCAATATTTTTACTTTAAAAATCATTTTTAATTTATTTTAATTTTAAATTGAGCTATTGACATAACATATTAGTTTCAGGTGTAAAACATAATGATTCAACATTTGTATGTACTGTGAAATCACTGCAGTCAGTCCAATTAACATCCATAACCACATATAGTTAGAAGATTTTTTTCTTGTGATAAGAGCTCTTAGGATCTACTCAATAATTTTCAAATATACAATACAGTATTATTAACTATAGTTACCATGTTATGCATTGCACCCCCAGGCCTTATTTACTTTACCCCTGGAAGTTTGTAACTTTTGACCCACCTTCACCCATTTTGTTTCCCCCCACACACACACTGCCCCAACCTCTGTCCACCACCAATCTGTTCTCTGTATTTATGAGTTCTTTTTTTTTGTTGTTCAGTTTCCATGTGTAAGTGAGATCATATGGTATGTCTTTCTCTGTGTGACTTATTTCACTTAGCATAATGCCCTCAAGTTCCATTTTATATTGTTGCAAATAACAAGATTTCTTTTTTTATGGTTGAGTAGTAGTCTATTATGTATATATACCACATCCTCTTTATCCATTCATATATTGATGGACACTTAGGTTGCTTCCATTATCTTGGCTATTGAAAATAATGCTGCAATGAACATGGGGGTATATTATCTCTTCAAATTAATGCCCAGAGAATTTACTATTCAGATAAGTACCCAGAAATGGGATTGCTAGACCATACAGTAGTTCTGCTTTTAATTTTTTCAGGAACCTCCATGCTGTTTTCCATAGTGGCTACACAAATTTACATTCCTACCGACAGTGTGCAAGGATTCCCTTTTCCCACATTTTAGCTAACGCTTGTTATTTCTTGTCTTATTTTCTTGCCTAATTGCTCTGGCTAGGACTTCCAATACTATGGTGAATGAAAGTTGTGAGAGAGCATCCTTGTCTTGTTCCTGACCTTAGAGGAAAAGCTTTCAGTATTTCACTGTTGAGTATGATGTTAGCTGTAGGCTTGTCATACATATCCTGTATTATGTTGAGGTATGTTCCCTCTATACCCACTTTGTTGAGTTTTTATTATAAATGGATATTGAATTTTGTCAGTTTTTCCTGCATCTTTTGAGTTGATCATATGATTTTTATCCTTTATTTTGTTAATGTGATGTATCACATTGATTTGCAGATGTTCAACCATCATTGCATCCCTGGAATTAATTTTACTTGATTATGATGTATGATTCTTTTAATCTGTTGTTGAATTTGGTTTGCTACTAATTTTGTTGAGGATTTTTGTATCTATTTTCATCAGGGTTATTGACCTGTAATTTTCTTGTCATGTCCTTGTCTGGGTTTAGTGTCAGGGTAATGCTGGCCTTGTGAAATAAATTTGGAAGTGTTCCCCCCTCTTCTATATTTTGGAAGAGAGTTTGAGAAGGATTGGTATTAATTCTTCTTTAAATGTTTGGTAGAATTCACTCCTGAAACCATCTGGTCCTGGACTTTGTTGGGAGGTTTTGATTACTGATTCAGTCTCCTTACTAGTAATCGGTCTCTTCGGATTTTCTTTTTCTTCATGATTCAGTCTTGGTAGGCTGTATGTTTCTAGGAATTTATCCATTTCTTCCAGGTTGGCCAAGCTTAGAATATCGTGTGTCATAAAGTAATGAAGTGCTCAAAGGATGATGGAAACATGTCAGAAAGATACAGAATCCAGCTTAAGTGACTCCCATTAGTCAAAACTGGGATGTCTTTATATGTGAAACCTAGAAAAATGGTACAGATGAACCAGTTTGCAGGGCAGAAATAGAGACACAGACGTAGAGAACAAACGTATGGACACCAAGAGGGGAAAGTGGTGGGGCCGGGGTGTGGTGGTGTGATGAATTGGGAGATTGGGATTGACATATATACACTAATATGTATAAAATGGATAACTAATAAGAATCTGCTGTATAGAAAAGTAACATAAAATTCAAAAAAAACCCTGGGATGTCTTGAGCATCAAAATAAATAATGATAATATCAGATATAATCCATTAATAGGATAAAACTCTAAGTCACATTGATATAAATAAATGGAAAAGGAGGAAAAGGTTTTCCTTTTAATAGTTTGCCAATTAATAAATGAAGGATGACAACTATCATTGTAATAAATGGTTCAGGCAAAAATTGTGAATGCATGCTAAAACCAATGATGAAAGTTTAGTAAGGCATTGCCTATTTGGGGTCTCAAAGTATGTTCTTAAAAATTACTAATTAATTACAAAGGGCAAAGTGGTAATCTTACAGTGGAGAAACCGGGGAAGCATCACCTTGATCAAAGTTAACATCCCCAGTATTGGGACAAATAATGGGTGCTTCCTGATACGATGCCCCTAGGAGGATGACCATTACTTCTGTGGTATCCCTTTAAGAACTGCATAACCTAAATCTAATCATGAAGAAACATCATGATTAATGCAACACCAGACAAACCCAGATTGAGGGACATTCTACATAATAACTAGCCTGTATCCTTCAAAAGTATGAAGTTCACGAAAGACAAAGATTATATATCTGTTCCAGATTAAAGAATACTAAAGAGTCATGACAGCTGACGGCAGTTTGTGATCCTGGTCTCAGGACAAGGTGCTCGCACATTCCTTCTGCTCCCTCCTCCCCCGTCATTCACACAGCATGTGTACTAGTACTGAGTCAGTGTTAAAATCCTAATTTTGATAAGTGTACTGAGGTTATGAACGACAAAGTCTTCGTTATTAGGAAATATACCATAAAGTATTCAGGAGTAAAGGGGCATGATGTCTCAACTTATTCTCAAATGATTTATGAAATACCCACATACACACAAACATATATATCTGGAGAGAGACAAAGAAGAAAATGATAGTAATTGTGGAATCTGATCAAAAGTTCTGTAGAATTTCTTGTAGTATTTTGAAGTTGAAGTTTTATAAAAATTATATTAAAAAAAAAAACGGTGTCGCACAGGTCTGAGTAAATAGGCAGTAGATAGGCTTGTAACAAGAACCCTGTGGCATTTGCTGTCCCGGGGGGATAGGCAGAGTGGACAGTTGTGGAGGACCACTCCCTCAACAACCTGGGGCAGAAGACAAATAATACAGTCAGTCAAGGAGAAAGTAAAATCCTTACTTGTTTCAGAAAAAGCTGAGGTGGGAGGTCAGAGGATCCGACCATCACATTGCTTAGTGGTCACTGCACAAGGTGTGTGGAAAGATGTGCTAGGTCAGTAGCTATTAGAAAGCTTAGAAAGCCAGGGAAGAGTTTTCTTTGCTATATAATTTAGAATTTCTGATGTGTTCTACTTGGGTTTTTTTTTTTTTTAATACAGCAGGTTCTTATTTATTTTATACACATCAGTGTATATATGTCAATCCCAATCTCCCAGTTCATCCCACCACCACCCCAGCCCCGCCACTTTCCCCTCTTGGTGTCCATACGTTTGTTCTCTATGTCTGTGTCTCTATTTCTGCCCTGCAAACTGGTTCATCTGTACCATTTTTCTAGGTTCCACAGATATGCGTTAATATACGATATTTGTTTTTCTCTTTCTGCCTTACTTCACTCTGTATGACAGTCTCTAGATGCATCCACGTCTCTACAAATGACCCAATTTCGTTCCTTTTTATGGCTGAGTAATATTCCATTGTATATATGCACCACATCTTCTTTATCCATTCGTCTGTCAGTGGGCATTTAGGTTGCTTCCATGACCTGGCTACTGTAAATAGTGCTGCAGTGAACGTTGGGGTGCATGTGTCTTTTTGGATTATGGTTTTCTCTGGGTATATGCCCAGTAGTGGGACTGCTGGGTCATATGGTAATTCTGTTTTTAGTTTTTTAAGGAACCTCCATACTGTTCTCCATAGTGGCTGTATCAATTTACATTCCCACCAACAGTGCAAGAGGGTTCCCTTTTCTCCACACCCTCTCCAGCATTTGTTGTTTGCAGATTTTCTGATGTGCCCATTCTAACTGGTGTGATGTGTTCTACCTGTTATTTGGTTTTTTTATGATAAGTAGAATGTTGACCAAACTAAAATAAATTTTAATTAATAAATTGAATTTTATTGACCCTCCTTCCCCCTTAACCCTTGGCAACCACTGATATTTTTATCATCTCAATAATCTTGAATACTGGATGGTTGGGATCATACAGTTTGTGGCCTTTTCAGATTGGCTTTTTCCCCTTAGTAATATGCATTCAAGGTCCCTCCGTGTCTTTTTCATGGCTTGATTGCTCATTTCTTTTCAACGCTGAATAAGATTCTTTTGTCTGGATGTACCACAGTTTATTTATCCATTCACCTACTAAGGGATATCTTGATTGCTTCTCAGTTTTGGCAGTTAAGAATAAAGCTGCTGTAAACATCTGTGTGCAGGTTTGGATGAATATAAGTTTTCAGTTTCTTTGGGTAAATACCAAGGAGCATGATTGCTGGATCGTACGTTAAGAGTTAGTTTAGTGTTATAAGAAACTGTCAAACTGTCTTCCAGATTCGCTGTACCATTTTGCATTCCCAGCAGCAATCAGTGAGAGTTTCTCTTACTTCACATCCTTGTCAGCATTTGGTGTGTCAGTGTTTTGGACTTCGGCCAGTCTAATTGTTGTGTAGTGGTATCTCATTGTTTAACTTTTTAATTCCCTAATGACATCTGATGTTGAACATCTTTTTCATATGCTTATTTTCCATTAGTATATCTTCTTTGAGTTGTCTGTTCAGGTCTTTTGCCCATTTTAAGATCGGATTGTTCATTTACTTTTGAGTTTTAAGAGTTCTTTGGATATTTTGGATAACAGTCCTTTATCAGATATGTCTTTTGTGAATATTTTCTCCCAATCTGTGATTTATCTTCTCATTCTTTTGAGACCTTATGCTTTTCATCAAATCAAGATGCAAAGAGGGAAATTTGATCTGATAAACAATTCAGAGTATCTATTAGATTAAAGCAATCCAGTTCCTAAAAGAATATAAATGTTCCTGCTTTTAAAAACATAAAGGCATTTATCCCCAGGTCCTCAATGAAAGGGATTTTTTTTTTGTAATAATAATGAAAAAGGGTACTTACTGCAGGCTTCTCTCTCCTACCCACCAAACCATGTAATGACCCGTTTTTATTTTGAAGAGACCTTGGAACATTTAACACTGTGTATTAAGATTATAAAGTAGGGGACTTCCCTGCTGGTCCAGTGGTTGAGACGTTGCCTTCCAATGCAGGGGGTGCGGCTTCAATCCCTGGTCGGAGAGCTAAGATCCCACATGCCTCGCGGCCAAAAAACCAAAACATAAAACAGAAGCAGTATTGTAACAGATTCAAAAAAGTCTTTAAAAATGGTCCACATCAAAAAAGTCTTTAACAAAAAGATTATAAAGCAGGAAGATATTCTGGGAATGTATATGAGAAATAAAATTGACCTTTGCCAAGCTGTAAGATGAATGAGGGAAGGGCTTTTGTTAGAAATGTGCAGAGGTGGAAGAATAATTAGGGTGCTGAGATAGTGCCTAGACCATTAATGGTAGCAGCAAATAATATGCACCTGTCGAAAAGGGGACTCCCAGAGTGCAGCAGGGGCAACTAGGCATCCCCAAGTCACACTAAGCAGAGGCCCTGGCAGCTGGTTGGGAAAGTAAAGCGTATTCCTAGCATTCACTTCCCAGATCACAGATTCACACAGCTGAGCAAGCCATGCCACAATGGGGTAGCTCCAGAGACGGTGTCTACCACCACGTTCCATAAGGAGTCTTCTTACTGTTTACTCCTCGGCTAACCAAGCCTTCAGCATCTAGGAGGTATTCTGCAGCCACAGAATTGTTTCCCTGCCTTTAGCTCTATAGAGTTTCTTTCCTTTTCCACCCTGTATCCCCCTGCTCTTTTTTTTTTTTTTTTTTTTTTTTTTTTGCGGTACGCTGGCCTCTCACTGTTGTGGTCTCTCCCCTTGCGGAGCACAGGCTCCGGACGCGCAGGCTCAGCGGCCATGGCTCACGGGCCCAGCCGCTCCGCAGCATGTGGAATTCTCCCGGAACCGGGGCACGAACCCGTGTGCCCTGCATTGGTAGGTAGACTCTCAACCACTGCGCCACCAGGGAAGCCCCACTCTGCTCTTTGTGTTTATCTTTCCTCCCCCCTCCCTCCCACCCTTCCTCTTTTCTTTTTCTCTTTCCTCCCTTCCTCCTTTCTTCCTTACTTTTTCTTTTTTTCCCTCCCTCCCTTTTTCCTTCCCTCCTTTCTTTCCTTCCTTCCTTCCTTTCTTTTTTTCTCCCTCATCCCTCCCTCCCTCTCTCCCTCTGTTCTCCATATTTAATTACTGGGAGGGGAAGGAAGAGGAAATAGAGCTTGTTGAAAAGCTATTTCAAAAGTCTCTGCCTCTGTGTTTCTTCACCTGGTTTCCCCACTGGCATTAGTGTACCGTTCATGGGTGGGTTTCTATTCACAACCACTGCCTGAAGTGTGCTAGGTCTTCCCCGAAACCTTATAGTAAATACAACTCCCCATCATGCAGATTGATGTCTATACGACCTTTTAATGTAGATCAGTGACTTCACACTGATGTAGCATCAAAAACATCTTTCAATACCTTACTTGTCAAAGTCCTGAAAAAGTTAGCTTCCCCATGGAATTTGTATTAGAAATCACCTTGCCAGCATTTACTTTAGAGGTGAAACAAAGCTGATGTCCACCCACATTGTACTCAATCAGTAACTCCAATGATATACTTTGTGCCTTTAGAGAAAGAAAGGAAATTCAAGTCCTAAGTTCACTTTCATTTCATTCTTCTGGCTGCTGGAGCTTTGATGGGAGGTGTAGTTTGGATGTTTTAGGTGAACTTCTCTAGAGAGAGAACTGAGGACTGTGAGAGTCATAAGCACACCTCAAATAGTTATGTATCACTGCTAGTTTGAGTACAGAACATCTAGATAACATCCTCATGCGTGTCACTATTTACCAGCAAAAGGGTGCTTTGTGGAAGCTCGGCTCCACTCGTTGGTGTAGAAAACCAGGTAACAGGGTCAGTGCAGAAGCCTACTTTCTCCCTTCTTCCTATAACCCTGTTGAGTCTGGGGAAGTACAGGGAAGAATTAAACATCTTTGCATACTGGATTAAACTAGGAGGCGGTAGTCCTGCTTTCTTTGAGAACTAGCATAAGGGGCCATGCCGTTCAGTCGTGCTGCAACTTGTAGTAATTTTGACTACATAAGCAGGGACTCGTAAACGACTATCAACATCCAAAGCCTTGGCACAGGGCTTCGGGGCGGTATATAGGCTAATGAATGATGCCCTAGTAATTGAGTTACCTTCCATCTTAAGTGTATAGTCACTTGTGAAGAATTTGATGTATCTGACCGTAATAAAAGTCCTGGGCTTTGGTATTCTGTGATAATTAAGCTCACTCACTACCATACTGTTGAACCTGTATGCAGAACATAGGTTTAGAAAACATGTATTGAGTTCTTTACCTGTGGCAAAGAGGCAACGGTGTCGCTGCCCAATCTCCTTCCCTCACTTTTTGGCCTCCCATCCCCTCCCCAATTCCAAGTTTTTGTCTGCAGTGCAGTTGGTACCCAGTCAGGTACCACTTGCCTAAGGGGATGGTAGACATGGGAAAGGAGTGAGCTCAGTTACTCAGCTATGAGCACCAGAGAGAATTTTCCTCATATGGAATTGATAGAACCAGATTGAAAATGTAAAATGTTGTATGTCATGCTCAGGATATAGAAATTACTTGGTTTTATTGAATAGTCTCTTGAAATGATATTTGCTTCTCTAATAAATTGTCCTTAATGATTATTCCCCTGCCCCACCAGTGACAAAATGAGTGTCAGTAACATGCAGGAGGTAGCAGTGTCTTGAGTTTGTTTTAAAGCAGGAGTGACTCAGTTGACTCTTAGCAGGACTTTAGGGAAACCCTCCACTTTGAGTAAAAGCCCAACTTTCCCCCGTTGGTAACCCCCTAAACAGAGCACATGTGGCCTTGAAGAAATGTGCACATCATCTGTTTTCTTCCTTCAGTCAGGTTGGAATGTGCTGCCCTTGCCTGTCTGTTGAGTCTTATGAAGTATCTCCAGGGATTTTTAAGGCCAGGCAAGAAAATGCTCTGAAGGCAGATGAAAGGAAAGTCTGTACAGGGAGCCCCAGTACAAGCCAGAGAGCATTTTCTGTATCTAAAGGCAGTCTGCTTTGCTGCTCCTGGACAAAGCCCTGGGAGGAAGGGGAAGCATGGGCTGCCTTCCAAATGGTAAGGACCATTGCGTCCAACTCTTGCTGGTATGAGCTTCTTTTCGGTGGAGCATCTTGTCATACGTGAGAGAAGAAATGGATGACGTGGTCTTCTGAA
Organism: Mesoplodon densirostris; assembly: GCF_025265405.1. NCBI lineage: Eukaryota > Metazoa > Chordata > Mammalia > Artiodactyla > Ziphiidae > Mesoplodon > Mesoplodon densirostris. Next base: position 17,295,082 of record NC_082671.1, read on the forward strand.
CTGGAATGCTTCCCTGCTACCTGTAGCTTCTAAAATGTTATACCTTAATTTTTAGGAGATTTTGTGTTTCATCCAGAAATCGACTGATAGGACGTTGTACTTCAAAATATTTGATTTACTTCAATTATGAAATTTTAAAGGTGGAAACTTGCTGGAAGGATTCTGAAAAGAACCACTTAAGCATTACGAATAAAACAAAATGTCTTGTCTGAATTTGGTAAACAGGTTGAGTCTTTTCAGTGCTACTTAATGAGCCTACCGAGATGATGAAGACCCTGCCCTTTTGGATCCTTCAGCCCAGTGAATGGTCACGCCACCCAGTGCAGTGTGAGAAGGATGTAATGGGGCATGTTCAACATGCCATTGGAAGGCAGGGGTAAATGTGTCTGGAGAAGATTGGGAAAGTGTCTGCTAGGGCGGTGCCATTGATGATGATGTCGCCCAGGTAGTTACCAGGGGCAGGAGAGTGGTGTCGGGCTGCACCCTGCAGGCCCGTAAGCCTTGTGCTTGCCCAGCTTCAAGACTGAAGAAAGAGCAGAGTCAACGACAGAGACATCAGTGGTTTAGTGGATGGGGGAATCGTATATGTCTGAAGCAAGGTCCTGGAGCCACACCCCACTGTGTGTGGCGGATGAGGGGCAGGACATGGCAGTAGTCTCTGCTCCCAGGGGGAGAGGGAGGTTACCAGTTATAGGGGGAGTTGACGTCAGGTTGGCTTATTGGTAACCAGGGAAACCAGCAGAGGAGCATGCCCCTCACCGCTCCTTTGATAAGCTATCATGGTGGAGATGTTCAGATCTAAAAATTAGAACAGTTGGGCTTCCCTGGTGGCGCGCAGTGGTTGAGAGTCCGCATGCCGATGCAGGGGACACGGGTTCGTGCCCCGGTCTGGGAAGATCCCACAAGCCGCGGAGCGGCTGGGCCCGTGAGCCATGGCCGCTGAGCCTGCACGTCCGGAGCCTGTGCTCCACAGCAGGAGAGGCTACAACAGTGAGAGGCCTGCGTACCACAAAAAAAAGAAAAAAAAAAAAAGAGGGAGAGTCAGGTGAGTAGGGTGTAGATGGAGCAGGGGCTGGTTGAGTAGGATATGTACAGCGAGCAAGAGAACAGCCATCTTGGTGGCTTGATACAAGGGGAAAGGACATTGCAAGTAGAGGGATGGGTGTGTGCAAGGACAGCGGGGCGTGGCGTACTGCCTGTGCTGGGACAGTGGGGAGGTTTAGTGGCTAGAGCTTTGTGGTAGATGTGGCATAAGGTGAGTCTAAGATCGGCTGGGATTAGCTGCAGAGGGGAGGTTGGGAGCGTGGAGGGAGGGTGAGGATAACTGGAGCATCCTAAACCAGAAACGGGGGAGCTGGGCACAGGAGGCAAATGGGACCTAAAGATAGCTTGTGTGTTGAACAAGCAAAATACGTAAGAGGTCAACTACACACAAATTAGTTCTCGTCTGGTACTGACCCTGTGTAATTTATTCAGTGGGGTGAAATTCCCTTGTCTCAGGATGCAAACCCCAGCAGGCCCATGACTTTGCCGTTTGCTCTTAGTAAACTGTGGTACCTGGGCTGCATATGTACGGTCCTGGTTCTGTATTTACAAGCGTCTAGTTCATTGTATTAACATATCAATATTATTCAAAGATAGGACTCTTCCCCATCCACCCTGTAGCTGGGGTCTCCAGTGAGTTCCTTTCCCCATTGCTGATTCATGTGGAACAGGTGAGTGGGTCCAGTCGTCTCAGGGGAAGCAAGATCAGGTCTGTTACTCTCTGTCCTTCCCTGTCTCTGGATGTAGTTTTGACCCCATTAGCGGGAAAGAGCTTTCCGTGAATGGATGGCTTCACCCTCTCCAGATCTAACAGATGTTTAAAGCTGGCTTTCTTCCTCCTGGGAAACCAGTTCTCAGACTTGGCATTGGTAAATTTTGGATATGCTCACCTGGCACCTTTCTTTGAAGTTTTACATGCGTTATTTCTTGGGATCTCTGTGAAAATGTTAATTTCAATATCCTGTCACATATAACATCTGGGTGTGTGGAATATGGAAAGCTGACTTGGAAATAAGTTGAGAAAAGGGAGGAATGGCGTGGGTAGTTAACATTAAATGATTAACGTTTATTGAGAATTTATAATGTGTGAGGTGCTGTTATAAGCACGTGACAGGGATTAATGCTCTCAATTGTCCTAACTCTGAGGTAGGTACTAATATTTCCCCCATTTTATAGACAAGGACATAGAGGTACAGAGTGTTGAAATAATTTGCCCAAGATAAGAGTCAGTGGCATTGCTGGGATTCCAGCCTCTGGGCATTCTTGACCCCACGGATTACTCTTAATCTCTGTGCTCTGTTGACTGCTACAGGATTAAAACAATCCAGAATTGGCCCAGAAATTGGGCTAAATGCTTTATGTAGAGACTCACATTTAACCCTTTTTTTTTTTTTTTTTTTTTTTGCGGTACGCGGGCCTCTCCCGTTGCGGAGCACAGGCTCCGGACTCGCAGGCTCAGCGGCCATGGCTCACGGGCCCAGCCGCTCCGCAGCATGTGGGATCTTCCCGGACCGGGGCACGAACCCGTGTCCCCTGCATCGGCAGGCAGGCTCTCAACCATTGTGCCACCAGGGAAGCCCTGAGACTCACATTTAACCCTTTTAACAGTTCTCTGAGGTATGTTTCATTATAATCCCTGTTTTAGAAATGAAGACATTGAATCTCAGAGAGGTTAACTGATTTGCTGAAGGTCACGTAACCAGTGGAGCTGGGATACTAACTCAGGTTGCATTGATTGCCAAGGTTTTGCTCTCAGCTGCTGCCTTCCTGGTTTCCTCGTAGAGAAGGCGGCCTGGCAGCTCACAGGTGTGCACTATTTTGGGGATAGCACAGGAGTTCAGAGTGTAGACTCTGGACCCAGACCTCCTGGGTTTAGGTCATGAGCCCTCCCTTCCCATCTGGGGGACATTGGATGAACTCTGAACTGCTCTGCTATGTAGAGTTCTTACTCTGTGCCTCATCCAAGTTCATCTGTAAACTGGGCATAATAATGGTACCTACTTTGTAGAGTCCTTTTGAAGATAAGGAGTTAACATGGATAAAGCACTTAGAAGATGCCTGATGCATAACAAATGATCTACAAACGTTAGCTGTTGTTATTATATAAATATATATAGTAATTCAAAATAGAATCAGGAGCTTTTATTGTTAGCTGTGCCTGTTCCTACACTATTAATAAACAGGAAGTATACATTCAGGTTGTGGAAATAATCTTCTTAGTCCCAGGGACTAAGAACTTCTGTACCAAGTAAAATGGCTTTCTGTCAAGGTGGTAATAATTCTTACGTTGCTTTTTTTGTTTGCCTTAACATTGCTATCTTGTCATTTGAATACACCCTTTGAGCGATTACATAGGAATACAGTACTTCAGGTTTCCTTGGAAAGAGCATATTTGAACAGTTTGCTTTTGCTCTGATCAAAAGCTTAGTTGACATTTACAGCCAAGATAGGATCATACACTAAAGTTTATCATATGAATCCAGTCTGTTCCTTTGACTTGGGTGGTTTCATTTATTCAGAAAGAAATTATTGAGTGCCTTCAGTGTGTCTGCCACATTTCTAGATATTGAGGATACAGCAGGGAACAAAACAGAGAAAAACACCTGCCTTCAGGACACTTATGTTCCAGTGGGTGTGACAATGAATAAATAAGTAAAATATGTAGTAAGTCAGACAGAAATAAGGCAATGGAGGGAAATACAGTTGTGAAAGAGAGGACATGCTGGGGAGTTTGTAATTTTAAATAGTGTCAGGTTTGAGTGTGATGATGTGATTTTTTTTTTAAGCGCCTTTACCATTTGGAGATACAGTCAGCCTCCTATCTGTGGGTTCCTCATCCTGCAACCAATCCCCTTGCAGCTGCCTAGGGATGGTTGTATATACAGATGTATTATGGTGAAGTATACTGAGGTGTGATGGTGAAAAAATGTCTGAGATGTGCTTTAAAACAATCCAGAATTGGGCCAAGGGCATCAGGAGGGTGTTACAGCTCAAGCAAAGAGGCTAATGTTCAGTGTTGAAGCAGTGATGAGTATGTGGGAATTCGTTAACCCGTTTGCTCTACTTTTCTGTGTGTTTGAAAATGTCCACAATAGAAAGTTAAAAAAAAAATAAACATTACAACAATAAAGACGTACCCCAATTAAAACAATAGGATTCCATTGCAAAAACACAGACAAAACCCCCTAAATCTACAAAGTTACAAAAACAACTGAAAAAATAATTACTTAGATTATTAAACAGAATTAAAAATTAACAAATGGATCACGTTTCAGAGACGGCTTCACTGAGAAGGTGCCGTCCAAGTGGAGACCTGTGGTGGGGAGGAGGAGGTGGTGAGGATTGGGGAGGTGGGGACGGGGGTGGGATGAGCATGGAGCCCCGGAGAATTGTGGAGGAAAATCCTTCAGACCGAGGAATGCAAGGGATCCAAACTGCGAATCAGGTAACTGTGACCGTTGTTGGGGGAGGAGCCTTGATTGGTCGGGGAACACCTGGCCCTTGCTGATGCCCTTCCGGTGTATCATGGTTGCAAACTGAGGAAGCACTTTGCAAATCCGCATGGTGGGGTCCCGTGCCTCATGCATCCTGGCTTCACCAGGGCCTGGCCGAGATCCTGTGCTCCTTGAGTGTTGACCATTCATTTTCTCGTACCTTCTCCTACAAGTAGTCTGTAGGGTAGACGGGGAAAGGAATCTGTATTCTCATTTAATACAGACGAGGTACCATTTTCTACCTTCAGGAGTTTCCATTTCAGAGCCCCTTGCTAAGTGGTGAAGCTCCTTGATTTCAAGTTCCGTGGGCCTTTCCCCTGCCCCACCTCACCCCAGGATCTGTTAAGGGGCCCAATCCCCCTTTGAGAAGGATCAACTGATGATTGTTTTTGGTGGTGCAGTTTGAGAGGCAAATAAAAGCACGAGTGCCTCGTGTGTAGACTCTTGGGGCCAAATTAAATTTCCTCCAACTCTGTGTGGCCAGAGAAAATAAGAAATCTTGTTAAAGTATAAACCCAGGCATGAAACTGTTGCTCTAAAGCTCAGTATCACTTAACAGTGAAAAAAGTAAAACAGAACAAGACCCACAAAAGCATTTTACCTGCTGCTTAGTTACCCAGGAAACTATGTGCATATGTCTATGTGCACATACATTGAATTTCAAGTTCAGTGGTTTTAAACTTTCTTTCCATATGTAGAATCTTTATAACCAGCAGATAATGGGACTTTGGGGTTTAATGAAAAGATTTGTACGGATAACATATGTTTCCCTTTATAGAAAGTAATCTTTCAGCCTGTTGAAAATGCCTGAGTTTTTAAGTGTCTATGGAATAATTTTATTTGAACCTTAAATCATATAGTATTCTTATTTATTTATTTTTGGTGTGTCATTTTTCTAAGGGTCTTATTTTTAATTCTGGAGGCCTGTTCAGAATAAGAATAAGGAATACTTCTGTGTTTTTAGTTGATTCTATGTGGACATCCATTGTACAAATGTTAAAATATCTTAGGTGTTGAGGAGGTATATAGAGGGTATATTTAGAATTTTAACTTCATGTTCTTTTCTTCATCTTTAGGGGACAGATTTAATTAACAACCTAAATGAGTTTCTTTGCTCTTAGAAGAACATGCTTTAGGGAAATTACCTTAGAGTAAGTTAGAGGCAAGTCTGCAATTTCTTGATCTTAAATTCCATTTGGGAGAAATGGTTTGAGTTAGTGTAGAGTTACCCAACTTGGGGATTCATTGTCTTTTAAACACACACTTTAAAGAGATCATAAATTTGTGATAGAACTTCCTGCAGGGTCTGATTTTATATTTTAGGCTCATCCTGGATGTGTCCTAAAGTCTGCAATAATATGTCCCCTGCAGGCAGTTCTAAAGGGTCAGCCATTTGAGATTTCTATGGAAACCAAAGTAATTTCAGTAGAAATAATTAAACCCTGGGAAGGTCTATGGCTAGCCATGGTGATAATTCTTTGTAAATAGTAATGTTGGCGTTGAAGAGTTTACATCAGAAATGTAGGCTTAACCTCAAAAATACATACCAAAAAGCTTTTTCTGAAGTTATAATGAAAAACATTATCATCACCTGCAAGTTATTTGAATAAATGCTTTTAAATTGGCAAGTCTTTTTAATTTATTCTTTTATCGTGAATTTCTACTCTTTTTTGTATTAACGTCGACAAATGTGGCCTGCATCATTTTTTGAATTTTGCACTTTATGAAGTTTTCTTTTTCACTTACTATATAGTTGAATTTTGTAAATGCTTCCTAGTTACTTAAAAATGGTATATTTTTAGGAAATATAGTTTTATTTACTGTGTGTTTGTGTGGAATACTGTGTGTGTTCATCTCTAGGAGTTTCCCTGTATATTTCCATAAGTTATTGCTTTATTTACTTACATGCTGTGTTAACATCAATGTAGACTGTGACTTTGATCAAAATAAAAAGACTTCTTAAAACTCAGCAACACATATATGTGTTGGTAGAATATTACCTTATTATGGCAATATAACATTTTCTTTTTCTGTAAAAATATGTGACAGACTGCCGCAACTCCGTAGTCAGTATAAGAAACTATTTCTTAGAAAAGGAATGTACAAAATCTCACCGTGCTAGGAAGCCTACCTGAGTTGTGGTGAGGTCTGTTGTCTTCTCTGCAAATCATCAGTGCATTTGGATCTTCTGTAGCTGGGGGCAGGGGGAGTCTTTCAAAGGAGGGGTGATGTGTACCGTGGGAGGTTGCACCAGGTCCAAACTCCGTTTGGAGTCTTTGACGTTGAAAGGCAGCTGATGTGTGAACAGGGCTAAAAGGTATCACCAAGAGAGACCTACTTCATTGGTGAAATTATAAGTTCAGCTGTCAGGGTCGTACTCCTGGTTGGAGAATAGTATTCAGAGGCATCTCCTGCCATCCTAGGGTGAGTCACTGGTAGTGCAAAATGGGTCCTTGGATGAAGAACATGGCGGAGGAGGCGGCAAGCAGGCTTTCCAGTAGAAGTCTGCTGGCAGAGGGTAGGGGATAGTCTCTGGTGTAAAAAGACCCTCCATCTTGAGACTGTCACTGATACGAGGGATGGGGAGCATTGACATTGAGAAGGTGTATGAATTTAGGTAATTTTGGACTTCTATAAACATTTGCTTATCTTTTTTTCTTCTAATAAAATATATTTTTGATACCTGTTGGCCACTGTGATCAATATTTATGGAAATGATATTCTAGGGCTGTACTATGGTTAGATTTGTGATTTTTTAAAATTAATTTTATTTATTTTTGGCTGCGTTGGGTCTTTGTTGCTGTGCGCAGGCTTTCCCTAGTTGCAGTGAGCAGGGGCTACTCCCGTTGCGGCGCGTGGGCTTCTCTTGTTGCGGCGCATGGGCTGTAGGTGTGTGGGCTTCAGTAGTTGCAGCACTCAGGCTCGGTAGTTGTGGCTCACGGGCTTACTTGCTCCACGGCATGTGGATCTTCCCGGACCAGGGATCGAACCCGTGTCTCCTTCATTGGCAGGCAGATTCTTAACCACTGTGCCACCAGGGAAGTCCCTAAATTTGTGATTTTTAAGAGAGGTTCCTCAGGCAAATAAAGTATGAAATACCCTTAAAATAAAATCACTTGGGCCTGTCTTTGATAGGACAACCACCCTGTTCTTGATTTTTATTTTTATTTTTTTGTAGCATTGATATTTTCCTAGTGTTTGAACTCCAAAATTCTCTTCAGGCTCTTGAAAGTCTGAAATGGCATATGTGTTGTCGAAAGGATTCAACCTGTTGTGCTATCCACTGCATTTAAAATCTCAGGCTCTGATGAATCCAGGTTATTTAAGCCTGACCAAATAAGTATTGAAAATCTTAATGAAAGAAAGCTTGATGTTATTGGCTTACTTCCCACCTTATTGAGTTTCTGTCACAGTTGCCTGAACAATGTTTGGTGACTTAATTTAATTTACTTTCTTTCTGGGGGACAGGTGGAAAAGTAATTCACATAGAAATCGGAAGACCTTAACAGCTAAACAGATGGATGTAGATAATTAGAATGTGGAATGGGAAATCTGAAATAATTACACTGAAATACTGATTGGACTTCACAAAAGGGGTTGAATCGTCTGGTAAACTTGCTCGCAATCCTAAATACTTAAAAACAAAAACAAACAGGTTGAAGAAACTGATTTCATAGCCATGGCCTTCTAGAAAAGAATGCCAGCCGAAACTAGGCGGCCTGGTTTGCATTTTCAAAAGTTATATCCCCGTTTCACCTGTGGTGTGGTGAACTGCATGGGCTCTGAAGCCAGGCTACTAGGGTTCCCACCTTGAAGCGACCCCTTCCTAGCTGTGTGAATTTGGACTGGTTGCAGAATCTGTCTGCAAAATGGCGATGTGACGGTAACCAACCAGATGGGTTTGTTGGGAGGATGAAATGACTACATGTATGGGAAATGCTTAGAAGAAGTGTCTGGCACATCTGGAGTGTGCTCAGTAAATGTGAGAAGTTATAATTTCCAAGTAATGTAATTTCTCTAGATCTCAGTTTTCCTATTTGTATAAGAATACATTTGTTCTGGGCTTCTTGGTATGGGCAATAAGAAAGGGTCTCACTTGTTCTGAAGGAATTTTCTCTCCAAGAGGAGAGAGAAAATAAGCTCAAAGGCCAAAGGCTCAAAACAAAATAAATGATATCAGAAGTCACTTGGAATCTGGAGAATAATGGAAGGCTTGCTGGAGAAGGTATCAGTTATGCCTTAAAGTGGTGGTTGCCAGACTTGGGAACGTTATAAAGTGATAACATCTAGAAAACAACATTAGAAACAAAATACAGATGGCAGACTTTATTTTGCCAAATAATGGGTGATGGGGGAGCCTCTTCTGCCATCTAAATATATCACTATTATTTTATAAAAGAAGGCATTTAAAGGTGAGTTATCTCAGTCCAAGAACAGTGCTTTAAATTCAGTGTATTTGTTTTTCTGGAAACTTACTACATTGTCATTTTTCTATTTCCTTTTTGACTTGGGTACAATTTCATCATGGACCAGCCAATTGACATACCAGGTTTCGGAAATACTACTTTTTTTTTTAAAAGATGTTGGGGGTAGGCGTTTATTAATTAATTTATTTTTGCTGTGTTGGGTCTTCGTTTCTGTGCGAGGGCTTTCTTTAGTTGTGGCAAGCGGGGGCCACCCTTCATCGCAGTGCGCGAGCCTCTCACTATCGCGGCCTCTCTTGTTGCGGAGCACAGGCTCCAGACGCGCAGGCTCAGTAATTGTGGCTCACGGGCCTAGTTGCTCCATGGCATGTGGGATCCTCCCAGACCAGGGCTCGAACCCGTGTCCCCTGCATTAGCAGGCAGATTTTCAACCACTGCGCCACCAGGGAAGCCCGGAAATACTACTTTTAAGGATAAGAGGGTTTCAATAGCTAGTAATCATGGGTGGGAAGAGAAAAAGGGACTTTAGCAAAGACATCTGTATAACTGAAGGCACAGGGGGAGAACATTGGGATAATTGACGTTAGCTGCTTCATTAGGCAAATCCCACATCCTAGTGGTATAATGAAATCTGTTTATTTCTCACTTGCATGAAGTCTGATATGGGCCAGGCCATCTTTCTTCACCTCGTAGCTATGCCATTTGGAACGTGTGCCCTCCAAGGGTTCTGGTGGTGGAGAAGAGAGGCAGAGGAAGCGCTTGGCTGTCAACGGCCTCAGTCTAGAAGTGATGCCCTGCATGAGTGACACCAGTCACTTGGTCCTGTTCTTACTACAGAGGGGGCTGGGAAGTGTAAATGCCTGAGTGTCACCATGGTGGAAAAGTAGGAGGAGTTTGGGATTATCTGCAACTGTGGATTGAGAGTAAGGGGGTGCTGAGAACTGCAAAAAAAAAAATCAACTGAGATAAATTGAAGAAAATGGACTCTGGGCTAGGGAGTTTAAGCTTTATTAGGGATACATTAAACTTCTGGAGCAGGGACTAATATCAGACCCTTCTTTTTCTCCTTTTTAAAAAAAATTGAGGTAACATTGGTTTATAACATTATATGATCATGTGTACATTATATTTCGATTTCTGTGTACACTATAGTGTGCCCACTACCAAAAATTTAGTTTCCATTTATCACCATACTGTTGATCGCCTTCACCCGTTTCAACCTCCCCACCCCTCCCCCTCTTTCCCTCTGAGAACCAGTACTCTGTTCTCTGCATCTACATTTTTGTTTTTGTTTCATTTGGTTTGTTTTGTAGATTCCACATATGAGTGAAATTACACAGTATTTTTCTTTCTCTGTCTGACTTATTTCATGCCATCCGTATTGTCACAAGTGGCAAGATTTCATCTCTTCTTATGGCTGAGTGGTACTCTGTGTGTGTGTGTATGTATGTATACATATCATATCTTCTTTATCCATTCTGTTGATGGGCACTGAGGTTGTTTGCATACCTTGGCTCTTTTAAATAATGCTTCGATGAACATATGGATGCATATATCTTTTTCAAATTAGTGTTTTTGTATTCTTATGATAAATACCCAGAAGTGGAATAGATGGATCATATGGTAGTTCTTAATTTTTGGAGGACTATCCATACTATTTTCCACAGTGGCTACACCACCTTATATTCCCACCAACAGTGTATGAGGGTTTTCTTTTCTCTACATCCTCTGCAACCACTGGTTATTTCCTGCCTTTTTGATAATAGCCCTTCTAGTGTGAGTAAGGTGATGTCTCGTGGTTTTGATTTGCATTTCCCTAGTCATTAATGATGTTGAACATATTTTCATGTGCCTGTTAGCCATCAGGATACTTTCTTCAGAAGAATGTCTGTTTGGCTGCTATGCCCATTTTTTAATGGGTTACTTTTGTTGTTGTTGAGTTGTATGAGTTTCTTATATATTCTGGATATTAATCCCTTATTGGATATGTGATTTGCAAATATCTTCTCCTATTCTGTAGGTTGTCTTTTCATTTTGTTGAGGGCTTCCTTTGCCACGCAGAAGCTCTTTCGTTTGACGTAGTCTCATTTGTTTATCAGACCCTTCTTAAAGAAATAGATTTAAAGAGAAACAGCATAAATGAGGGTAGTCATTCTAAAGTTAAATTTGAAAGATAGGATGGGAGTAGAATTGATAGAAATTTTTGGCAACTGCTCAGATACTAGGGGAACAAAGGAAAAACTAAGAGAAAGGCATTGAAGTAAATTCTAAGGCCTCTTGGAGATCGGGTGGGTGATAGTAAATGAAACATGATCAGCAGCCTTTTTTTTTTTTACATCTTTATTGGAGTATAATTGCTTTACAATGGTGTGTTAGTTTCTGCTTTATAACAAAGTGAATCAGTTATACATATACATATATCCCCATATCTCTTCCCTCTTGCGTCTCCCTCCCACCCTCCCTATCCCACCCCTCTAGGTGGTCACAAAGCACCGAGCTGATCTCCCTGTGCTATGCGGCTGCTTCCCACTAGCTATCTACCTTACGTTTGGTAGTGTATATGTGTCCATGCCACTCTTTCGCTTTGTCACAGCCCACCCCTCCCCCTCCCCATATCCTCAAATCCATTCTCTAGTAGGTCTGCATCTTTATTCCTGTCTTACCCCTAGGTTCTTTATGACATTTTTTTCTTAGTTTCCATATATATGTGTTAGCATACAGTATTTGTCTTTCTCTTTCTGACTTACTTCACTCTGTATGACAGACTCTAGGTCCATCCACCTCACTACAAATAGCTCAGTTTCGTTTCTTTTTATGGCTGAGTAATATTCCATTGTACACATGTGCCACATCCTCTCCATCCATTCATCTGATGATGGACACTTAGGTTGTTTCCATCTCTGGGCTATTGTCAATAGAGCTGCAATGAAAGAGTCATGTACCAACATGATCAGCAGGCTTTGTGGAGCTGTGCTGTGCTTTTGTTGAAAGTTACAAACCAGTGGAACATCCAGATGGAAATGTTCAGGAGACAAACATTTCAGTCTGGAGATGAGGCAGACATCAGGATCAACATCAGGGAGAAGATAGCTGAACTCAGGGACTGAGAAGGCATCACTGAGAAGGGAAATGCAGAGATGAGAGAAGATGGCAGAGAGAAAGCCTTTAAAGTCTGCATTTTGGGCCCTGTATGAGTGGAAAGGGGACAGAAAGTTGAGAAAAAGAAGAAGCCAGGGCTTCCCTGGTGGCACAGTGGTTGAGAGTCTGCCTGCCGATGCAGGGGACGCGCGTTTGTTTGGTCTGGGAAGATCCCACATGCCGCGGAGCGGCTGGGCCCGTGAGCCATGGCCACTGAGCCTGCGCGTCCGGAGCCTGTGCTCAGCAACGGGAGAGGCCACAGCGGTGAGAGGCCCGCGTACCAAAAAAAAAAAAAAAAAAAAAAAGAAGAAGCCAGAGGAGTGATGAGGGAGACCTGGGGAGAAACCAGAGGGCCCTCCTGATCCATCTTCCTGTGGCTAGAGGAAAACAAAACAAAACAAACATGAGCTGACAAGTCTAATTTTCAGTTTGTGGCCCCAAACCTCAAGGAAGCCTATGGAACGTCCAGACATCTTATTGTATTCTCCCTAATGACGTCACCTTACTCATTCCAGTGAGGAATATCTTACACCTTCTCCTCTCTCATTGAAGCTTCAACACTCCCTACCTCTCCTCACTCTTGGCCAATAATCTTGCTTCTTATTTCATGGGGAAAATGGAAGCAATCTCAAGAGAACCACCTGATCGTCCCCCCACCCCATCTCTGCAGGTCCAGCCTCTGGTCTGGCTGCTGTCACTGTGCGTCCTTTCTGGAGCAGCTTTCCTTGCTTCATGCTGAGGCCCTGCCCCCCACTTGTGTGATGGCTTTCCTCCTCCTTGCTTGGTTCTGCTCCTCAATTATTCTTCCCTTTTCTCCTGCATCACTGTTTCCTTCTCTCTGCTGGACCCTCTGTACCAGGACATAAGTGTGCTGGAGTTTCTTCCACCTTTAAAAGCTCTTCCTTGTGCCCCCAGCTCCCTCTAGTTTCTGCCTCCTTTTTCTGTTCCTCTTTATAGCAAAACCCCACAGGATTTCTCTACCCAGCGTCCTTCCCCTGGTATTTCCCCTAGTTCACCCTAATCAGTTCTTTCCCCACATTCTGCTGAGAGTGCCCTTGTCAGCATTGGCAGTGACTTTCACTTTGCTAAATCCAGTGGTCAGTCCTTGGGACTCGTTTACTCAAACTCTCAGAAGCTTTTGACAAAGTTGATCACTTCGTCCTTATTGAAATAACAACTTATGGAAATATATTTTTTTAAAATAATTATTTATTTGGCTGCACCGGGTCTTAGTTGCGGCACACGGGATCTATTTCCCTGACCAGGGATCGAACCTGGGCCTCCTGCATTGGGAGCGCAGAGTCTTACCTACTGGACCACCAGGGAAGTCCCCAAATTGTTTACTTTTTAATTGTCTATCTCCTACACTAGAATATAATAAGATCAGTGAGGGCAGAATAAGTGAATGAGAATGATCTATTTTATTCATCTCTATATCCCAGTATTTATTCTGTTACCCAGTTCCTAGACAGTACTTCTGTTTAGGACTGTCTACTACCCTACTGTATCTGGCACAGGTAGGAAGTTCATAAGTATGTATGAATGAATGAGTGAACAAATGAACACATTTTGTTCAGAATTTTGCAAGTAATAGGAAATGGGATTTGGGGACGATGACCCATGTGTGTGCTCTTTGGCACGGATGGTAGCTGAAACATTTGATTCTGCAGACAACTTCTGGTTTCCCTGTTCTGCACATTTTCACCCTCAGTGACTCTTCCTGCCCCTCTCAAGCTCTCCATCTCCTCAGCACTCCTCAGATAATTCAGCCTTAAAACTCTTTTTCCATTGTGAGAATTGTATAACTTGGGGGAAAAGGGCAGTGAAGTGTTAGGGATCATGCTGCCATCTAAAGGACAGAAATGGTAGGAGTCCTGTCTTGTTAGCAAAAGCAAGAGACCAGATTGGAAACTTCATTAGCAGTGAGACAGATAAGACCAACACAGCCTGCCCAGAAAACCTGGTTCTCTCTGGTGACCTACGAAATGAAGGTTGTTGGGTAATTAGTCTGGGCAAATGTCTGCAAAAGATTTAAAGTCAGAAAGTCATCTGACTTTTTTCTTCCCTTTATTTTTACTGTGTGTGTGTGTGTGTGTGTGTGTATGTATGAAGTAGAAGTGGACTTTTTTTTTTTCTTTGCTCAAAGAAAAGATTTAAAAAAGTTAGCAATGGTTGTCTTTGGGTGATGGAAATATATTATTTTTTCCCTTTGTTCCATTTCTCTGATGTTTCTTCAATGTATAATATTACTGAATGATTTTAAAAAATAATTTAATTTTAAAACTTAAATGGGGGAATGAGCAAGGTTGATCTAGAAAACTCATGCCTTGTAAAGGTCAACTTGAAAGAAATCTTTAATCAAATGGAAATGTATTATGTCTAAGGAGTAATAGGATACTTTGTGTTTTCTCTGTTTCAAGAGGCCTATTTCCTAGGCTCAACTTGACAAAAATGCAAAGAATTAAATTTGGAAAATTAATTCAGTATGATTTAGTATAAATCAGGATAAATAGCCAAATTCCAGAAGATAGTTGGCTAGGTCAATAATTCCTGATTTTTATAGGTAGAGGCTTGAGAGAGATATTTGACCTGTGAGAGAGAGAGGCAGCCCAGGAAGGTCACAGAACTGCACTTGGGCTGACAAACAGGAGAGGCTGGAAAAGAACAGCACAGCTGTTAAAAGTCAGGAAAAACCTAGAAAGGAATCCCCAGAGTAAATATGCTCTGTCTGCAAGGATTACAGCCGCAAGGGAATGGTTCTTTACTGTGTCCACCAGAAAGCATCAACCAGTGCCTCTAGACAGAAAAAATTATTTAAGCTGGAAAGAAATTGTTGCTAAATGTGAAACCCATCTCATAATTGAGTAGCTCAGCAAAGGCACTTTGAGCTCATGGTCATTAGAGATCTTTTACGGAACAAGAGCAACCATTAGGAAGAAACCTGGCTGGGGTATGTCTAATGTAGGAGAGAACTAATGTCCAATGTAGGCTTAGGGAAATGCGAGGATTCCAACGCTAGGGCACCTGTCCACGCTGAGCTGAGGTTGGGGTTAAGGACCGATCCTTTACTGTCGACCCACAGAACCTGGAGGGAGGACCAGGGAAGACGAGTCTGGTGGGACAAGCCAGGCATCGTGTTCCTGTATTATAGGTCTTGGTGGATCATGTTCTGCAAATGATACTTGCTGAATAATAACAATAGCGTTTGTTGAGGAGCAACTGTGTCAGGAAATAAGCAGTACTTTCCAAATACTATCAGTTACTTCATCTGGTTTGGGAGAAGATTAAGTGCTATTAATATAACATTAAAACAACAACAACCCCCAACTAAGGGATCCCATTTAAGTAACTGTCCTAAATTCACACAGTTGATACATGTGTACAATACAGTCTGAGTTCATTAACAGCTACAATCTGTTGCCCTAGAACTTGTCTTCAAACACTTTTGCTTGCGTGACCTCCTAAAGAATATTGATAATCAATACGCACATACTTCTGCATCCTTTTATGTTGACACCTAAATTTTTTATCCTAAGTTGAAGATTTTTTTTTTTTTTTTGCGGTACGCGGGCCTCTCACTGCTGTGGCCTCTCCCATTGCGGAGCACAGGCTCCAGACGCGCAGGCTCAGTGGCCATGGCTCACGGGCCCAGCCGCTCCGCGCGATGTGGGATCTTCCCGGACCGGGGCATGAACCCGTGTCCCCTGCATCAGCAGGCGGACTCTCAACCAGTGCGCCACCAGTTGAAGATTTTTACAAAGTTGTAATTAATACATGTTTAATGCAATACTTAAGTATTGCATTATTCTCCTTGTACTCCTTAAAATTGTGTTTTCATTCCACTTCTCTTACAGAATTTCATCCTAATGTAGCATAGTTTTGCACGCTGTGTGGTTCACTGTGATACTTTGCTGTGTCAACTTGGCAGGCTCTAGTGCTCAGCTACTCAAACAGTAGTCTAGGAGTTGCAGTGGAGATATTCTGTGGATGTGGTTAAGATCTACGGTCAGTTGACTCTAAGTCAAGGAGATGACCTTTCCCCATGTGAGTGGCGATGTATCCAATCCTTTGAAGGTCCTAAGAGCAATAATAGAGGTTTCCTGAAGAAGAAATTCTGCCTCACAACTGACATTATTAACTCCTGCCTGAATTTCCAGCTTGTCACACTGCCCTACTGGTTTCAAACTGCCAGCTCCCACAATCACAAGAGCCAATTCCCTAAAATAAATTTCTCTTTATCTCCCATTGGTCCTGTTTCTCTTGAACCCTGACTGATACATTCACTCTAGTAAATTTAATTGCAATGACAAAAAATACATAAATTGAAGTTAAAAATTACCTATCTTTTTCTGTGACAGTAAGTTTATGATATTAAAATATTTCCTTAGCATTGAATTCTCCTAAACTGCAGTAACTCAAAATGATATAGGTATATTGAAATATCTGATACCTTTTTAAAAAAGTAAAAATATATAAGAAGTATATCTCTTGATTAGATTCATTAGGGTGTATGTATGTGAAACTGCTTATGGGGCTCTCATTGAAGAAATTACCAAATTGTCTTTTTGTTCCTGGAATCATTTTAAGGTTTGAGATGGGTGAGAGATAGGCCTTTCTTCTGTAAATTGAAGTAAAGTGACTGTAAAAGACTAGAGTGCATTATTGGTCAGAAAATAACTTCGTCAAAGGAAGGGATACCAGATATATGCACCCCAATGTTCATAGCAGCATTATTTACAATAGCCAAGATATGGAGGCAACCTAAGTTTCCATCAATAGACGAATGGATAAGGATATGGTGCATATATACAATGGAATAGTACTCAGCCATAAAAAATGAAATTTTGCCATTTGTAGCAACATGGATGGACTTGGAGGGCATTATGCTAAGTGAAATAAGTCAAAGACAAATACTGTATGATAATCTTATATGTGGAATCTAAAAAATAAACTAGTGAATATAACCAAAAAAAAAAAAAGGTTCGCAGATATAGAAAATAAACTAGTGGTTACTAGTGAGGAGAGGGGAAGGGAGAGGGGCGATATGGGGGTAGGGTATTAAGAGTACAAAGTATTCTGTATAAAATAAATAAGCTACAAGGATATATTGTACAGCACAGGGAATATAGCCAATATTTTATAATTATAAATGGAGTATAACCTTCAAAAATTGTGAATCACTATGTTGTACACTTGTAACATATAGTATTGTACATCAGCTATCTATAAAAAAGTAAAAATTTATGTGATTGGATGAAAGCATTAGCTAATGCAATGGTGATGATCATTTTGCAATATATAAATGTATCAAATCAACACATCTTACATTTATATAATGTTATGTCAGTTATATCTCAAAGCTGGAAAAAATATAATTAAAAAAAGTGAGATAGGGGCTTCCCTGGTGGCGCATTGGTTAAGAATCTGCCTGCCAATGCAGGGGACACGGGTTTGAGCCCTGGTCCGGGACGATCCCACATGCCGCGGAACAGCTAAGCCCCTGCGCCACAGCTACTGAGCTTGCGCTCTAGAGCCTGCGAGCCACAGCTACTGAAGCCCACACGCCTAGAGCCCGTGCACAGCAACAAGAGAAGCCACCGCAGTGAGAAGCTCACATACCGCAACGGAGAGTAGCCCCCGCTCGCTGCAACTAAAAGAAAGCCCACGCGCAGCAACGAGGACCCAACGCAGCCAAAAATAAATAAATTTATTTAAAAAAAGTGAGGTAATAAATAGATGTTATTTTAAGCTGCTAAGTATGTGATAATTTATTAACCACTGTAAGAAAGTAATGAAGCATTTGTTCATTAAAAAAAAGGTCTGAAGAATGCTTTGAAGTGAATACCCATAGAACTACTACTCAAATTAAGAGATAGTATCAGTATATTGTCAGCCAGCACCTTAAATGAACTTGTGGGTCCCATGTTCACACCATGGAACAAACACTTTCTGGTTTTATTTTATCCCTTTACTATCTGGGAACACATTCCTAAGTGCAAGTTTTTAAAGTTTGTTTGAATAAGATTGTATATAGATGTAAAAATATACAGGAAATATATCTCTTAACTAGATCCACTGGGGTATATATATGTGAAACTGTTTATTGGGTTTTCATTGAAGGCATTACCAAATTGTATCTCAGGTCCTGGAATCATTTTAAGGTTTGAGGTGGGTGAGAGGCAGGCCTTTCTTTTTTAAGTTGGGAGCCAAGTGAGCGTAAAAGACTGGGTGTATTATCAGTAAGAGCAGTTACAGGGATGAAAACTCGTTGCTTTAAAATTAGCTGTGACCTTGTACTCAGTCTGTAATCTTTGCACACCTCCAGGGTGAGCATGGGTGTCTTCCATGGGAGACTGCTGCTTGTTTCTGTCAAATAAGGTTTCAAAGTTACCTTGTTTCTCTCTAATGTCTTGGTTGCTGACCTGGTTTGGACTCAGTGAATTGGGGCAAACCCTCTGGTTTCTGCTTGTTTTCTGGCTTCTGTTAATTGAGGCGTATTGTTTCACTCTGGTCTTTGGAGTCACTGTCCATTCTGGGTCTATTTTTCTGGTGTTTTTTTTTTTTTTTTTTTTTTTTTTTTGGTGGTACGCGGGCCTTTCACTGTTATGGCCTCTCCCGATGCGGAGCACAGGCTCCGGACGTGCAGGCTCAGCAGCCATGGCTCACGGGCCCAGCCACTCCGTGGCATGTGGGATCTTCCCAGACCGGGGCACGAACCCGCGTCCCCTGCATCGGCAGGCGGACTCTCAACCACTGCACCACCAGGGAAGCCCTAGCCTTACGTGCTTTTTACATTTCCTTCTGAGATTTCAGTTTGCCCTGTTTCACATTTTCTGAATGCTAGTGAAGATCAAACCATAAAAAATTCAAAATTTACCAAATTTTAGACATTGAGGGAATATTATAAGTCATAATTTCTGTGTGTGTATGAAGTAGATTTGGAGGTTGTGCACAAGTCATTTAAGCTTGGGGGGTCTGAAGCTGTGAGAGAGAAGTTTGAGGACCCACATTCCTGTAGGACTTGCTCCTCCCTCTGTGATAGCACATGACATATATCCGTCCCTCACTCTTTCTGTCTTGCCAACCATTGTTACTGACCTGGGCAGTTGAAACAGAAAGGAGGTGAGAGAGATGAGGAAAGGGGCAAGAAACTTCTTGCTGGACATCTACTCTTGCAGAAGGGGATTTGCCAGTTTTCAAAATGGACTCTTTCTCCTGGGATGCTTTCTTGTGTTCTGTGGACACCCATTTCCTCTCATGGTGGGGGGCTGCTCATCTGTAGTTCTCTCGTTCCAGCAGAACGCTCTAGCTTATGGCATCTGCAGACTCTAAAAGTCTGGTGGTCCACCTCTGGCTTCTGTTTGCATTTGCTGAGGTCTCATGAACCTCTCCAGCTCGATTGAATGGGATTCAAGGTAGTCCCTATGCTGGCACCCTCTCTCTCTTTCTCTCTTTCTCACAAAGCCTGCATAGTGCCGTTGCTTACCCATGCGGTACTTTTGTGTTTATTAGGAAGACGTGCACATTCCTCAAGAGAGTTTGGTTCTAACTGTTGGGAAAGTGTGGTAATGTATGCTGGTTTTGTTAGAACAAGACCCTCTGCTGCCATGTGCAGAAAATAAATATTCTACCATGTGAAGACCCCACCCCCACTTAGTTAGATGTACTCTTTTTAAAAAAAATTTATTGACATATAGTTCATTTACAGTATTGTGTTAGCTTCAGGTGTACAATAGAGTGATTCAGTTATATATAGATATATATACTTTTCTTTTTTTACATTCTCTTCCATTATAGGTTATTACAAGATATTGAGTAGAGTTCCCAGTGCTATACAGTAGGTCCTTGTTGGTTATCTATTTTATATATAGTAGCGTGTATATGTTAATCCTAAACTCCTAATTTATTCCTCTTCACCCCTTTCCCCTTTGGTAACCATAAGTTTGTTTTCTATGTCTGTGGGTCTGTTTCTCTTTGGAAATAAGTTCATTTGTATCATTTTTTTAGATTCCACATATAAGCGATATCATATGATATTTGTCTTTATCTGGCTTACTTAGTATGATAATCTCTAGGTCCATCCATGTTGCTGCAAATGGCATTATTTTGTTCTTTTTTATGGCTGATTAATATTCCATTGTATATATATATACCACATCTTCTTTATCCATTCTAGATGTTGTACTCTGTTTTTTTTTTTTTTTTTTTGTCTTTGCCATGCAGCTTGTGGGATCTTAGTTCCCCGACCAGGGATTGAACCTAGGCCAGGGCAGTGAAAGTGCTGAGTCCTAACCACTGGACAACCAGGAAATTCCCGAGATGTTGTACTCTTATTTTTTTTATTTTTTATTTTTACCCTAATAAATTGCAAAGACATTCTTTGTTCTCTTTATTCTCAGTTTTACTGATTTTATTAAGCAATGTGGCTTCCTTTTTCCATGTGAAACCTGGATCCCAGGCTAAGTCTAACCTCTACTCAACAACAATGCAATTAAACCTATTCTGTACCAATTCAGTTTCTATCTATAAATAAATAGAAAAAAACTACTAAGAAGAATACATACATATTGTTACATTTGTATTTGAGTAATTTTTTTTGAATTTTATTTATTTAATTTATTTTTTTATACAGCAGGTTCTTATTAGTTATCCATTTTATACATATTAGTGTATATATGTCAATCACAATCTCCCAATTCATCACACTACCACCCCTACCCCGCCACTTTTCCCCCCTTGGTGTCCATACGTTTGTTCTCTACATCTGTGTCTCTATTTCTGCCCTGCAAACCAGTTCATCTGTACTATTTTACTGGGTTCCACATATATGTGTTAATATATGATATTTGTTTTTCTCTTTCTGACTTATTTTACTTTGTATGACAGTCTCTAGATCCATCCACATCTCTACAAATGACCCAATTTCGTCCCTTTTTATGGCTGAGTAATAGTCCATTGTATATGTGTACCACATCTTCTTTATCCATTTGTCTGTCAATGGGCATTTAGGTTGCTTCCATGACCTGGCTATTGTAAATAGTGCTACAGTGAACATTGTGGTGCATGTGTCTTTTTGAATTATGGTTTTCTCTGGGTATGTGCCCAGTAGTGGGAAGGCTGGGTCATATGGTAATTCTGTTTTTAGCTTTTTAAGGAACCTCCATACTGTTCTCCATAGTGGCTGTATCAATTTACATTCCCACTAACAGTGCAAGAGGGTTCCCTTTTCACCACACCCTCTCCAGCATTTGTTGTTTGTAGATTTTCTGATGATGCCCATTCTAACTGGTGTGAGGTGATACCTCATTGTAGTTTTGATTTGCATTTCTCTAATAATTAGTGATGTTGAGCAGCTTTTCCTGTGCTTCTTGGTCATCTGTATGTCTTCTTTGGAGAAATGTCTATTTAGGTCTTCTGCCCATTTTTGGATTGGGTTGTTTGTTTTTTTAATATTGAGCTGCATGAGCTGTTATATATTATGGAGATTAATCCTTTGTCCGTTAATTCGTTTGCAAATATTTTCTCCCCTTCTGAGGGTTGTCTTTTCATCTTGTTTGTAGTTTCCTTTGCTGTGCAAAAGCTTTGAAGTTTCATTAGGTCCCATTTGTTTATTTTGGTTTTAATTTCCATTACTCTAGGAGGTGGATCAAAAAAGATCTTGCTGTGATTTATGTCAGAGTGTTCTTCCTATGTTTTCCTCTAAGACTTTTATAGTGTCCGGTCTTACATTTAGGTCTTTAATCCATTTTGAGTTTATTTTTGTGTATGGTGTTCTAATTTCATTCTTTTACATAGAGCTGTCCATTTCTCCCAGCACCACTTATTGAAGAGACTGTCTTTTCTCCATTGTGTATCCTTGACTCCTTTTTCATAGATTAATTGACCATGGGTGTGTAGGTTTATCTCTGGGCTTTCTATCCTGTTCCATTGATCTATATTTCTGTTTTTGTGCCAGTACCATATTGTCTTGATTACTGTAGCTTTGTAGTATAGTCTGAAGTCAGGGAGTCTGATTCCTCCAGCTCCATTTATTTCCCTCAAGACTGCTTTGGCTATTCGGGGTCTTTTGTGTCTCCATACAAATTTTAAGATGTTTTGTTCTAGTTCTGTAAAAAATGCCATTGGTAATTTGATAGGGATTGCATTGAATCTGTAGATTGCTTTGGGTAGTGTATTCATTTTCACAATATTGAGTCTTCCAATCCAAGATGGAAGAATAGTACATGTCTCCATCTGTTTGTGTCATCTTTAATTTCTTTCATCAGTGTCTTATAGTTTTCTGCATACAGGTCTTTTGTCTCCCTAGGTAGGTTTATTCGTAGGTATTTTTTTCTTTTTATTACAGTGGGAAATGTGAGTGTTTCCTTAATTTCTCTTTCAGATTTTTCATCATTAGTGTATAGGAATGCAAGAGATTTCTGTGCATTAATTTTATAACCTGGAACTTTACCAAATTCATTGATTAGCTCTAGTAGTTTTCTGGTGGCATCTTTAGGATTCTCTGTGTATAGTATCACATTATCTGCAAACAGTGACAGTTTTACTTCTTCTTTTACAATTTGTATTCCTTTTATTTATTTTTCTTCTCTGATTGCCATGGCTAGGACTTCCAAAACTATGTTGAATAATAGTGGCGAGAGTGGACATTCTTGTCTTGTTCCTGAGCTTAGAGGAAATGCTTTCAGTTTTTCACCATTGAGAATGGTGTTTGCTGTGGGTTTCTTGTATATGGCCTTTATTATATTGAGGTAGGTTCCCTCTATGCCCACTTTCTGGAGAGTTTTTATCATAAATGGGTGTTGAATTTTGTCAAAAGCTTTTTCTGCATCTGTTGAGATGATCATATGGTTTTTATTCTTCAGTTTATTAATATGGTCTATCCCATTGATTGATATGTGTATATTGAAGAATCCTTGCATCCCTGAGATAAATCCCACTTGATCATGGTGTATGATCCTTTTAAGGTGTTGTTGGGTTCTGTTTGCTAGTATTTTTCTTTTTTTTCTTTTCTTTTTGTGGTACGCGGGCCTCTGACTGTTGTGGCTTCTCCCGTTGCGGAGCACAGGCTCTGGATGCCCAGGCTCAGCGGCCATGGCTCACGGGCCCAGCCACTCCATGGCATGTGGAATCTTCCCAGACTGGGGCATGAACCCGTGTCCCCTGCATCGGCAGGTGGACTCCCAACAACTGCGCCACCAGGGAAGCCCTATTTGTGTTTTTTATGTTTTTTTCTCTGTAATTGATTTCTAATCTCATAGTGTTGTGGCCAGAAAAGATGCTTGGTATGATTTCAGTTTTTTAAAATTAACTGAGGCTTGATTTGTGACCCAAGATGTGATCTGTCCTGGAGAATGTTCCATGTGCACTTGAGAAGAAAGTGTAATCTGCTGTTTTTGGATGGAATGTCCTATAAATATCAATTAAATCTGTCTGGTCTGTTGTGTCATTTAAAGCTTGTGTTTCCTTATTAATTTTCTGTTTCGATGATCTGTCCACTGGTGTAAGTGAGGTGTTAAGGTCCCCCACTAATATTGTGTTACTGTCCATTTCCTCTTTTATAGTTGTTAGCAGTTGCCTTATGTATTGAGGTGCTCCTACGTTGGGTGCTTAAATATTTACAATTGTTATATCTTCTTCTTGGATTGATCCGTTGATCATTATGTAGTGTCCTTCTTTGTCTCTTGTAATAGTCTTTGTTTTAAAGTCTATTTTTTCTGATATGAGAATTGCTTCTCCAGCTTTCTTTTGATTTCCATTTGCATGGAATATCTTTTTTCATCCCCTCACATATAGTCTGTATGTGTCCCTAGGTCTGAAGTGTGTCTCTTGTAGACAGCATATAGATGGGTCTTGTTTTTGTATACATTCAGCAAGCCTGTGTCTTTTGGTTGAAGCATTTAATCCATTCACGTTTAAGGTAATTATCTATATATATATATGTTCCTATTACCAGTTTCTTAATTGTTATGGGTTTGTTTTTGTAGGTCCTTTTCTTCTCTTGTGTTTCCCACATAGAGAAGTTCCTTGAGCATTTGTTGTAGAGCTGGTTTGGTGGTGATGAATTCTCTTAGCTTTTGCTTGTCTGTAAAGCTTTTGATTTCTCTGTTGAATCTGAATGAGATCCTTGTTGGGTAGAGTAATCTTGGTTGTAGGTGCTTCTCTTTCATCACTTTAATTATGTCATTCCACTCGCTTCTGACTTGTGGAGTTTCTGCTGAGAAATCAGCTGTTAACCTTATGGGAGTTCCCTTGTATGTTATTTGTCCTTTTCCCCTGTTGCTTTCAATAATTTTTCTTTGTCTTTAATTTTTGCCAATTTTATTACTATGTGTCTTGGCATGTTTCTCTTTGGGTTTATCCTGCGTAGGACTCTCCGCGCTTCCTGGACTTGGGTTGTTATTTCCTTTCCCACGTTAGGGAAGTTTTCGACTATAATCTCTTCAAATATTTTCTTGGGTCCTTTCACTCTCTTCTCCTCTGGGACCCATATAATATGAATGTTGTTGCATTTAATGTTGTCCCAGGGGTCTCTTAGGCTGTCTTCATTTCCTTTCATTCTTTTTTCTTTATTCTATTCCGTGGCAATGAATTCCACCATTCTGTCTTCTAGGTCACTTATCTGTTCTTTTGCCTCAGTTATTCTGCTATTGATTCCTTCTAGTGTATTTTTCATTTCAGTTATTGTATTGTTCATCTGTTTGTTCTTTAATTCTTCTAGATGTTTGTTCTTTAATTCTTCTAGGTCTTTGTTAAACATTTCTTGCATATTCTTGATCTTTGCCTCCATTTTTTTCCCCAAGGTCTTGGATCATCTTCACTGTCATTATTCTGAATTCTTTTTCTGGAAGGTTTCCTATCTCTACTTCATTTAGTTGTTTTTCTGCAGTTTTTATCTTGTTCCTTCATCTGGTACATAGCCCTCTTCCTTTTCATCTTATCTATCTTTCTGTGAATGTGGTTTTTGTTCCACAGGCTGCAGGATTGTGGTTCTTTTTGCTTGTGCTGTCTGTCCTCTGCGATATGTTGTATTCTTGACAGCATACAACCTGCACACCATATGTGGGCTGTAGGCCCACATGGCCTACAGGAAACAGTCTTTGATTAATTAAACTCTGGAAATGAAGGCTGATTCCACCAAGACAGCAAACTCTTTATCATCTTGTTGCCAAATTAGTTAGCAGAATTGTTTTTTCTTAGAGTAGTCTCCTTGAAGCTCTTTTTGCCATAAGGGGAAGGGTATGTCTTTCCCCCAAACCCAATGGGATATTGAAGCACTGGGATTCAGAGGTATAACAGCTACCTTCAAAGAAATCCTCTTCACAAATTTTAAACTCTACCTAACAATCTGTTCCTTTATAGTCTTAATGCTCATAAGGAATTTCAAGAGTCATATACCAGTTTTTTGGTTTACTCCTTTGTAAATATTGCATGTGGGTCTCATACCACCTTTTTCATCTGTTTGTATCCTGGTGCTTTATTTGGAACTTCTATTTTAACATTCTATTTTAAATATAAAATGCAAATATTTCTCCAAAGATGATAAACATCTTTCAGTTTACTTCATTGAGAATAACTTAACATGGATAGAACTTGTCTTCATTGGAGAGCTAAAATATACCAAAGAGTCTTTTTTATAGGTTTTGTGTAGCAATGACAGGCAAATTTCTTTTAGAACAATTTATTAAGGAGGAATATCATGAGAGTCTTGTATTTTTGTCCCTTCTGTAAGGCACAAAGAAAGGATCATGTGAGAGAGATCCCTGGGGGCAGTTTAAGAGGATATGGGTTAAAGCTGCAAATAGCAAGATTTAAGGTTAAATATGAAGAGTTTCCTGACATAGAAAACTCTTTAATACTAGAATGAAATATCAAAAGGACCCTCCCTCCAGCACTGCCTGCCAGGCTGACTTCTTGTGGGCTATCTAAACTTCTTTGTTTTCTGTAAGTATTCATTGATCTCTGCAAGTTGATGATTGTTAATTATACTTAGTCTCTGATTAAACTAGGAAACTTCTGCTAAAAAGATCTAGTTACAATTTCTTTCTCCACAGGTATGTAGAATTACCTAGCCATTTTAACCCATATAAACCAATATAGCCTTGTGATCCAGATTCTGTCAGGTGTCATAGTAAACAAAAGAAAAACAATAGTACGAGAGCCAACATACAATCTAAAGCAATTAAAATCTCTACTCAGTTTCTTATGTAAATATATGGGGGTAACAAGTGGTGATGAGTATTGGGGGACAGTTTTCCATGAGTGTCTCACATTTTCTTATGAAGGAAAGGACTGACTGCCCTTTGTTCTGGACTATCTTTTCAAGGACGTTTGTACATCTAACAGCCTTGGAGGTTAGAGATTATGCTTCCTTCTGGAACAGAGGACAGTCTTGAGTGGTAGGCAGAATAATGACTCCTCCAAAGATGTCCATACCTTCATTCCAGGAACCTTTGAATATGTTACTTTATGGGAAAAATGGGAATTAATGTTGCAGATGGAATTAAGAATGCTAATCAGCTAAGTGATCTTGAAATAAGGAGGTTATCCTGGATTATCAAGGTGGGTGCAATGTAATCACAAGAATCCTTTAAAGTGGAAGAGAGAGACAGAAAAGGTTAGAGTGATTTGATGTAAGGACTCCTCTTCTGATAATTTTGAAAATGGAAGAAAGGGGCCATGAGCCAATGAAGGCTGGTGGCCCCTAGAAACTGGAAAAGTCAAGACAGTGGGTTCTCCTGCCAACACCTTGATTTCAGTCCAGGGAGATCCAATTTGAACTTCTGACCTCCAGAACTAAAATACAATAAATTTCTGTTGGTTAAGCCACTAAGTTTGTGGTAATTTGTTACAGCAGCAACAGGGAACTAATATTTCTTGGTAGATAGGGATAGCGTTTCCCTCTGGGGCCAAGTAAGCACACTCACTATGCAATGTGACAAAGAAAATGTTTCTTTTCAGGGCAAAGGCAGGCATACTATTTTCCATTATAAAATCTTCAGGTTCCCTGAATTGAGGTTTTCTCTGCTGTAACACAACTCACTGTGGATGCAGGTATGATCTGACTTTCTTTTCATTGCCCTGTGGGTGTTGGGGCTTGGAGCAACTGGCTCAGATGCTGACACTCCAGCTACTGCTGTTGCGGGGAGTAATGCCCTGTCGTTTGTCTCTGACCCAGGAGTGTCATGTCTTTTGCCAGCATCTGTAAAATCCCGCAGGCTAACTTGCTAGTTTACAAGTAGGCTCTTCACATTTGTTCAATGTTAATGCACTTCTGCAAAGTTTCTTTGAAAATCCTCTAAACCAGGGCTAAACAGGTAATGATTGCTTTCACAGTACTGTGTACTTTCTTCTCATAAGGATGAGGTGTCTCAATGTCTCTACCTTTGCAAAGATCAGAGATCAGTTGGCAACAGATTGGAAATTAAAAACAAACAACAAAAAACTGGGACTTCCCTGGAGGTCCAGTGGTTAAGACTCCGAACTTCTGCACCTCTCCTGCAGGGGGTGAGGGTCTGGTCCCTGGTCAGGGAACTAAGATCCTGCATGCTGTGCAGAGTGGCTAGACCACATCTCCCGCCGCCCCCACCGTCCTCCCCCTCCAAACCCCCCAAAAAGCAGAACGTTGTTGTGTACCACAGATCATTTAAGAAGCATTTCTGTGTTCTGAAAATTGCTGTGATAGCTGCTAGAAAGTGTCTTGTCTTTTGATTTCATGTACAGAATTTCCTTACTGCCTTGCTTCTCCTGTTTATCTTTTCTTTCTCCACACGGTGCTGAATGAATGAAGAGAAAATCCTTGGGAATTAGTCTCTCAGAGCTCTTCTCCCGTGAGAGAAGCTTTCCCACTCTCAATTTTTGATGAATTAGATTTCCTTCTTGGTTATACCATAAAGCTCCCTGGCTTCTATAGCCACTTTCTTGTTTTTATCGTAAGCTCTGTGGCAAAAGTCACGTCAGTGGTTCAGAAGCCATCCAGACCAAGAATTTTGTTGCATAGATGTGAAAAACAAAGCCTCTAATGACCAGACAAGCTATTGCCTTGTTTAATTCTTTTCTTTTTTTTGCGGTACGCGGGCCTCTCACTGTTGTGGCCTCTCCCGTTGTGGAGCACAGGCTCCGGACGCGCAGGCTCAGCGGCCATGGCTCACGGGCCTAGCACCTCCACGGCATGTGGGATCCTCCCGGACCGGGGCACGAACCCGTGTTCCCTGCATCGGCAGGCGGACTCTCAACCACTGCGCCACCAGGGAAGCCCTCAGGCCTAACTATCAATACATCTGTCTTGGGAGAAACTGTCTAAGCTACTTTCACTCCCCTTTTCCCTGACACAAGGTCTGGCTCAGTTGTTAGTTTGTTAAACAGTATTGCTTCCCTCCACTCCTCCAGAAATATAACTGTGAAATTGAAATTACTGTATTTTACAGGCTGACTGTGGCTAGAGAAATTGACCTGTGAAAGAAGTGGGAAAGAAACTTAAACTATGCTTATAATTAATTTACTCAAGCATCTTTTGAGGGTCTGACACAGACAAGGCACTCTTCTAGAAACTGGAACAGTGCTTGGAATAAAGGCTGGGAGAGGGGAACTTCCTGAGGAAGGTTGAAAAGGACTTGATTTGGGAAGAAATTGACAGATGTATTCCAGGGTCTGGAATTGTGAACGAGTTTGGGGATTCTAGAGAAGGGGAATTTTGTGCGGTTTTTTCCTTGGATTGTTTTGCCAGGAGCATGTCATTTTTTTTTTTTTTCCAGAGTCAGAAGTTTGAACCATTTCTTTCTCTTAACAGGTGTAGTAAGAAAAGCTAGAGATTTAAAAAAAATTTTCCAATTAATTATCTTTGAGAGAAATAATTAAAAAATCTTAACTGCTTGTGCTCTTGGATGTCACTAATAGATAATGTGGGTCAGAACCTTGTCTATTAAGCAGTGGACCTGTTACCCAACGCAAGTTCATGTGCCTGACAGACAGTGAGGCCAAACAAATTGAAACGTCGGACTTTGGAGCGGAGAAAGGGCCATGCAAGGAGAATGAGTGGCTCGCGCTGAAAAAACCCCGAACTCCCCAAAGGGTTTCTGCAAAGCCTTTTTAAAGGCCAGGTGAAGGGGGGGCGTCCCAAGGTGTGTGGTCCGCTCGTGCACAATTCTCTGATTGGTTGATGGTGAGGTAACAGGGCAGGTGACATTATCAATGCTTAGGCGCCAGTAGGTCTGGGGGCTACATGCTCATGATCATCAAGTAGTTAACATTCCATTTGGTGGTGGTTTTTAGCATCTGAAAAACTCAGGAAATGTGCATGAGATACTAATATCTGGGTACTTCAGAGAGGAGCTGCAGCAGAGGATATGGGGGAGGGGTCTGTTCCGGGAAGGTCCCGTAGGGTCCTTCTGGGTTACAGACCCACTGAATTCTCTGTGCTGCTTCTGGGTTAGACATCTAAAATGTGTGCTCCATTTGTTCTGAGGACTGCAAAAAAAAAAAAAAAAAAAAAAAAAAGGAGCTGGGGATTACCAGGTTGGGTAATGTATAATCTTAATGTAGTCTGTGCAAAATACATTATGCATAAAATATCCAATTTTTAAGGAAAGACAGTTGGGTGGTATAGAATTTTGATTCATAAAAGAAACGTTTCTTGATGGAAAAACATAAAAGAATAGTTTTGTGCATTTTGGTAAAGTTATGTAATCTGAGCTTTTCTATTCTGACCACTACAAAAGAGAGAAGCTTCCATGTGTAGCAAAAATTCATTGCAAAAGCCAGGGGATCAGTCAACTCTGCTCCATATCTGTAAGCTTTTGAGTATGAGGATGTTCTGCATAGCAACAGAAGATGCTTCAGAACAAATTATGAGTCCTTAAGAAGAGGCAGATGAGTATCTTTTTTATTAGTTGCAAAGGAATGGTTATTACCAGAAATATCCTGTATTGAGCTTACATCCTGAAGCTGTCTCTCAAACTGAATTTATGTATAGACGAGACCACGTGTAATTCATTAACTGATACAACTGTAGGTGAGGACAAATATGATTTCTACCATTTTTATAACACTACGTTCGGATTTAGGAGCAGTTTGTGTTTATTGGTTGATAATTAGCTAGTCAAGGTGATTAACACATAATATTTAACAAATCTTCCTTCAGTGGGAAATATAGAACAATGCTTATAATAAATTTTTACATGAAGACATTTTGCTGTAGAAGAAACATATATTGTGATTCATATTCCCATTCTTGGTATTGGCCATTTGGCCTACTAAACTTAAGCCAGGCACCACTCTATACCTGGTAACTTTTTCAAGAATTGGAGAAATGATGTTTGGAAAGAGAAACTATTTGGGAGTATACCTTATAAGTCTGTAAAGTACTGGTAAAATTCAGTGATGGAATAAAGATGTTTGGAAAAAATACTTTTCACAGATGAGCAAGATAAGAAAGCAAAGAGCAAGACAGAATTAAGGAATATGTAAAAATAAGTAAACATGCTGTATTTCCTCTCATGGGATAGATTTTTCAACAAGTCCTAAGGACCAAAATATAAATGATGACGTCTTAAGTTCCTTTCTGGTTCTGTTCTAAGAAGTAATTAAATCCATTTAGTGTTCTGCCTTTTTACAACATTAATTTATTCCTACTTTGACCTTAAGGGTTCTAACAGAATTTATGGTTCATTCATTTGCATAAATGTTGTAGATCGTGTAAAAGTATCTTTAAATGAGTTAATGTATATGAGGCACTTGGATGAGGGTCTGGTACATGTTTGCACTATGTAAATGTTATTTTTTCACAAGAGGAAAAAAAATCTTAAAATCTCAAAAATCTTAAAAATCTAAAAACATTTAAGCTGTTTATGGTCAATCTTTAGAGTGCCTTTTGGTCAAACTTTCTGCAGCTCAGCATGACATTAGATTGAATGCAGTGAGCTTGTTTCCCAGATGGCTGAATGACGTTTTTGACTCTTTTAGGATGACTTTGAGGCTCTTTGTCTGATGGTTTATGTCAAAGGATCTCTTTTCTAGCCCCTTGAGTTTTGGGGGCAAATGGAGTTGTTTTGAAGTAACCAACCATTAGATGTCGCTTTCTTCTCATCACTTTTGGTTTAGGAACAATATCCTGGGTTTAAGCTTTTTCGTTTTCTTCTTTTTTAAAAAAATGCCTATAAATAGTCTTTATGTCAAAGCTAAACGGGAAATTTAATTTTAGATTAGTAGATAAGGGGCACAGTACTCAACTCCTTGGAATGATTAAACTTTGTGCCTGTTTTAAGTGGCCTGACTCAATGTCCCTAGTTGACTAAATTTGGAAATGCAGTATTTGTGTTTTTCTTTCTTGCTGAAATTAGCATAGTCCTGTTTCTACACCGGACACATTTGCCTGGGAATACCTTTATTCTGGTCAAAGTTCATGGGTTTTTATCTATTGATCGCTGGGTAAAAAGTCTGTTCTTCAGATATCCCTTTAGAGTTGCTCCTCCGGGAAACCTCAGTGACCCCCCCCCCCGCCCCCCGCCAAATCGCTTAGGAAAAAGCCTTAGCACTGATGACACTCTATTGAAATTGTTCACTTATCTTTCAGCTGTATTGAACCTTCAGTATCCTTGGAAATGTAGACTCTTTTTCACTCTTATTACGTTCCCAGTTGTTGAAGGAGGTCATTGAGAGGACGTGACCACTGGTTGACCCTCGAGCTGGACCCCGGCAATCAGATGCTCCTCACCCCCTCCCCTGCCCTTGGAAATGTACGTTCTGCCCACCGTTCGCCTACTAGGAGCCATTTTCTAGGTTCTGGCCTTGAGAGATTGAGGTGTTGAGACTATCTGGACTGTTTCTGTGTCTTAACCCTGTTAAAGCCTCTCTATAAACTCTTAAGATTCTGGAGGGTGGGTTTGGAGATCTGTTCATTTTTCGACCCCCCAAGACAAGCCTCGTATGTAAATTCCCTTGCTTGTTAAATCTGCCACCTACCCATCTGGATGGGTCTGCCTTTCCTTCAGTCTCTCCTCGCCCTCAGTGTACAGGTGGCCAGTTTCAGATTTCAGCCAGGGGAACTCTTGAAGCTTCCAACCAACACCAGTGCATTTCACAGCCTTCTTCTATCAGGTGCATCATCAATAAGTATTTGTTAAACGAATGAATAAATAATTAAATGGGGCAGAAAATAATTTGGGAATGGTTTGATCTTGTTGCCTGCTATGTATCCAGAAGTTCTAGCTCTTTTCCTCGCCTGGAACTAGCCACGCAGAGGCTTGTTTTGAAAAGGTAAGTCATAGTCTGGATGGCATGAAGCTAATAGGAGCTTTCTTCAGCAAGAGGCAGAATCGGGGCAATACTGGTGTTTACTTGGCTTCTAGGCTCCTGTCCGTCTTTTATCTGGACATTTCCTTTAGTGTACACAATACCAGCTTCTAGATGAGGTGGGGTTTTGTTTTGTTTTGTTTTTCAGGAATTGCTCATCAAAAATTTCCTTGGGGAGGGGCTTCCCTGGTGGCACAGTGGTTGAGAGTCCGCCTGCCGATGCAGGGGACGCGGGTCCTTCCCTGGTCCGGGAGGATCCCCCATGCCGCGGAGTGGCTGGGGCCGTGAGCCATGGCCGCTGACTATGGTAACAGGACTATGCTAATTTCCTGTGCGTCCGGAGCCTGTGCTCCGCAACGGGAGAGGCCACAACAGTGAGAGGCCCGCGTACCGCCAAAAAAAAAAAAAAAAAAAAAAAAGAATTTCCTTGGAGAAAAAAAAAAGTTCCTTGGAACTTGGAAGAACAGAATCTTAAACAGAAGGATGAGGGTAATTATAAATTAAAGTGAAGTTTTTACTTGCAGTTTTGAGTAATTGTTTCATTGCTCCAATTTACTGTAACTGGGAGGCCTGGCCTGATGCCTATGTTGGCTTTGTCCCCTGGAGGGGAAAAATGTCACCTAAAAAACTTGTGGAGATTATTTCCCAACATTTAAAGGACTGTATCCCAGACCCTTCTGTAAACCTCAAGTTCAGAAATAGCACTAGATGAAAGAATTTCCCTCATAGAATATGATAAATTAAAACAAAATGTAAGTGGCCTTCGTAAATCTCCAATACTGGTATAAATAGCAGACTAAACTCATTTGTTAATTATCACAATAAACTCAGCCACAGTAAATAAAGTCCTTAGCATGGCCGTGTTATATGACCTCATTGCTGTGTTACTAACTGAGTTTTTAGTCCTAAAGATACGATGCTTACTTACTTCCTTGGTATATTGTACAGTGAGCTTGGGAGTGTTCCTTCCTCTGCAGTTTTTTGGAAGAGTTTCAGAAGGATAGGTGTTAACTCTTCTGTAAATGTTTGATAGAATTCGCCTGTGAAGCCGTCTGGTCCTGGACTTTATTGGGAGTTTTTTTTTTTTTTTTTTTTGGCGGGATGCGGGTCTCTCACTGCTGTGGCTTCTCCCGTTGTGGAGCACAGGCTCTGGACGCGCAGGCTCAGCGGCCATGGCTCACGGGCCCAGCTGCTCCGCGGCATGTGGGATCTTCCCGGACCGGGGCACGAACACGTGTCCCCTGCATCGGCAGGCGGACTCTCAACCACTGCGCCACCAGGGAATACCCTCTTGGGAGTTTTTAATCACTGTTTCAATTTCAGTACTTGAGATTGGTCTGTTGGTATTTTTTCTTCCTGGTTCAGTCTTGGAAGTTTGTCCCTTTCTTTCAGGTTATCCATTTTCTGGGCATAGAGTTGTTTGTGTTATACTGCACAGTGAGATCGAGTCGGGTTAGTTAAAGCAAAGCCCTCTAGACCTGCTGGCAGTTTCTTGGTGTCACATTTAAGCAGAAGCAGCTTTAACAGCAGTGGAGATGATTTTGGATACAGTTAGGAAGCAGAAGGTGTGAGACTGGAGACAAGATACTCTTGAATCGAGTTCTTTCTTGAAATAATAATTGACATTTTTTCTCTTTTGCAAAATTTTATGTGTTTCTTGTGTGGAGTTCTTTGAGATTTATTTCTTTGGTGGTCATAGGCTTTGCTCCTTTGAAGAATTGTAACTAGTAAAGATCATTAGCAAGTTTAGGTATGAGAATGTGTTCAAAATTTAGGAAAAGCTCATCCAGTATGATAGGATGAGAATTTATATAGATGTCCAAAAACAAAAATGTAGCTTTTTACATTTTATGTAACTTGACCTCATATTGCTTTTGTTCTTACTGGCGTGGAAGGGAAAAACTCTGTAAAGTGGCCAATTAAGAGTAAAGCAGTTTTTCTCTTAGAACCATCTGTTAATCTTTTTTTTTTTTTTTTTTTTTTTTTTGCGCGGTACGTGGGCCTCTCACTGTTGTGGCCTCTCTGGACGCGCAGGCTCAGCGGCCATGGCTCACGGGCCCAGCCGCTCCGCGGCATGTGGGATCTTCCTGGACCGGGGCACGAACCTGTGTCCCCTGCATTGGCAGGTGGACTCTCAACCACTGCGCCACCAGGGAAGCCCTCTGTTAATCTTTAAAAGGAGTCTCCCCTCATTCCTCCTTCCCAACATAGTGTCTGGATTCAGGCATAAGCTTCATATCTTGATAAGCTTGGTGCCCTCGTGGTGGGCTGGTTGGATCCTTTTCAGGGCATTTTCCTGACTTCCACTGCTGATGACCTTGAGATCTGCCATTGCCTCTGGAGGTGAGGTCTCTGTAGGCTTTCTGCCTTCTTCTCCAGATCCCAGGCCTCTTCCAGTCATTCTGAAAGACTACACTGGGAAAAAGATTACTGAGTGCCTTAATGGAAAACAAGGCATAGTCTAGCACACTCTTTTGGTTACCTGATTCTATGGGGGCTCTATCCCTTTCATTGTCTTTGAGCTATTTTACAGTTCTGTAAATTGTGGAAAACTAATAATGATGCAAATGACTCTTGTCTACAGAAATGCAAATTAATTGTACCCAGTGGAATACACTAGTTCATTGCCCTGTGGATACATCCATTTTGCATCTATTTGTAAATTTATTGCAGCATTCATATATATGTGTGTGTATATATATGCATATATATATATTTGTTTAAAAAGTATAGTTCCCTGTGCTATATAGTAAATCTTTGTCGCTAATCTGTTTTATGTATAGTAGTGTGTATCTGTTAATCCCATGCTCCTAATTTATCCCTCCCCCCTTCCTCCTTTGATAACTGTAAGTTTGTTTTCTGTCAGTCTGTTTCTGTCTTGTATATAGATTCATTTGCATTATTTTTGAGTCCATATATAAGTGATGTCATATATATGTGATAGTAGTTGTCATATACATATACTTTGAACCAGTCATATCTTACTGGTTCCCTCCTTAATTAATGAGTTAAATACAGTCTTTGAGTGTTCACTTTATATTTGTGTCAGAGTCAATATTATAAAAATATTATCTTTTTTTTTAAAAAAAATAAAATTATCCTTTAACAAGTCCATCTTCTCAGAATTTCCATGCTTCCCATGGGGACATATGCAAATTTTAGGACCCCCTGCATGCTGTACACAACTAATTGTGGGCAACTAGAAGCACTGTCTTTGGCTCATTTAACTAGCCAGGCCTGAGGGGCAAGAGAGCTGTGGTCTGGATGTTCATGGAGCTTCTTCCATTATTTGGGAAGTCATGGTCCAGGAGGGTGGTACGCGGGCCATGATTTATTTCTTGGGATCCCAGACAGCATGTTGTCCTAGGCTTTAACCTTCCAATTTTTTCTACCTTTTGCTGGCTACTTGAACTTCTATTTCTTTTTCTGTGCACAGGAAAGCTGCTTTGGTGTCATAACCTGCATCCTCTCTACTTTGTCTTATAGAGAAATTCTGTACTCAGAACTTAAAGCTCTGTGTTAATAGGAAAAAGAAATATTTTAGGATTAAAAAAATTTGTTTCCCTGAAAGTAAAGCCACTTATCTTAGTTGTATTCAAATATAACCTAAAACTTAAAGTTGACTTCTTATACGTCATTAGTACCATTGATTTTTACTTAAAATTACTTAATGATTAATCATACTTAAAATTACTTTAAAGAAATTAATACCATGTTATTGGTGTGAAAAATACATTGGCTTTATATCTAAAAATATTATCCTTTCTTTATTTTGAAAAAGCATTTTTAGGTTTACAACAAAACAGAGATTTCCCGTTTACCCCTGTCTCAATGCATGCATAGCCTCTCTCATCATCAGTATCACTCACCAGAGTGGTACATTTTTTTACCAAGGACAAATCTGCATTGGCATAGCATAATGACCCCAAAGCCCACATTTTAGTTTCTCTTGAGATTTTTTTCTTTAACCCTAAATGTGTTATTTAGAAGTGTGTTGTATCATCTCTACATATTTTGGGATTTTACAGCTATATCTGTTATTGATTTCTAATTTAATTTCACTGTGGGCTGAGAAGACATCGGATGATTTCTATTCTTGTAAATTTAAGGTGTGCTTTATAGCCCTGAATGCGGTCTGTCTTGGTGAATGTTCGAAGTGAGCTTGATAAAAATGTTTGTTCTGATGTTATTGGATGAAGTAGCCTATATAGATGTTAATTATATCAGTTCGATTGATTGTGTGGTTGAGTTCAACGATGTCCTAACTGATTTTCTGCCTGCTTGTTCTGTCTCTTCAGATTGTGTTTTTTGTCTCTTGGTATGTCCTGTGATTTTTTTCTTGATAGCCAGACACAATGTCCTGGGTAAAAGCAACTGCTGTAAATAAGCCTGCAGTAACGTGGTGGTGAGGGACGTCTTAGACTTTTAGTGAACCTATGCTTCTGAACTGTGAATTTAAGTGTTTTTCAGTTTTTCTTCCCTGTAGGTGGAATAGGATGGCTAGAGTTGGGTGTTTTTCGTCTCCCTCATGGAAGTTAGACCCAGCTGGGGTTGGGTATTTCCTTTCCGCAGGTCAATTAGGTTCTGATCGTACCCTGGCAGGTTAGGCTCTGGTTAACTAGTTTCCCCTGAGGTCAGATGTTGTTAAGAAGAACAGAGTGCTCTTGTGTATTTAAGAATGTTTCTTTTTCTCCCTTTGCTGGAATTTATTTATTGGGGAATCTGGTTGAGCTCCTGAAGGCAAATCTCACAATATTGTGGAGGGTCCCCCATGACTGGGTCCCCCTGAAGTTTTTTTTTTTTTTTTTTCTTTTTGCGGTATGCGGGCCTCTCACTGTTGTGGCCTCTCCCGTTGCGGAGCACAGGCTCCGGATGCGCAGGCCCAGCGGCCATGGCTCACGGGCCCAGCCGCTCCGCGGCATATGGGATCCTCCCAGACCGGGGCACGAACCCGTATCCCCTGCATCGGCAGGCGGACTCTTAACCACTGCGCCACCAGGGAGGCCCCCCCTGAATTTTTTTAACTCTCAGACTTGTCCACACTGAACCTCCAGCAATTCATCAATTACAGTTTAGATTTTCCTACCCCTGCACTGGTTCTCAAACTGGTGTCTGCCAGTAAGTCTGTAACAGTAATCTGTGACTCCCTTGTGTTTGCCTGTCTCTCCAGTCTTGTGACACAGGTTTGCCCTGTGTCCTCCTCTCTTACGCATCCAAAAAGAGTTATTGCTTTTTCAGCCTGTTCAGCTTTTGACTCATCAGTACAGTTAGGGACGAATTCCAAGCTCCTTGCCTGTGGGACACCTACTATCATTATCTTCTTTTCATTATTGTGATTTTTTCTGTTGGCTCCATTTGTTCCAGTGTATAACCCAGTGTGTTCTTTGGCACTGGAGAAAATGCTTCCATTGCAGCATGTTCATTTAATGCTGTATCTCATGTGTCCTTCATATTCTGGGCTGAAAATGCTTTGCTAACACTTTGAATCTACCTTTTTTTTTTTGGTGGTACGTGGGCCTCTCACTGTTGTGGCCTCTCCAGTTGCGGAGCACAGGCTCTGGACACGCAGGCTCAGCGGCCATGGCTCACGGGCCCAGCCGCTCCGCGGCATGTGGGATCTTCCCAGATCGGGGCACGAACCCGTGTCCCCTGCATTGGCAGGCGGACTCTCCACCACTGTGCCCCAGGGAAGCCCCTACCTTTATTTTTATAGCAAAGGTCAGTTTAGTTCCTTTGCTCTCTATTGCTTCACTGAAACTGGTTTTTTTGTTTGTTTGTTTTCCTTTTTCTTTCTTTCTTTTTTTGATACTGATCTCTGGCTTTTTTTCTCTAATCACATTTATCCCAAGGGTCATCTGTTTTTTATGCATCTCTTCATTTTATAAGTTGACCCTCTTGATATTTTTTGCTACGGTTTGATTTCTTCTATGTAAGCAGTTTTTGTGCTTGGCTGGAAAGCTCCTTGAGACAGTCTAAAACATTGCTTTTTCTCATTTTTGTGTAGAGCATATGATGAACTTTATATCATATATCTTGCCTTTTCCTGAATTCAACATTTCATGCTTTAATTTATCCAAAACATAAATTTTTTGGCTTCTAACCATCTTTTCTCTTTCTTAGATTTATTTACTTTATCTTCTCTTACATCATCAGCCAACTTTTTTTTTCTTTCTGTGGGAGGAGAAGCATATGGGAGGGCATTTTCACAGAGAATCAAAGAAAGTTTTATTACTTAACAACTCTGGAGATCGAACTATAGGGATTTGTGTTGAACTGTGGATTTTGGGCCATTGTCCAGGGCCAGTCACTAAAAGCATATTCACCTTGTACTCAATTTAATTCCTTTCTTTGCAAAGTTAGACATTATCAAGACCTCATAAAGCTTCAGTGTTTTTCGCATTTAGTTAAACCCATGGCTGTTAAATCCTTGAATGTCAAAACTAAAAGTAACCCAGAGTTTATAAACTATGCTGGTGTAGAATACTAATTTTAGAATCACTTATTTTTATGACTGGGCATTAAGCACAATAATACTAGCTAACAGCTGTTGAGTGTGCCCTATGTATTGAGTACTGGTCTTAACATTTCCTGTGTATTAATTACCTTAATTTTATAACAATATTTTGAGGCAGGTAATATTATTACAGTATCATTGTAAACACAAGGAGCTTGAGTCATAGGGAGTTTAGAATCTCCCCCAAGGTCACAGCTTTAAAATGTACCTGGTTTTTGTCTTAAT
This sequence comes from Mesoplodon densirostris, assembly GCF_025265405.1. NCBI lineage: Eukaryota > Metazoa > Chordata > Mammalia > Artiodactyla > Ziphiidae > Mesoplodon > Mesoplodon densirostris. The sequence continues at coordinate 17,334,207 of NC_082671.1, forward strand.
CAGGTATAGCAAGGTGTGTACACATAGAAATGATTATCATGAAGGAAGAGGTTTTTACTCACAATTCTCTGGAAATACAGGCACAGTCCAGCACACAGGGCCACATGGGGAAGCACCAGGGTCAATCAGGAGGCAGAAGGAGCAGGAGGAAAACATGGGCAAGAGTCTTCATTGCAGTGTCCCAGGCAAGGAAAGAATGGGAGAGGCAGTGTAAGGACGCAGAGGACTGGGTAGTTGGAATAATTTCAGTGGGCTCTGGGGCCTAGGGACTCCCCTGGTTTTCTGGTACCTGACCCTGGGATGATTAGGGCAGAAGAATATTGCTCCCTGGTGTGTAAGAGCCAGTTACAGGGGTCGGTTCTGAGTATGGGCTCTGGATTAGTTGGATTGCATATGAAGGGTACATTTGAATTGACTAGCTTTGGGAGGGGCAGTCTCTCCCTGTCAGGAAGGCCCTAGATGCTGTACCATCAAGAATACAGGAAATAAGAAAATACTGTTAATACAGTCACACAACTAGTAAATAACAGAGCAAGGATTCCTCCGTAATATTTTGATCTACGGCCTTCTGACGTCATCTTAGTTGGTACTGATGGATTGTAGATAATTATAAAATATGACATATGGATTAAAATGCCTTCCCGAGTAATATTACTGTGCTCCCACATAACTGAATGAAGAGCTTCAAAAGAGATATAATACTGCTGCTCTAAAGCTGTTACTTGACCTTTATTGGGTCCCAGCAGTGTACTCAGTCCATCCCCATATATTGAGGTGAGGCGGCAGCTGGTCCTACTTTGTAGACTTTGATTGACCTCAGTTGTGATCGTCAGCCAGGCCACAGTGGACAAGTCTATTAGCTTTTAGGTTACGGGAACCACTATAAAAAATAATGATCCTGACACGTATTTCAAAGCAAAGCTATAATCAGTTGTAAAAGGCCTTCTATGAATTACTTTAACTGACCTTAAGCTAGAATTTTAAAACATTTATGCTTTTCCCGGATCTATGAAAGATGCTGTAGTAAAACAAAAATAAAAACACCCTGCATTTGTCCCAATCAGGAGACAGGGTGATAAGGGCAATAAATAAGTGTCAAACTTTGGATGATACAGACTAAAAGTGCAATGTGAATTTAGAGAAAGGATTTCATATTGTTTTGAGATGAAGGTAATGGGTTACTTAATGTAACCCATTTGAGCTTTAGTTGTTTCATTTGTAAATTCAGAATAATTACACTTAACCCCTAATATTGTGGGATGAAAGTGAAATAATGTGTGTAAAATAGAGTACTGACTTATCATTATAAGTCAATTCAAATGGGCTACTGTTATGTTATACATGTATTATACATTGTATGTATATAAATTCTATATATGTACAGATCTATCAATCACAAACAGAACAGCTTCACTACTAAGATGTTAACTCTTCCTTTTCCCCTCTCTCCCACTTTGTCTTCTCTTTCCTATCAGTAAAAATAAAGGCACGTTATTTCTGGAGTTCGTTGTTTTAGGTTACTTTAAAGAGCTGATTACAGATACCTTCTCACCCATACGCAGGACATGGGATGGGAATTGATAACTGATAACACTACAGATACTCAATTTTTCCTTATTAAAACATGCAGTAACAATAGCTATTCTGAGTTTGGTTACATTGGAGGGTTGGTGTCACTGTCCTGACTTCTGGAGAGGTCCCCTCTCACCAGGTAGGCTGTATCTCACTGGGCAAGGGCTGTCTTCCTGAGTCACCTCAGGACAGAGGATTTCCTTGGGTTCTGAGGATCTGCTAGATCAGAGACTCAACCTGATGTACATCAGAAGGGACTTGATCTCCATGAAATTACAGCTATGTGTTTTAAAAAACATTCTATACTGTGGTAAATACTAAATAACATGAGCTCTACTTTAAGTATACAGTACGTATTGTCACCTATAAGCATAATGCTTACAAAGCAAATCTCCAGAACTTTTTCATCTTGCATGATTGAAATTCAGTACCCCTTAAATAGCAACTCCCTACTCTCCCCCCTGCCCCTGGCAGCCACCATTCTACTTTCTCTTTCTATGAGTTTGATTGCTTTTGATACCTTATGTAAGTGGAATCATGCAGGATTTATCTTTCTGTGACTGGCTTATTTCACTTGGCATAATTGTTTACTGCTATGGAAAACAGTTTCCTTGAAAAAGTAAAAATTGTTTACTGCTGTGGAAAACAGTATAGAGGTTCCTTGAAAAATTAAAAATAGAACTACCATATGATCCAGCAATCCTACTTCTGAGTATTTATCCAAAAGAATTGAAATCAGGATCTCAGAGATATGTGCCCTCATGTGTTCATTTCAGCATTATTTACAATAACCAAGAGGTGGAAAAAACCTAAATGTCTACCCACAGGTGAGTGGATGCTACAACATGGATTATAACTATGTTTCAAGGGAAAATCTGGGGGGAAAAATTTGTACCTTTCTGTCATTCTCAAAGGGATCTGGGGTCCAAACAAAGTTAAGTATCACTGCATCAGGGGAGGCCTAACATTGAACAGATTTGAGATAGGTTAAACCTGCCCTTGTGCTTCCATGTCTGGGCCTGCTCCAGGTAATGATGTGCTCAAGACACTCCTCTCCCTGCCCCAGATTTTAAAGGGTGCTTCTCTGTAGTTGCTCACTTCAGTCTGCAATTTCTGGATGGGGCCCTAATAGGGACACTACCATCCTATCCTTTAAAAGCATCCTTGTCCCAGCACTACTCTTTTCCAGGGTAATGAAAATGTACAGAGCCCAGATGTAATGACTTGCCTTTCTCAGATGTGAGTATTTCTATGGAATTTCAGGAACCGAAGCTGAAGAATGCAAATGGTAGATTTGGGGCACAAGGGCAAATTAGAATGGTGGAAGAGATTATGTCAGCTTTTTCAGGTCATAGGGCATACACATTCTCCACGTGCAAGACAGATCAGCCTACTTAAAAAAAAAAAAAAAAAGATCTGTTTAACAGTGGCATCTAAAATTCATTTCTGGATCTTCAAGAAGGTATCCTTAAAATGAATGTTACTTTGGGAAATTCCCTGGCTGTCCAGTGGTTAGGACTCTGTGCTTCCACTGCCGGGGGCACGGGTTCGATCCCTGGTTGGGGAACTAAGATCCAGCATGCCACAGCGGCCAAAAAAATAAATGAAAAAGGAAAAAAAAAAGAATGTTACTTTGTAGGAAATGTATCCATTATTATAGTTGCCTTTCTTAGGATTACAGTTTCAGGGGTTAAGGGTTCTGTTAGTTTTTCCTCTGTGTAAGAGCTTGTGGCCGGAGGTTTCTGTCACACAGGACTGAAGAGTAAATCTCGGGTGAAAGTTTAACTTTTTTTTTTAACGCTCAGGACACTTCTAATTAACTTAATTTTTTCCAAAGCAGTTTCCTAGTAACATAAAGATTTGGTAGTGAGAGAAGAAGTTCCGAATTTTTTTTTACTTATAGCTCCCACCTACCTTTTAATGTTTTCTTAAGGGATACCTTAACCTTTTGCATAATCTTTAGTAAAATTTGTGTAATTCATGTAACAAAAACAAAGTTACACTGTATTTCCTATAGATTTAAAGTATTGGGATGGGGTGCGGGGGAGAGATAGTTAGGGAGTTTGGGATTGACATGTACACACTGCTATATTTAAAAAGGATAACCAACAAGGACTTACTGTATAGCACACCTGAACTCTGTTCAGTATTCAAAAACCTAATTGGTAAAAGAATTTGAAAAAGAATAGATACATGTATATGTATAACTGAATCACTTTGTTGTACACCTGAAACTAACACAACATTGTTAATCAAGTATACTCCAATATAAAAGTTAAAAAAAAATAAAGTATTGGGATAAACTCAAGTGTATTCTGTATAGACTACTCTGTTTTTAGAGTTTAAATCGCTTTCTCATTCAGAAACTAAAGAGAAGCCTGTAGTCACTGGTTTAAAGATTGATTCCAAATAAATCTGTAGACATAGTACTTCCCACCCCAACTTCATTCCCATTTTACCCCCTTTATTTCCTTACAAAACAGATGCAAAATTTAAATATTTCTCTAATGTTATTGGCATAACCAACTTTGTCAAAGAGCCGTATGGTTTATGCAAACACAGATAATCTTGGAACATTGACATATGTAAGTTTAATTTAAAAAGCCTATGCAAATAGTAGGAAGCAGATGGAGCATTGCCATGGAAATCACTAACAAGTAGAAGAAGAGGAATGTTACTTTCGGGTCATTGTTATTTCTAAAGGTCAGACTTGCAAGGGTTTTTCCCACCCAGTTTTCAGTCATAAAAACAGTTGTTTGCATGTCATTAATTTTTTGTTTACCTATGATTTTGTAACGCTTCTGTTGCACTCAGTGCATTATAGGTATGCATATTTTCATTGGTAAAGATATTTTTGGTAGTGCGAGAGAATTAGACCAATTATTCACCAGTATTTTAAATTAAACCATTATTTTCCATTTTTTCCTGAATGAAATTTTAAGTTGTCACTTATTAGTTTTTGTTATCTATAAGCAAGTTTTCATCTTAAGTCTCAGAATTACATAGTCTTTAAAAGAAGATAAGTTAAATGCATTTATGGGTTAATTGTATTAACTGTCAAAAATGGAGACAAGTCTGGATAGCTCAATGAAGGTGATAAAAAAATTGCTTAGGCCAGATTCTTTATTAGAAATTATAATTTCTAGGCACTGCTCTTTACTACAGTTTAATCATAGAGAACGTTAAAAAAAACCCAATAGGAAGTCATTTGCATTGCTCATTTTGCACCAGTGATTGATTATTTATCACCTGATTGTTTTATGTATTCACTACTATGCCCTTTGGAAAAGTCAACAACTAAATTCTAAGTCTTCTTTCTTCTGAGGCAATTTTAGTTGCTATGGTTCTGATGGAATAGACTCATCAAAAGAAGGAAAAGAATTAGAACTGGGCCACAGGAGATCCTGGAACATCAACATATTTAATAAAATGTGAAGTTGAATGGATGCTGTTTTTGACCTTGAAAATGGAATATGAAGAATAAAGGGATAAACATCTAACAGTTTTTCCAATATGCAGTAGGAATTCATAAAAATTTACTTTTTTGCAAAATACTAAAATTGCACAGTGAGAATCAATGGGAATTATGTAATCAATGGGAATTATGCCTTTCTGTAATTGTGTTATGGCTACCATTGCAATTAAGAAATGGAAAATGAATTTCTGAGATGCAACAAAGTTTGTTCTCATCAGCATCAGAACCATGTAAGGAAAGCAAAAACAAAACACAGATTTAAGAAAATGGCAAAAAAGATCCATGAGTGAGAATGGGAAAAAAATACTCATAAGTGGCACAGCTGAATCTTGTGAATAAATCAGCCTTAGGAAAATGCAGCCTGAGACATCTGTCATTTGTGAATGGGCAAAGGTTTCGTTGGATTTATACCTGAGCCAGGAGTTCTTGAGATCCCTCATTTTGTTGTGGACAAAGAAAAATGAATGTTTCTATTTTGTGGAATGCTTTGGGAATTTAAATGTTTTATTGAAGTATAACATAGGTACTGAAAAGGGCACAGACCATAAGGTGTAAGGCGTAGCTCAATTTCCACAAAGTGAAGGCATTTGTACCCAGAACAAGAAACAGGCTGCTACCAGAAACCCCAGCACCCCCTTCCCCACCAGCATAACCTCCTGTAGCTGTGGTCCCAAATGTAACTACAACCCTGACTTCTAAGCCCAAGAGAAGTTTTGCCTGCTTCTGAATTTTACATTAATTTAACCACAGAGGATGTGCTTTTCTGTCTTTGTTAGCTGAGTATTATGTTTCTGTGATTTATTCCTTTGTGGTATGTAACAATGTTAATTCTCAGTGCTTTATAGTTTTCTGTTGTGTGAGAAATCCACAGTTTTTGGCTAATACTAACAGTGCTACTAACAGTGCTGTGGATATTCTTATAAGTGTCTTTCTCATAGGGAACAGATGTACACATTTCTTTTTGCACATACCTAAGAGTGGAACTTCTGGGGCATATGGTAATCATCTTTAGTGGAGACTGCTGAATCGTTTGTCCGAAGTGGTTTTATGAGAGTTCTGTTCAACTTCTTGTCCTTGCCAACTCATGGTATTACCAGTCATTTTTATTTTTGGCCATGATGGCAGATGGTGGTGGTATCTCATAGTGGTTTTAATTTGCATTTCAGCTATAGAAGTTGAGCATCTTTAGATGTATTTGTTGACTCTTCAGATATCCTTTTGCAAAGTGCCTGCTCAAGTTACTTGACAAGTTTTTCTATTGGACTGTCTTTTTCTTATTGATTTAGGAAGTTCTCTTGGTTCTGGTTATGAGCTTTTTGTCAGTAAGATGTATTGCAAACATCTTCTTCCCCTGTGGGGCATTATTATTCTTAATGATGTTGTTGACAGACAATCTTAGATTTCATATAGTAAAATCTATCAATTTTGTTACACTTATGATTAGTGCTTTTTGTATTCTGTTTAAGATTTCTTTTTCTATCCAAAGTTCATAAAAATATTCTCTTATCATATATTCCAGAAGCCCTAATGTTGAGCTTTCACACTTAGATCTACATTACACCTGAAACTGATATTTGCATATGGTATAAGGTAAAGGTTCAAGATTCAAATTTTATATAATTGGCCAAGCAACACTGATTAAAAACCATCCTCTTCCTAATTAATTGTGTTATAAATCAAGTGGATACTTTGAATGTTTGACTCAGCCTGTCAAGTTCCTTAAAAAAAATATCCAGCTGGGATTTTGATTGGGATTCATGGAATCTACAGATCAATTTTGGAGGATTTGATATTTTTACAACACTGAATCTTCAAATCCATGAATATGATACATCTCTCCCAATAATATTTTCTAACTTTTTGAGTACATGGTGTTACATATCACTCAGTGAATTTATTCCTAAGTCATTGATTTTTTTTTTTTTTTCTTGGAATTATTGAATTTTATTTATTTATTTTTTTACAGCAGGTTCTTATTTGTTATCCATTTACTACATATTAGTGTATATATGTCAATCCCAATCTCCCAATTCATCACACCACCACCCCTGCCCTGCTACTTTCCCCCCTTGGTGTCCATACGTTTGTTCTCTACATCTGTGTCTCTATTTCTGCCCTGCAAACCGGTTCATCTATACCATTTTTCTAGGTTCCACATATATGCATTAATATACATATTTGTTTTTCTCTTTCTGCCTTCCTTCACTCTGTATGAGGGTCTCTAGATCCATCCATGTCTCTACCAATTTCGTTCCTTTTTATGGCTGAGTAATATTCCATTGTATATATGTACCACATCTTCTTTATCCACTCGTCTGTCAATGGGCATTTAGGTTGCTTCCATGATCAGGCTATTGTAAATAGTGCTGCAGTGAACAATGAGGTGCATGTGTCTTTTTCAATTATGGTTTTCTCTGGGTATATGCCTGGTAGTGGGATTACTGGGTCATATGGTAATTCTATTTTTACTTTTTAAGGAACCTCCATACTGTTCTCCATAGTGGCTGTATCAATTTACATTCCCACCAGTGGGAATTGGTGACCTCTCACCGTTGTGGCCCCTCCCATCACGGAGCACAGGCTCCGGACGCGCAGGGTCAGCAGCCGTGGCTCACGGGCCCAGCCGCTCCGCAGCATGTGGGATCTTCCTGGGCCGGGGCACGAACCCATGTCCCCTGCATCGGCAGGCGGACTCTCAACCACTGCGCCACCAGGGAAGCCCCTTCTTTTTCTTGATGAGTCTGGCTAATGGTTTATCAATTTTGTTTATCTTCTCAAAGAACCAGCTTTTAGTTTTTTTGATCTTTGCTATAGTTTTCTTTGTTTCTATTTCATTTATATCTGCTCTTATCTTTCTGATTTCTTTCCTCCTTCTAACTTTGGGGTTTGCTTGTTCTTCTTTCTCTAGCTCCTTTAGGTGTAAAGTTAGATTGTTTGAGATTTTTCTTGTTTCTTGAGGTAGGCTTGTATAGCTATAAACTTCCCTCTTAGAACTACTTTTGCTGCATTCCATAGATTTTAGATCATTGTGTTTTTGTTCTCATTTGTCTCTAGGTATTTTTTGATTTCCTCTTTTATTTCTTCAATGATCTCTTGGTTATTTAGTAACATTGTTTAGCCTCCTTGTGTTTGTGTTTTTTACGTTTCCTGTAATTGATTTCCCTGTAATTGATTTCTAATCTCATAGCATTGTGGTCAGAAAAGATGCTTGATATGATTTCAATTTTCTTAAATTTACTGAGGCTTGATTTGTGACCCAAGATGTGATCTATCCTGGAGAATGTTCTGTGCGCACATGAGAAGAAAGTGTAATCTGTTGTTTTTGGATGGAATGTCCTGTAAATATCAGTTAAATCTATCTGGTCTGTTGTGTCATTTAAAGCTTGTTTCCGTATCAATTTTCTGTTTCGATGATCTATCCATTGGTGTAAGTGAGGTGTTAAGGTCCCCCACTATTATTGTGTTACTGTTGATTTCCTCTTTTATAGTTGTTAGCAGTTGCCTTATGTATTGAGGTGCTCTTATGTTGGGTGCATATATATTTATAATTGTTATATCTTCTTAGATTGATCCGTTGATCATTATGTAGTGTCCTTCCTGTAACATTCTTTCTTTCTTTCTTTATTTTTTGTGGTACGCGGGCCTCTCACTGTTGTGGCCTCTCCCGTTGTGGAGCACAGGCTCTGGACATGCAGGCTCAGCAGCCATGGCTCACGGGCCCAGCCGTTCCACGGCCTGTGGGATCTTCCCAGACTGGGGCATGAACCTGTGTCCCCTGCATCGGCAGGCGGACTCTCAACCACTGTGCCACCAGGGAAGCCCCAACATTCTTTATTTTAAAGTTTATTTTATCTGATATGAGTATTGCTACTCCAGCTTTATTTTGATTTCCATTTGCATGGAATATCTTTTTCCATTCCCTCACTTTCAGTATGTATGTGTCCCTAAGTCTGAAGTGGGTCTCTTGTAGGCAGCATATAGATGGGTCTTGTTTTTGTCTCCATTCAGCAAGCCTGTGTCTTTTGGTTGGAGCATTTAATCTGTTCACGTTTAAGGTAATTATTGATATGTATGTTTCTATTAACCATTTTTTTAATTGTTATGGGTTTGTTTTTGTAGGTCCTTTTCTTTTCTTGTTTCCCACTTAGAGAAGTTCCTTGAGCATTTGTTGTAGAGCTGGTTTGGTGGTGCTGAATTCTCTTAGCTTTTGCTTGTCTGTAAAGCTTTTGATTTCTCCGTTAATCTGGATGAGATCCTTGTTGGGTAGAGTAATCTTGTAGGTTCTTCTCATTCATCACTTTAAATATGTCATTCCACTCCCTTCTGGCTTGTGGAGTTTCTGCTGAGAAATCAGCTGTTAACCTTATGGGAGTTCCCTTGTATGTTATTTGTCATTTTTCCCTTGTTGCTTTCAATAATTTTTCTTTGTCTTTTATTTTTGCCAGTTTGATTACTATGTGTCTTGGCATGTTTCTCCTTGGGTTTATCCTGCATGGGACTCTCTGCACTTACTGGACTTGGATGGCTGTTTCCTTTCCCATGTTAGGGACGTTTTCGACCATAATCTCTTCAAATATTTTCTTGTGTCCTTTCACTCTCTTCTCCTTCTGGCACCCCTATAATGCAAATGTTGTTGCGTTTAATGTTGTCCCAGGGGTCCCTTAGGCTGTCTTCATTTCTTTTCATTCATTTTTCTTTATTCTGTTCCACAGCAGTGAATTCCACCATTCTGTCTTCCAGGTCACTTATCCGTTCTTCTGCCTCAGTTATTCTGCTACTGATTCTTTCTAGTTTATTTTTTCATTTCAGTTACTGCATTGTTCTTCTCTGTTTGTTCTTTAATTCTTCTAGGTGTTTGTTCTTTAATTCTTCTAGGTCTAGTGCTCCTTCCCCTGTGTCCTGATACACAGACTACTTTGTGTGTGCCCTCCAAGAGTAGAGTCTCTGTGTACCCCTGTCCTTTCGAAGTCCTGCAGTCAAATCCCGCTAGCCTTCAAAATCTGATTCTCTAGAAATTCCTCCTCCCGTTGCTGGCCCCCCAGGTTGGGAAGCCTGATGTGGAGTTCAGAACCTTCACTCCAGTGGGTGGACTTCTGTGGTATAAGTGTTCTCCAGTTTGTGAGTCACTCACCCAGCAGTCATGGGATTTGAGTTTATTGTGATTGCGCCCCTCCTACCGTTTTATTGTGGCTTCTCCTTTTTCTTTGCATGTGGGGTATCTTTTTTGGTGAGTTCCAGTGTCTTCCTGTCAATGATTGTTCAGCAGTTAGTTGTGATTCCGGTGCTCTCGCAAGAGGGAGTGAGTGCACGTCCTTCTACTCCACCATCTTGAACCAATCTCTTGCATTATATTTCTTTTAGACATCTCTGGTCTATCCTGCCCTGGCCTTCCTTCTCCCACCTTTTCCTGTTCTCCTCAACTCTCTAATCAGAGTAGAGATGCCCCTTGTTCTGGGCATCTAAAGCCGTCAGACTCTGTTATTGGCCAGAGTAGGATCTCCTGTGTCAGTCATTGATGTTTTTTGACTGCTATTTTAAAAATCTCATCTTGTTTGTTTGATGTCAGTATATACAATTACAATTGATTTTTGTGTTTTGGCTTTGTGTCTAGAAACTTCGTTGAATTCTAGTCGTTTGTCTGTAATCTTTTGGTTTTTTTATATGCACAGTCATGTTATCTGCCAATAATGAAAGACTTACAGTTTTATTTCATCCTTTCAAATAGTCAGACCTTTTATTTTATACCCGTTACTGGGGTTTTTTTGTGGGTTTTTTTGCCTTTTTTTGCACTGACCAAGTTCAAGACCCCAGTACCATGTTGATTAGAAGTGGTGATTACAAGTCACTTTTCTCCTCTGTCTTGAGGAGAAAGCTTTCAGTATTTTACTACTCAGTATGTTTTCTGTGAGTCTAGAAATGTTTCATGTAAATGTGTTAACTTTATTATGTAAGTTTTTAATTTTTAAGTGATCTGGAATTTTTGTATCTTCTTTTTGATAACCAGGGAGCATTTGCCATTTCTTTCCCCACATAAAGAAAAAAAATTGTTTCTAAGATCCCAGGCAATGTGTGCAAAGTTGTCTTCAGAGCTGTTTATATTCTTCATGAGTTCTGAAATTCTGGAAGCTGCCATCATGTTAAAGGTGGTACCTGGCTATATCATTTGGCTAGGCTTTTACACTAATGTGAATGTTTGAGAAAGAAGGAAGATAGTATGTTATCCAGTCATACAATTTCTAGAATGATAGAACTTTAGTAAAGTCCAGACATTATTTACTTCTAACATCAAATACTGACTAATTATTAATGACATACATATTTAAAAGGTAACAATGAGAGTAACCCCTAAAATCTTCAACTGTTTCCAGCCTTTGCCTAGTCTGATTATGGTTCATACACAGCTTTAAAATTTTTTTCATTTTATTTATTACTATTATTTTTAATTGAAGCATAGTTAATTTACAATATTGTGTTAGTTTCAGGCACACAGCACAGTGATTCATTTATATATATATATGTACATGTATTATATATGTGTATATATACATATTTTCAGATTTTTTCCCTTATAGATTATTTGTTCGTATTCTGCTTTGAGCAGGAACAAGTAAACAGTTCATCTTTTTTTTTTTTTTTTGGCCATGCCCCATGGCATGTGGGATCTTAGTTCCCTGATCAGGCATGGAACCTATGCCCCCTGCATTGGAAGCATGGAGTCTTAACCACTGGACTGCCAGGGAAGTCCCAAACAGTTCGTCTTTTGAAAGGTCTTTAATGGGGGAAGATGCCTAAGCCTGTGCATGTTCCCCAGATCTCTTAAAACTTGCTACAACTTGTTACATATTGATGGACTTTTTGTGACACACTGATGACCAGTGACCAGCTCTTTTTTGTTTTTGGGGAGTTTGTCTTTTTTTTTTTTTTAACATTTTTATTGGAGTATAATTGCTTTACAATGGTGTGTTAAGTTTCTGCTTTATAACAAAGTGAATCAGTTACACTTATACATATATCCCCATATCTCTTTCTTCTTGCATCTCCCTCCCTCCCACCCTTCTAGTTGGTCACAAATCACCGAGCTGATCTCCCTGTGCTATGCGACTGCTTCCCACTAGCTATCTATTTTACATTTGGCAGTGTATATATGTCCATATATACACTACCACTCTCTCACTTTGTCCCAGCTTACCCTTCCCCCTCCCCGTGTCCTCAAGTCCATTCTCTAATAGGTCTGCATCTTTATTCCCATCTTGCCCCAAGGTTCTTCATGACCACTTTTTTTTTTTTAGATTCCATATATATGTGTTAGCATACGGTATTTGTTTTTCTCTTTCTGACTTAACTTCACTCTCTATGACAAACTCTAGGTCCATCCACCTCACTACAAATAACTCAATTTCATTTCCTTTTATGGTTGAGTAATATTCCATTGTATATATGTGCCACATCTTCTTTATCCATTCATCTGTTGATGGACACTTAGGTTGCTTCTATGTCCTTGCTATTGTAAATAGAGCTGCAGTGAACATTATGGTACATGACTCTTTTTGAATTATGGTTTCTCAGGATATATGCCCAGTAGTGGGATTGCTGGGTCGTATGGTAGTTCTATTTTTAGTTTTTTAAGGAACCTCCATACTGTTCTCCATAGTGGCTGTATCAATTTACATTCCCACCAACAGTATGAGGGTTCCCTTTTCTCCACACCCTCTCCAGCATTTATTGTTTGTAGATTTTTTGACGATGGCCATTCTGACTGGTGTGAGATGGTATCACATTGTAGTTTTGATTTGCATTTCTCTAATGATTAATGATGTTGAGCATTCTTTCATGAGTTTGTTGGCAATCTGTATATCTTCTTTGGAGAAATGTCTATTTAGCAGTGACCAGCTGTTGGTAGCAAATTAGACCCTTTTTGTACCTTCTTTTCCTTTTTGCTTGGGGCCGAAGTTATTTTTCTGTACTATGGAGTCTACAATTTTGTCCCTCAGGGGAAGGAATTATTCATGACCATTTCCATATCCATGACCTTCTTTTGTTCTAATTAGGAGATTTCTTTTCCAGTCAAATCCTTTTTCTTTCTCACTGAGGCCTCGGAAGTGCAAACTTGTATATATTGATACAATATTTATTTCACTTTATTATATGTGGATATAAACCACTGGCTGGTTTAAGATTTTCTTTTAATCCATTTTTTTTCTCAAAATATGGTTGCGAACTACCTGCATCAGAACCCGTCATGGTACTTGTTAAAAATGCAGATTTCATAGCTCTACGGTGGATCTATGAGTCAGCAATTCTGGAGATGGAGTTAAGGGGTTGTATTTTAAAAACAACATGCCACTTAATTCATGTGCACACTGAATTTTAACATTAAGTCACTTGTGTAAGCTTCTAGTGTATTCCACATGTGTTCTGTATTTTTCTAACTTGTATTTCAAAATGTAATTTTTTTGTGAGAAGATAATGCAAAGTGTTACAGAAAATGTAGCTTAGTTGAAAGTCCAGCCCTGAAGAGATTATAATGGTTTATCTTTCATCTGTGAATGTGATGTTATTAACCTCTTATTAGTAGGATGTGTCCCTTTTGTTTGGCTGAGGATGGAAATAGGTGGTGCTGGTCCCTCTTGTGTCCTTCAGCCTAACTTTGCTTGTTCATTCTCTGACAGTGGAGCAGCAATTTCTTTCTTTCCCTACTCTTGGTGAAAAAATCCCTATGTTATTTGCACCAAAAACAAAAACCAACACAAAAAATCCAAAACAAAACTAAATCTATTTACAGACTAAACTAAAAAGTATTAAAAGTAACACTTGGCATCTAACAAAAAATTATATTTTTATTAATGGCTTCAAGATTGGATGGTGTTAGAGAATTTCAGAAATGTTCTCTCTCTCCTGTCTTTTGACAGCTTTAGGAAGAGGAAGGGAAGTAGAGTGAGAGGCTGTAAAGGCTTTGCTTTTACCCCTTATATGATGGTTGGAATGTCTCAGACCCCTCTAAGGTTCACTTTCCTCATTGTAAAATGGGAATATGTGATACAAGAATCCACTTTTTAGATTTGCTGGAAGAATTAAATTAGGTAATGTGTGTGAAGCACTTGCCATATAGTACATGGCACATAGTAAGTAGTTTTATTATCATATGCAAGATTTGTGATGTGTCTAAATCAGAGATTTAATAAAATGCCTACCTCAAGCTGCTTGTATGCTGGTTGTAAAGATAGTGCAGAGAATACAATTATGGAGGACTCCAGGATGGGGGTGATGCCTCTGCATATGTGTACAAAGTCCTGTGTCATCATTATGACACCTCTCATGAATGTGGTGTAATCCCTATTTTACTAGTCAAGGAAAGTTGGACTCAGCCTTAGTGAAATGTTCAATATCAGAAACTAAAAGCAGCAGAAGCAGAACTTAGACCAAGGATATTTGACTCCTAAGTGTAGTATTGAACATCCTATCTGCACCCTCATCCATTTCTCATAGCAGGTTGTGATCTCCTTAGACATCTGAAGGGCCCCGTCTGATGTGGAGGTACCAAGATATGATCTCATCTCTTTGTCTAATATATCTATTGAATCAGGCAGATTAGGGAAAAGGGCCATTTCCTGTCTCCCGAGAAATTGTAATGATTGTTCATTGCAATGCTTTGTGAAAGGGCTATAGTATGTGATTGTCATAAGAATCAGGATTTCTCCTGTCACTTTCCGAAGAAACATTAAAGGAGAAATACATGTATTGATTACAAATTTTTTAAACAAACAAAATGACCAGTTTGGAAGCAGTTTATTCTGATTGATCAAACTATAAACATGAAGAAACCCTAAGAAGTGCCATTTGAGGGGTTAGAAATAATTTCACATAGACATTCCTGTTCATTTTAGTGGTGAGTCATTCCATAAATATCCAGTGCTTGAAATTGGAGGAAGTGAAAGGTAGTAATGTTGTGCTCTTTTTGGCAACTTAAAAACTGCTGGTTCTCCTAGAGAACAGACTTGTGGTTGCCAAGCAGGGTGGAAGGAGGGATGGATTGGGAGTTTGGGGTTAGCAGATGCAAACTTTTATACATAGGATGGGTAAACAACAAGGTTTACTGTATAGCACAGGGAACTATATTCAATATCCTGTGATAAACCATAATGGAAAAGAATATTAAAAAAAAAAAAGCGACTTCCCTGGTGGTGCAGTGGTTAAGAATCCGACTGCCAATGCAGGGGACACAGGTTCGAGCCCTGGTCCAGGAAGATCCCACATGCAGCAGAGCAACTAAGTCCGTGTGCCACAACTACTGAGCCTGTGCTCTAGAGCCTGCGAGCCACAACTACTGAAGCCTGCGTGCCTAGAGCCCATGCTCCGCAGCAAGAGAAGCCACTGCAATGAGAAGCCCGTGCACCGCAATGAAGAGTAGCCCCTGCTCACTGCAACTAGAGAAATCCTGCGTGAAGCAACGAAGACCCAATAAATAAAAAATAAATTTCTAAAAATAAGAAAAAATAAGAAAAAAAGTATACATATGTATAACAGAATCACTTTGCTGCATAGCAGAAACTAACACATTGTAAATCAGCTATATGTCAATTAAAACAGAAGAAAAAATAACAACCAAAAAAACCCCTGCTGGTTCTCTGCTGAGAAGTGCTCTGGCTTAGCTCTTACCATCTTGTTTCTTGTGAAGGTAGGTGAACCAGATGTCGTGATGTGTGCCCAGGTCCCCCTTCAGGGCTGAGGAGCTTAGCCATCGGCAGCCCTGGGCTGAAGAAAGCCACCTCGCCAAGTTCATGATCCCTTCCGGGGGGTAGGGAAACATCCAGTGACAGGTTAGCACCAGGTATAAAGACCCAGTCCCCTTGTCCCAACTTGAAACAACTCTGGAGGACTGTTCCAGCCTCAGAGCTCCCTGTGAGTCAGCTTCAGTCTTTCTCGCAGGCGTATCTCAACCCAGTTTCTCCCTCTGCCCAATCCTGCTTCATTTCCTTACCCGACAGTTCACATCCCCCAGTAAACTTCCTGAATCCTAATCTGTGACCTAAAACCTGTTTCCCATGGAGCCCAACCTGCCACAGTGGGAAACTGAGAAGGCTTGTTCTCACAGTTGTAGGGGGGTACTCACAATTAGTGTACATAGTTGGCGTAAATACTAATAAGTGTAGTGTGATTCTGCATTGGAGAATACTGAAGATACTCTTAGAGACTTTAGAAGTTATTTAGACCCATGGTCCCTAAAATTGAGATGTATATCAGAATCTCTTGAAGAGTTTTTTTTTTTTTAATTTGACTTTCTAGATTTTCGGAATAATAATCTTTAGAGGGGTGGCCCAGAGCTAACCAAAATAATTCTGATGAAACCAGTCTATGACTGACAAAAAACACTTCCTTTCTAGATGACAAAAACTTACAGTCTCAGATGCCTACACCCTAATTTTTGTTGTATGTATTTTCTTTGGCCACACCTCGAGGTTTGTTGGGATCTTAGTTTTCTGACCAGGGATTGAACCCAGGGCCTCATCAGTGAGGGCACAGAGTCCTAACTACTGGACCACCAGGGAATTCCCCCTGTTGTACGTATTTTTAATGGCTGAAGATGGAGGTTCTATAGATATGAAGGCATGTAGAAAGTGCTGGATAAATGGAATGAATGAGAGAATAAACCTTCCACTTACATAGGGATTAATGATTACTACTGAGTGGATGTGGATGTGTCTAATAACCCACGGGACATTTAAGCAAACATTACCAGACTCTCTGTGACTAACACAGGGAAAAATTCCTAGTCGAGCTGCCCCCCTAAAACACAGATTGCCGCAAGAAGTAATGGTGAGTTTTACATCATTTGAGGCTATTCAAGCAGAGTATGACCTTTTGCTCCTTAAGTGGGGATTTCTGTACAGGATGTAACTTTAGCTAAATAGTCTGGTAGAGTCTATGATGCAAGAGGCAGATGAGGAATGTATGTGTTCAGAGAAAGGCCAATTTCGGTGGGATTGTGTCAGTCAGTCCTGAGAGCATTTAGCTGTGATTTTCAGTGGATCAGCTTTGGATTAAGGCATGGCCTTTTCTGGGTCTTTAGTCAAAAATGAATGAATGCTCTGATAATTTCCTTTCTTTAAAAAAAAAAAAAAAGGTTAACTCTGGTCAATCTCAAATGGAAGGGATACTGTATGTGTGTATGTGTGGGAAGGAGTGTGTGTGTGTGGGGGAGGGTGGAGTGGAGTGGGGAGATACAGCATGAGTCGTCTTTCTCCCACCGTGTGCCCTGGAGATCTCACCCAGTCAGATTCCTCTGGGACTCTAATTGGGAGAACAAAGCTGTTTTTCTTAATGAAATTTTATCTTTTTGTTCCAGAGATGAGCTCAGGACAACAACAACAACAAAAGATTATCTTGTCTTGAGAACAACAAAATATAGGTCACAGTGGCATAAGTTTCATATACTTAATTGAATCTTTTTTATGAATGGCATTCCTTAGTGAAATTTTTTATAGAAGATACAGTGTTTTCATTTACTAGCAACAAAAGGGAGAATTGCTTCATAGACTTTTTTTTTTTTTTTTTTTTTTGCGGTACACGGGCCTCTCACTGTTGTGGCCTCGCCCGTTGCGGAGCACAGGCTCCGGACGCGCAGGCTCAGTAGCCACGGCTCACGGGCCCAGCCGCTGCACGGCATGTGGGATCCTCCCGGACCGGGGCACGAACCCATGTCCCCTGCATTGGCAGGCGGACTCTCAACCACTGCGCCACCAGGGAAGCCCACTTCATAGACACTTTAATAGAGAATTTATATATTGAAAACTGTGCTGCCTATTCAAGTGATTGTTCTGTAGATTTTCCCAAAAAGCAGGTGGACTATCAGTTTGTGGCCTCAGGTATTATCTTTAAAGAACTCCAGTATTCAGAATTATGTGAACAGACATGTGAACCTACATATATATATATATATTATATATATATTATATTGATATATATACACACATATATATAATCTTTTCAGAAAAACCATTTCTATATATATGTATATGTGTGTGTGTTTTATATATATATATATATATATCAATATATATAATATATATATAATGTGTAATCTTTTCAGAAAAGAAACCATTTGGGGAGGAGTGTACTGTTAGGGTAATTTTTGAAGGCAAATATTCAATCATTTTGATTTGAGTTTTGAGTTCAGTGATTGAATTGAAGTGTGGTATAGTGGAAAGAATGATGAAACAGTAATTCTGGTATTGATGTCGTTTCCATTATCTAGTTGTGTGGCCATCAACAAGTCTATTTTCTCTCTGAGTACTGGAATTTCCTTATCTCTAAAATGTTGGGGTAGGTGATCTCCAGGGACACTTCCAGGTGTAAAATAGAAGCTCATATTATCTGAGTATTTGGTTTAAGACTTATTGGTAATCATATTCTTTTGGTTCTTCTACATGAAGATGAAAAGCTATGGATCCATGCTCTTAACCACTACTGCAAATAATGATGTCTGTGTTGTTGAGCTACTCTGAGGATTAAAATGAGATAATATATTTAAAGTAATGAGTACAGCTCATAGCTGTAGCATAGAAAACATACAATAAATGCTATTTTTAACGTCTTACAGATTATACTACCTTAACAAATTCCCCCCTCCCCCAAATATCTTTATTACTTAGACTCGTTAATATTAATGACAATGAATGTATTTGTTTTCTAGGGATGAATTAAGATTCATAAATGGGGCTTCCCTGGTGGCGCAGTGGTTGAGAGTCCGCCTGCCGATGCAGGGGACACAGGTTCGTACCCTGGTCCAGGAAGATCCCACATGCCGCGGAGTGGCTGGGCCCATGAGCCGTGGCTGCTGAGCCTGCGCATCTGGAGCCTGTGCTCCACAACTGGAGAGGCCACAACAGTGAGAGGCCCGCATACTGCAAAAAAAAAAAAAAAAAAAAAGACTCCTAAATGGATGTTACAATTTTTTGGGTAGTTATGACTGATGAAAAATTATACCTAAGGTCCCCATTTTCAAGGCCTTATTTGAAATTTGGTGAAAGTTCTCTGATCAGGGATAAGATGTATTAGCATTTATGTACAAATATAAAATATTTTTATTTAAAATTTTTTTTATTATAAAACCAACTTATAAAACTTAGCATATGGGGAAAATTCAACCGTCAAAACACATTGACCATTATCATTGTAGTGTGCCTCTTAAATCATTTATTTCATATTTAATTTTTAACAATTTAAACAATATGGTAGATAGGTAGAGTTTGGAATTCTGTTTTTATCATTTAATATTATAAGCATGTGTCATGTAATTTGGTATCTTTACAAACATTTTTTGAAAAAAATAATTTTTATGTGGTCACTAGTTCCCTGCTCACTATCACTTCTATTTATTGCCACCATTTATTTATTTTTTGGCCTCACTGATGGCTTGCAGAATCCTAGTTCCCCGACCAGGGATTGAACCCAGGCCCTCAGCAGTGAAAGCTCAGAGTCCCAATGGTTAGGCCTCCAGGGAATTCCCTACAAACATCATTTCAATGGATGCACATATTTTAACTCTTGTTCTTATCAGCAAAGCTTTTTAAAAATTTTTTTTTTCTAGGTGTACAGTTTTATGATCCACATGATTATATCTTTTAATAATTTCATATTTTCCTGTTGCATATCATATTGCATTGTCTAGAGCTCAAGAATTGCTAGTAGTTTAACATATTTGAACTAAGGCTCCACAGGATGGCGGTGAAAGATGACATAGGAGAGAGAAAGTAGATTTAGATCATGAAGATCTAAATGCCCTTGAATGTTATGCTAACAGTTTTGAACTTTATCCTGTAGAAAAGAGATGTGTGAAAAATGAAATTAGATCCTTACTTCACATCATTCAGTTCCATATGGATTACGGAGTAGATGTGGAAGGCAAATATGTAATACACTTAGAGAAAAAAAAAGGAAGACTATCTTTATGACCTCAACATGTGGAAGAATTTCTAAAACAAACATGGAAAGCAAAATCCATAGATTCTTATCAACAGATGGTTATTGAATACCTACTAAGCAAGACACTATTCTTTGTCCTTTTGATGTATCAGTGGTCAGAACAGAAAAGACAAAAATCCCTTTCATTATGGGATTTTTTTTTTTTTTTTTTTTTGGCTGCGTTGGGTCTCTGCTGCTCGTGGACTTTCTCTAGTTGCAGTGAGCAGGGGCTACTCTTCGTTGCGGTGCTCAGGCTTCTCCTTCCGGTGGCTTCTCTTGTGGAGCATGGGCTCTAGGCACACGGGCTTCAGTAGTTGTGACATGCAGGCTCAGTAGTTGCAGCATGCAGGCTTAGTTGCTCTGTGGCATGTGGGATCTTCCTGGACCAGGGATTGAACCCATGTCCCCTGCATTGGCAGGCGGATTCTTAACGACTGCATCACCAGGGAAGTCCTCATTATGCGATTTTACATGCTTATAGTTTATAAAATACAAAACATAATATTGTAATACATAATTTGTAATATTGTAAAATAAATACAATACATAATAAATTAGTCAGCCCTTCCTTTCTGTGGGTTCCACATCCACAGATATAGAGGGCCAACTGAATGTAGTATGACATTTTATGTAAGGGACTTAAGCATCCACAGGTTTTGGTATCCATGGCATCCCAGAATCAATCTGTATCCATGAGGGACAACTGTATACAGTATATAAGAAGGTGGAAAATGCTATTTTCTCCTGAATCATTCTCCAAAACTCAGTCCTAGTTGTCTGTGTTTTTCTGTCAGTCTCTTTCCCTTCATGATCTTTTTTTTTTTTTTTTTTTTTTTTTGCGGTACGCGGGCCTCTCACTGCTGTGGCCTCTCCCGCCATGGAGCACAGGCTCCGGACGCACAGGCTCAGCGGCCATGGCTCACAGGCCCAGCCGCTCCGCGGCACGCGGGATCCTCCCGGACCGGGGCACGAACCCGCGTCCCCTGCATCGGCAGGCGGACTCCCAACCACTGCGCCACCAGGGAAGCCCTCCCTTCATGATCTTAATGCAGTTCCCTGGCTGTAAGTGCCATTTATATGATGATGGTTCCCACATTTTAATTTCTGGCCCAGAATTCCACGTTTGTATATTCAGTTGCCTACATGACAACTTCACTTGGATGTCCTATAAACATCTTAAACTTAACATATTCAAAACTAAGCTCCTGATTTCATCTACTAAACCTCCTCCACCCAGTCGTCCTCCATTCAGCTGATACCAGTTCCATTCTACCAGTTGCTCATTATTTGGCTCCTGGTACAATCTGGTTCCATCTCCTGTCATTATTTTTCCTAGCCTCTTGGGTCTCCTTTTTGTACTTTTTTAACAAAGTGTTAGACTCCCACTGAGTCAAGGGCCTTTGTAGTGATTGTTCCCTCTGTCTGGAATATTCTTCCCTGAGCAATTGACATGGTGAACTCCCTCACCTTTTCTAAGTCTTAATGCCATTTTTAAAATGAAGCCCATGATGACTGCTCTATGCAGCTTTATAGCCATTGATCATTATTGCCTAGATTTGTTATTTCATTAATGATTTCAAGTCATGATGTTTAATTCTATAAGTTCTTCTTTGTTTATTAGCTGGAATACTTTTATAAAAAGAAATAATCCTTCATCAATTATATGGTTATTCTGCGGTATAATTATATAACAAAGGAGAGAGAAATGCTTGATTCTTTTTATGAGAAGACTTTTAACTTTTGATTGAATGCCTTCAATGATTATAGGATCATTCATATTTTGTCATTCCTCTTCCAAGTTATATTCTAATTTGCTCTGAATTTTATTTTTTCTACTAATTTTTAATTCCATAAGCTAGTCACTATAGATATTATTTGCATTTTATGTATTAAAGTTTTTTTTTTTTTTTTTTTTTTTTTTTTGTGGTATGCGGGCCTCTCACTGTTGTGGCCTCCCCCGTTGCGGAGCACAGGCTCCGGATGCGCAGGCTCCGGATGCGCAGGCCCAGTGGCCATGGCTCACGGGCCCAGCCGCTCCGCGGCATATGGGATCCTCCCAGACCGGGGCACGAACCCGTATCCCCTGCATCGGCAGGCGGACTCTCAACCACTGCGCCACCAGGGAGGCCCTAAAGTTGTTTTAATATAAGCTGTGAATGGTTGATTTTATCTTTTAACAGAATAGTTTATTCCATTTACATTTATTGTAATTAATATACTTGAATTCATTTATACCATCTTATTTTGGGCCTTTTCAGCCCGCTTTCTTTTTTTCTTTTCTGTTATTGTCTACTTTTAGATTAAGTTGTTTTTCTTATTTTCCTCTTCTACTAATAAAGATATATACACTTTATTCTAATCTTTTTGTAGTTACCCTCCTGCTAGACAATATAAAGACTTAGAATGCTCAAATTTTGATTAGTATTTTAGTTCTATCTTAATATTTTAACTGCCACATTAGATGCTGTTGCTATTGATTTATACAGTGCTTTTTCAGATTCACCTCATGTTTGCCATTTTCATTGATTGTTGGCATATCTTGCATCTTAGCCCTTGCCTAAGAAGTTATTTTCCTTCTTCATGAAGTACATACTTTATACATTCCTCTAGTGATGGCTGTTCTTAATAAACTCTTTGAGATTTTATTCTTTTGTAGATGCCCTTATTTCACCTTTATTCTTGAAAGATGGTGTAGATGGGAATACAATTCTGTCTGAAAATTGTTCTCTCAGTGTTTTGAAGATATTCCACAATTCTTTTAGCTTCCGTTGTTACTTTTGAGAGATTAGTCATCAGTCTGTCATTCTGTTGTAGGAAATCTATTTTCTCTCTCTGGTGGCTTGTAAGATCTTCTTTTTGTTTTCAGTCTTCTATAATTTCACAACAATGTGCCTCAGTGTGGATTTCTTTTGATTTTACCCTCCTGGGGTTTGTTGCCTCCTGATTGTGAGGATTTATATATATATATTACTTTAAAAAAATCTGGAAAATTATCAGCTCTTATCTATTTAAAAAGTTCTTCCCAATCTCTTTAGTCTTTCTTGTAACTCTGTTTCATCATATACACCCTACCTCTTAAACTCTTTTATTTTCCATCTAATGGTTTCTCTGTGATACATTCCGTGTATTTTCTCACTCTGTTTTCTTGGTTTCTTAGCTCTTCTTCTCTCCCTGATTTTCCATCTGAGAAATTCTTCTGAATAAGTTCTTCAAAAGTATTTTCTAGTTCTCTGATTCTCTCTTCTACTTTGTTTATTCATATATTTAAACCAATATTGTCTCTAATTTCAATTATATTTTCATTTTTAGAGGTTTTATTTGGTTTTATTTTCAAATCTGCATGGTCAAGTTCGTTCCTTCATTTATACTTTCAGTACACTATTTCTTATATTACTACATAAATATATTATTTATTTTTATTAATTATATTCTTATTATATAATTACCTTTTAGTCAGTATCTGGTCATTCTAATATACATAATGGTTGCATGTGTGATTTTTTTGTCTTCTTGATTCTTCTAGTTTTTACTCATAGTTTCATGTTTCTTCTTTTCTTTGTTTTTATTGTTGAGCTCCTAACCTTGGAAATTTAGATTTGGAAATTATTTGAGAGAGGGTTGGAATGTATTTCTCCAGAAAAAAATGTTTGTTTTTGTCAGGTACCTGGGGGCACTACTGTCCTAGGGCTACTTTAAACTTCAGTTTGGAGTTTTTCCAGTAACAGAGGTAATATAAATTTTACTTCTGATTCCACCATGGGACAGCCTATAATTATGAGTTCTCCAGGCGGAATGTCCATCCCCCTTCTCCCAGAGCCAAGGCTACAGCAGTATACATTTGGTATCTTCCTGTAATTCTTTCCCTTTACTTCACTAACTTATGCTTTTATGCAGGATTCTTTGATTTGCTTTTCTACTTTGTAAAGAATTAAGGCTTTGTGTTCTTTCCCTTATGTTTGAGTCCCATTAAAACCCAATCACCAGAGAGCTATCCAGCTGGATTCCAACTTTTATGTGAATTTAGGCCTCTTAGGATTTCTTTTTTGGGTGCTGCTAGCCCAGTAATGTATTTTAAAACATGGTTTTGCATTTTATCTAGCTAAATTGACATGTAAGATTAAAAAATCTGAATAGATGAGAAACCATGGAAGAACTGTGATGTTTTAAGAACTACCTTAAAAATGAGTTTTCTAGACTCAGAAGATGTTGTGGGCAAGTACTTGGAACTGTTATGAAACTGACACTTCTCATATTCTATAAAAATTTTTAGATCATAGGAAAAAATAGCCTTAATACAAAACCTAATGAAGATAGTTTCAATAAAGTTTGTGGGTCAGTCTCATTTGTGCCTATCAATTTAGGAATCTGGAAAAAAACCCACAACATTTTAAATCAGGATTTATTTCAGGAAGACAAAGATAGTTGACTATCAGGGAATCTAATATGTAAAGGATAAGATATGTATTATCTCAGTAAATCCTGAAAAAGCATTGATTATATTCAACACAAATTTAACATAAGTACTTAGTAAACTGGGAATAGAAACATTCACAACATAATGAAGTATAGGTATTTTAATTCAGTAATTAATATATTGTTTCATGGTAAAAACTTGAGTTTAGAGCCCAAATAAAAGTGTCAAATTAGTGGTTTTACTTTTGAGAATCATATTTTTGTAGTTCAAGATGGGAAAAAAAGGGATCACTAAAAGAGGAAGATTAGAATTGAAAGAGAAAAGAACCAAGAACAGAACTTTGAAAGTGCCCGTAATTGGGGTTGGGGGGGTAGAAACTGAAAAAGATGTCGTTAAAGAGTTTGAGAACCTGGGCAAAAGAGCTTCTTGGAAATGTAATGAGGAAAGAATTTTAAGAATAAGACAAGACCAAATGATGTAAAATATCATAGAATGGTTGAGAAAAAAAGGACTAAGGAAAAAATCATTGGATTTGACTATTAGGAAGTCATGGTGACTTTTCAGAGTGATATTTCAGTAGAACATTGTGGATAGAATACAGATTGTAGTTTATTGAACTGTGGACTCAAAATGGAGTAGATACGTGATTATACGTTTCCCCACCTTGTTTGTTGGTAAAGAATAAGAGAGAAGCAAGATAGACCTCAAGTTTTGTTTCTGGTTTTTAAATAAGCAATGGTATTTATAGACTAAAAGGAAAGAGACTTGTATAGAGAGATTAAAGACTTTGATGGAATATGTTTTGGATATTAATACACTCAAAGGAAGTAAACTTTCAGATGGAGAGATTAAAGACTTTGATGAAATATTGTTTTGGAGAAGTCAGGAAACCATAGAGTAAAGAACTAAGTAGTAAGAATTAACCTTGGTATGGAAAGAGACACTTAATTATCTGAGAAAGAAAAAAAAAGATATGTGTTGAGCACACAAAGAAATTTAGGAGTGGGAGGAAGGAGATTAAGAGAATTAATGTTTAGCCTTGATTTCAATGAAGTGAGGTCATTTATTGAAACTAAAGAAAGTATGAGTAGGCTTTTGGAGACTTGAATAATGTAGGAAAAGTTCTCAATTGGTGATGTTTCATAGTAAATTAATCAAGGATGATTAAAAGATAAATTACCAGAATTAAGAGGAGCCGAAATAACATTAACTTACAGATAAGAAGCTTAAAATGTAGTGTTTTCCATTATGGTGTAGTTATAAATGTTGCGGGTCAGGTTGCCTAGAGAGCACACTCTGAGACAGAAATTTGCAAACAGGATGTTTATTTTAATTTTTTTAATTTATTATTTTTTTAAGTGGTTCTTGTTTACATGTTTAATGTTAATGAACAGACCAACTCGGCACACTAATCTTCAGGACACAAACAAGGAGCAGGCAGCTGGGGCTGCGGAGCCCAAGTCTGCCAGGACAGCCTGTCGACCCACAGCAAACAGGATGTTTATTGAGTGAATGCTCTTGAGATCAACACCTGTGGTAGAAGAGAAGGAAGCAGGATTGGGCAGAGAGAGCTGTGATACAATCTCGGCAAAAGCTACCACTAACCTCAGAGGATGGGTGCCCTGCAGAGCTGTCCTGCATTAAGTTGAGGGGGCCAGGCTGCTATAGCCCCATGTTGATCTGTCATTAATGCAGGCAACCCCTGGTAAGAGGAAGCCCCTTGGGCAAGAAGGCTGTCTTGAACTGAGGGCATTTATACAAAGGCCTGATGGCTAAGGGCTGTTATCTGACAATACTTCTGTAGTGGGAGAAGTAAGTCTGTAGTCCCGGAGGGACAGGGCTTCACATTATAGCATCCACTTCAGTCTACCCCTTATGCTACTTAAATCCACTTTTTAAATATCACTTCTGGGAGGAGGTCCTCCAGCGTTCTGTTGGACCCGTTTCTGTGGGGGAAGCTTACAAGAGAATAGTTAATGGGATAAACCAAGGTCTGTATTAGTAAGCTGGACTTGAGTGGCAATTGACAGTCATCCACTCCCATCTCTTTATCTATTATATGTTGCCCTCATCCTCAGCTTGCATCTCTTCTGGTCTAGTTGGCTTATCTTCTGAGCTAGTTGAGCCCCTGGTCACCATGCCCTTTACAGGCTATGGCTGTTGCACTCATTGGTTTACCTTCAAATTTGGGCAAAAGAATACCCAGAGATGCCCAAATGGATCACCGGGATGCCAACTATATTCCACCCTGCCTTATCTCCTAATGATGATCAGGGTCAATTATTCTTGACAGGATGATGATGCCCTTCTTGCATACTGCTTCTTTGGCAAAAGGATGCCAAAATGCTTGGGTAGCAACTATAGATTAAAAATTGCTGAGTCTCCTTTGGGAGCAGGAGGGAAGCCTCAACATCTAGTTTGAGCAAGGGGGAAACATTTGTCCTTAACAGGGAAGAGTGGGCCACTTCTATACATACTTGGAGGACTTAGAGGAATCTATGGATTCTGGATTTATAATGCATCCACTTAGATGACTCCAATCCCATATCTCATAGTCCCATTCTTTGCCAGCAACAGCCTTGACCTTGGCATAGTGGATTGAGAAATTAATTTTCTTTGGAACTCTGCTAAGTACTGGGACTATTCCTCAGCGTTCTCTGTCCTCCAGCTGCAGGAGATAAGATTATGTGCTGCTACGGAGACCTCCTGACTTTCACACTTAGCTGTTTATTTTTTCCCCAAACTTTGGATTTTAAAGAATTGAGATGTAATTCACATATCATAAAATTCACCCTTTTAAAGTGTAAAATTCTTTGGTTTTAGTATATTCATAAAGTTGTACTTCTAATTCAAAACATTTCTATTTCAAAACATTTCCATCACCCCAGAAAGAAACCCTGAGCCCATAATACTCTTCATTCCCTTCTCCTAGCTTCTGGAAAGCACTAATCTACTTCGTCTCTATGGATTTGTCTATTCCACACATTTCGTGTAAGTTTTAATGAAATATGTGATTTTTGTGTCTGGTTTCTTTTACTCAGGATGTTTTCTTTTTTTTTTTTTTTTTTTTTTCTTTTTGCGGTATGTGGGCCTCTCACTGTTGTGGCCTCTCCCGTTGCGGAGCACAGGCTCCGGATGCGCAGGCCCAGCGGCCATGGCTCACGGGCCCAGCCGCTCCGCGGCATATGGGATCCTCCCAGACCGGGGCACGAACCCGTATCCCCTGCATCGGCAGGCGGACTCTTAACCACTGCGCCACCAGGGAGGCCCTACTCAGGATGTTTTCAAGGTTCATCCATATTATAGCATGTATCAGTACTTCAGTTCCTTTTTATGATTAAATAATAATCCACTGTTTGGATATAGCATATTTTGTTTATCCACTCATCAGTTGATGGACATTTGGGTTGTCTTCATCTTTTGGATTTTATAAATAATGCTGCTGTGAACATTCGTGTACAAGTTTTTTTGACATATATTTTTGAATTCTCTCAGGTATACCCATAGGAGTAGAATTGCTGGATCATATGGTAACTCTATGTTTAACTTTTTGAGGAACTGCCAGACTGTTTTTCAAAGCAGCTGCATGATTTTACATTCCCATCAGCAATGTAGGAAGGTTCCAATTTTTCCACATTATGGTCGATACTTGTTATTGTTTGTATTTTTGACCAGTCATCTAGTGAGTGTAAAGTGGGATCTCATTGGGGTTTTGAGTTGCATTTCCGTAATGACTCAAGATAGCATGTGCTTGTTGTCCATTTGTATATCTTCTTTGGAAAAATGTCTTAGTCCTTTGCTCGTTTATTTATTTTATTTTATTTTTGGCTGCGTTGAGTCTTTGTTGCTGCACACGGGCTTCCTCTAGTTGCAGAGAGCGGGGGCTCTTTGTTGCGGTGCACAGGCTTCTCATTACGGTGGCTTCTCTTGTTGCGGAGCACGGGCTCTAGGCTCATGGGCTTCAGTAGTTGTGGTGCATGGGCTTAGTTGCTCCACAGCATGTGGGATCTTCCCAGACCAGGGCTTGAACCCGTGTCCCCTGCATTGGCAGGCGGATTCTCAACCACTGCACCACCAGGGAAGTCCCTTTGCTCATTTTTTACTTGGATTGTCTTTTTGTCATTGAGGCGTTCTTTGGATGTTAAACCCTTATCAGATACGTGTTTTGGAAGTGCTTTCCCCCATTCCGTGGTTTGTCTTTTCACTCTTCTGATAGTGTACCTTTTTTCTTTCTTTTGCAATGTTTGTTTATTCTTGTAGATATGCAATTATCATAGTTTACAGGACGTTTTTAGTAATTAATTGGACTATAAGAAAAAACATACAGAAAGTTTGTACCACAAACTTATGTCCCTAGGGATTAGGGTCCTCAGTAACAGAAATAAAGAAGCTCAAAAGGGTCACTGCTCAGCAACCTCTGGTAACTAAAGAGAGCAGAACACAATCTGCTATTTGTGGAAATGAGACTTCATAAAAATATCTTTCAAATATTCCCTATTACTAAAGGGAATGCCTATTAAAATGCCATTGTTTATCCTATATAAAATATCCTACCCCCTCAAAAACTTTTTTTTTTTGCTTTAAGATAAAGAAAAGGCCATATTCCTAAGATACACTTTGTGAAAATTATCTCAATACAAGATCCAAAGACTTTCATTATTTACTGTCCTTACTCAAAATCACCTGCATGTACCAGATGCAATTTTCTAAACTTCATCATTGATGAGCCTATTCCAAAGCAGAATTCTTCAGCAATACAAAAGACACAGGCTAAAATAGTCTTCACAGTTATACTTTAAAATAGATGTATTCAAAATATAAATATAATAATTCTTCAGACCATTATTTTTCCTAACGACTAAACTCTAAATTAAAAAAAAGAGGAAGTTTTCAAACCAATGATGTGTGCAGCCCACTCTCATGACACAGTCATTTAAACTTCTCATTCTGAATGAGAAAGTTTTATTTCATCCCTTTGTCTTGCAGAATAATTTAGGTTCCCACCTTGGGCACGATTCACCAAGTAGAGTAAGACCACAGATAAAAGTGAGAAAGAAACACAGGCAATGAAGAAAACTCCTAAAAACAGATATCCCCAAGTATCCAATATCATGCCAGCAATGATGGAAATGACTGCCAACCCAAGATTCTGAATGGACTGCATGAAGCCATATGCAGTTCCCAGTTGATGTTTGGGAACTACAAATGCCACCATTGGCCACAATGCACAGGCAAGCAATGAGTAGAGAGTCCCAGGAGACACATAGCAATCCAAGGGTTCCACAGCCTGAAGGCCAGCATCATGTGGGAAGCAAGAGTGGTCACCACTGCACACACAACCCAGATGATGTTCTTTCCTGTTTTATCCACCAGAATCCCAAATATTGGGGACATGGGAGCTGATATTACATACACAATACTGTTAATAGCACTCGCTGCCTGGGAGGAAAAGCCAGATTTCTCTGTAAAGAAAACTTTCCCAAGTTCAATGAAAGGGAACACAGCAACATAATAGCAGACACAGATGATAAATATCAGCCACATGGGGAAGGAGAAGTCCTTCACATCAGTTAACTTTATGACTTAAGCTGTTTTTCCTTGTTCTTTATGAAGGATGCGTTCTGCTCTCTGATCCAAGTAAGCAAGGGCCAAGGCACAGACTAGTGAAAGAATACATGTTATACCCCCGATCCTATGTGTGACCCCAAGGGTTGTATGACCAGCAGAACCCAATGAAGCTTCAACCTTAGAATACAGCCATCCCATGAGGTTCATGTTTACTGTACTTCCAATTCTAGCCATGCTAAGTTGGAGTCCAAACACCAAGTTTAATTCTTTGCCTTTAAACCAACTCACAGCATATGTATTCTGGGCAACTGCTAAGGACTCCCCACCAATCCCAAACACAAACCTTCCAAATTCCATCAACCAAAAAGCATGAAATATTCCACCCAGAGCAAAAACAACCTGTCCAACGCAAACAAAGCAACTAAACATAATGGCGTCCCCTTGTATTCCAAATACGCAGTCTATCAAAAAGCCACCAAAGAAACACAAAACTACATTGGGCCAAGAATACCGGGCATACAGCATCATGAATTTCATGGTATTCACCTGAATATCCCGTTTAACCTGAGTCTGAAAGGCAGCAGGATTATCATAGCAAAAATAGCTGCCGAAACCAAGGAAGCACGTCAGCAACAGCACCAAAAGCTGGTGCGCCAGGCGACTGGGGTCGCAGAGGGTTGGCAGCGCCCCGGGGGCAGGGGGAGGTAATGGGCAGTGGGGGGGGGGCGCCTCTGCTGGCCTCGTTGGGGCCACCAGGCAGCGGCACCCTCGCTTCCTCCTCCTCCTCCATCGGGCCAATGGGAGACCAAGAGACGACAGTGACTCCTGAGAGTGTACTTTTGATACACAGAAATCTTTCATTTTAGTGAAGTTCTATTTATCTAATTTTGTTGCCTGTACTTTTGGTTTCATGTTTAAGAAACCATTGTCAAATCTAAGGTCGTGAGGGTTTGCCCCTATATTTTCTTCTAAGAGTTTTATAGTTTTAGTTTTGTATTTATTGAAATATAGTTGATGTACAATGTTGTGTTAGTTTTAGTTGTACAGCAAAGTGATTCAGTTATATATATATCTATTCTTTTTCAGATTCATTCTCTTAGATTGTTACAAGATACTGAGTATAATTCTCTGTGCTGTACAGTAGGTCCTCATTGGTTATATATTTTTTATATATAGTCGTGTGTATATGTTAATCCCGAACTCCTAATTTATCCCCCTCCCCCTTCCCCTTTGGTAACCATAAGTTTGTTTTCTGTGCCTGAGTTATTACTCAGCCATAAAAAAGAATGAAATAATGCCATTTGTAGCAACATGGGTGGACCTAGAGATTATCATACTGAGTGAAGTAAGCCAGGCAGAGAAAGACAAATATCATATGATATCAGTTATATGTGGAATCTTAAAAAATGATACAAATGAACTTACTTATAGTTTCAGTTCTTAAATTTAAGTATTTGATCCACTTTGTTAATTTTTGTATATTCTGAGTTAGAGGTTCAACCTTATTCTTTTGTATGTGGATATCCAGTTGTCCCAACATCACTTATTGAAGAGACTATTCTTTCCCTATTGAATAGACTTGGTACCATTGTCAAAAACTATCAATGTATGAATTTATTACTGGACTCCATTGATTTTTATGTCTGTCTTTATACCAGTACTACCCTGTCTTGATTACTGTATTTTTGTAGTAAGTTTGAAATCAGGAAGTATGAGTCCTCCAACTTTATTTCACATATAGCTTTTAATTAATGATTTATAACCACCAGACTTTCATTCCTTTTCTCCAGAGCATAAATTCTCAGAAACTGCTCTAATTATATTTTTCTTAAAATGTTTATTTCCTCAAATTCTCCAAGTCCTGATACATTGCACCTGCTAAACCGTTTCTTCCCACTGGTGTATCATCTCAGTTCACCACGGGTGAAAATAACAATTGAACTGTCTACTTTGATCCAGGTCTCTTAGAACCTAGTTTTATAATATTCTTCTGGCTCCTTCTGGCCCATGTTGAGTAGGTGGAGGGCAGGTAGGAGGACCTGGAGTTACCTGAGATCCACCACCAGCGATGGGGGTCTCATTGCTAGTCATCCAGAGAATATTCAAATAAAAAAATCTCATCTTCGTATTTGCTTTCTCAGAGGGTACTGGTACTAACTGAAGCAGACTCTGAGACAGACATTAGTGTGCAGGGAACTTATTAGGGGCCCAGTATTTGTTGGGGAAGGAAAGGAAGAGGCACTGGGCAGAGGCAGAAATTAGGCCGTGATGTGGTCTCAACGTAGCCTCAGCCAACTTCATGGGGAGCTCAGAAGCTGGGGAGGCCCTGCAGAGTTGACCCGAGTTGGGGTGAGAGAGTCAGTAAACTTGTGTACGGACTATTCATCTTAGGGGCTTCTGTTTATGGGGGATGCAGCTGTCTTCAGCTGAAGTCAGTTCCTGGAGAGGGCTGAGAGTTGAGGAATCTGCCAGCAGCTCTTACAGCCACTGAGAAATAAGCCCTTCAGCCCTGAAAAGGGGATCTGAATGCTTATCACAGAGCCCACCATCAGAATCTGTCAACCAAGAAATATAATTCCAGTGATATATCTGAGGCAGTTACAGGCTTTTGGCATCCTCTTATTTTCCCACTGATACGAAAGAGGGTGTTGGAGAGCAGAAAGGCATTAGGCACTGGAGGTAGTACAGGACCAAATCCAGGGGGATTGTAGAGAAGGCTAAAGTTGCTGAGGGGAGAGAAAACAGTTCTCTGATTCCATGATTGCATCCAAGATCTGCTTCCACTCAGTTGTGAAGGAATGGAAGCAGAAGGCTATATTTAATTTAATATAATTTTTAAATTTTTTGCCTTTACACAGCAGATATTTATCTTCTCACAGTTCTGGAGGCCAGAAATCCAAAGTCAAGGTGTCACCAGGGCTGTTCTCCCTCCGAAGGCTCTAGGGGAAGATCCTTCCTTGCCTCTTTCAGCTTCTGGTGGCTCCAGGTATTCTTTGGCTTGTGGCTGTGTTGCCAGGCCTTCTCCTCTCTATTTTCTCCTCCTCTGTTTCCACTTCGATATGGTTTTCTTCTCATTGGTCTGTTGTGTAGTCATTGCTCGGTCAGCCTTTAGGTTTTTTCAGAGGTAGTTGTTCCATATGTAGCTGTAGACCTGGTGTATCCATGAGAGAAAGTGAGTTCAGGATCTTTCTACATTGCCACCTTGAACCAGAACTGCTGCATTTTTTTTTTTTTACGATTATTTGCTTTTTGTTCTTCAGGAACTTAGCAGAGATCTTCTCTAACCCTACAGCACCGGTGTGACTTTGCATGGTTTGTGAAGATTTCTTCACCTAAATAAAGGAACTTTATTTTCAGAGGATTCTTGTTAGAGGTGTCATTTTGTTGGAGTTCACTGTTAGTGTCAATGACGTCGATTTATTGGTGTTACATGTTGGGTTTTCCAGGATTCACGCTCTGAGACAGGGGTTATTGTTATGGTTGTATATTAGGGAGTGTCCTTGGGGTGAGACCTATAAGCAGGGCTGGGCAGGTGAGGAACCCAACTAGATAGAGGCTGGCAGCCTCTGCTGACCCCATGGGGAGCTCTGGAGCTGAGAAGGCCTGTCAGAGATGCCTCACATTGGGCCAGAACTTCCAGTCCTTTATCCCTTGATTAGTCATTGTATGCAGGCTACTCCTGGAAGGGTGTGACTTTGGGTGAAGGGGTTCAGTGTGGCCGAGGCAGAGGGAGTCCTGAGGAGGCTGCCAGGCAAGGCCACACGCTCCGACTTTCTCAGTGTCACGTGGCTCATAAGTGTCAGAAATCTAGATTTTCTGACTCCTACTTAGGAGATCTTTCCTCTCTCAGATGCTACCCCTCACCTCCTGTAACTGCACAGTGGGACCAGCACCAAGCTTGCCACTGTGTTTTCTGGGCCTTGTTCTTGGCTGCAGTGGTTGAGCTGTGTGGACTTTTTGTGAAAGTAATATTTTTGAAAGACCTCAGGTGGCCTAGGTTTAGCAGAGTCAGCTCCAGGACTGGCTGAGGCAAAGCATTCCTCGAATGGATTCACCGCTAATTCACCAAGTTCTCTTGGACAATTTATAATAAATCTGAAGGGACACCGAACCGGCCAGCTTGCTCCCCACTTTTGTTCATTTCCAGGGTGGATACGGAGTTTGGCGTCTCACTGGCTCTTTTTGCTGCCTGAATATGTCAGTCTTGAACTAAAAATAGCCTGCAGCTTACTGGGGTCGGTGTGGGTTGACTAGAGCTCAACTTCTCAGCAACTCGGAGGAGGTTGGAAAGGAAGATGAAGGGGATCATTAAAGGAAAGAGACTTTATTTAGTGGTTAATATAGATGGCTTTGAGCTTTAGAAAATAAGAGTGATTGCTTCATGAAGTCTAGGTTAACCAAAAGGAGGTTATTTATCAACATTAGGAGAGCAAGGAATTGTTTTGCAGTTGTGTAGGCACGATAGGAGAGAGGCAATGACTGGTGGCTTAGGAGGCACTATGGAGGTAAACCAAAGAGTGTAGCCCAGGAGTGGATATGGAGTCAGTCTCTGGATGCTAGTTCTGATTCTGCTACTTACGAGCACATACCTTTGGGTCAAAGTCTTGCTCTCTCTTGGTTTTAGATTTTCCATCTTTAGAATGGGTCCGATTACATATGATTTGCCTTATTCCTTCGATGGTTACAAGGAGCAAATGAAATAATAGATGTACATGTGTGAAGTTCCATAGACAGAAGAATAAATTTCTAGGGCTCTCTCACATGAATCTCAAGGCTTTGGGCAATTCTTGAGACTCTGGGATACATACGAAATGGATAGAGTTTGGAAGATCATAGATCTGGGAGGTCCTAATTACCTCAGGAAGCATGGTTTTAGAGGAAGGAAACCGGTTCCTAGTTCCTCTTCTCTAACTTCCAGGAGTCTTGATTCCTCTGTTCTTTTGGAGGTTCTCTGGAAATTGAGACTTCACTGGGCCCTTATAGGTGGCTTTAGTCTGTTTGGCCCGGTCTCAACTGTCTTGGACAAAATGAGCTTCTCTTGGAGCAACTAAAAGTTCAGGAAATGAGTCAGAATGACTGATAGTAGCTAGTGGTGCAAGATGATGCAGCTCTAACAAAAACATATTCTTTGTGTAGAAATGGAAGGTTTGAGAAAAAACTCACATCTCTTGTGAGAACTCAGTCAAGTAATAACGAAATTTTGGAATGAATATTCTCTACAGATTCCTGATGAAGATACGTATGTGAGAAGACCATGATGTTTCACGGAAGACATAGCAGAAGCAGGACTCATCTGCTCTATTGAAGTAACCTTCTGACTCATCTTACTGTGTCTAGTTTCCTCTGTTCCAGTTCATTCTTCACACTGTCGAAAGAGTTACCTCTCTCAATCTGCTTGTGCTGTTTTTCCTGCTTAGCTCTGTTGCTTTCAAATTAAGGTCTAAATTCTTCAGCATAGCATATGCTAGACTCTAGGGCAGGGATTTTGTTTGCCATGTGCCTACATTATCTAGGATAATTTCTAGCAAATAGTTAAATGCCCAAATGTTCATGAATTTGTTTATGAATTAATAAAGAACATTCATGATTGGGCTTTAATCCACCTTTTCAGTTACCTCTCCTGTCCCCTCTTGCTCTACCTATTGGGGACAGGTGACTTGCTGTTCCCCAAATCAGTTTGCTTATTTCAATCTGTGTCTTTGAAAGACTTTTCTCGCTGACTGGAATGATCCCCTTTATCAACTGTGGCTGAAAAATATTCTTTTGATTCTTTAATATTCAGCTCAGTTGTCACCACTTCTTTGATGACTTTGTTGACCCTCATGGTCTGTGTTCCATTCGACTTTGTTCTGCAGTGGTCACACTTCGAATGCTGTAAAGCAATTCTGTCCATGTCTGTGTCCCTCACAAGGTCTCATCTTGCTTATCTTTGTCAAGTTCCTGGGCATAATAGGTGGTTAATTAATGTGTGTTGAATGATCAAATGGATGTATTTTATGATGAACCAGTTAGCTTAGTGATAAGTGTACCATGTTCTCTCCATGGGCTATAATTAAGGAACTGGAATGAAAGACAGGTCAGACAGTAGGTACTGTGTTCAAATACTGTTTTGTTCTCAGGTTCCAAGATGAGAACTAGCAACATGTTTCATGGTCACAAACCTTATGGGCTCAACGGCTAATCACAGGTTTAAACTCTGGTGATAATGAGGTGTGTTCTCCCCATGAAGTATCCTCTGTCATTTGGGAGAAAACTCTCTTCGGAAGGTACTGACTGCGCTACCAAGATGGCTTAGTATTTAACACATTCCCAGTAATAACTCAGTACAATTTTTCTTTTACTCCTACTGGAGGAACAATTTAAAGTATTTGTATATTGGATGGCAAGACTTTGTGTAACAGACTAGATTTTGTGAGACAGCGACTCAAAATAATGTGATTTAGTGTCTCACACAGTACCTAATACAGTAATATAATCATTAATATATTACATCACCTTGGAAATAAATTCTTACTTGTTTGGATCTTTATTGCAGAGGGGCAGTTATGATCTATGGTAAAAATGGAAACATATTTCAAAGTTAAGCAAAACCCTGGAGAAAGTTTTTCATTTCTCTTTCCCATGTTTCATACTTACTGGTCTTAAATAACTCTTTAGTTGGTTAGAACCTCTTTAATGATAACCAGGATGCAGAATTAATTAATGACTTGTTAGCATTGTGAGATCTGGGGACAAAACAGAATGTTCTGGATCCTCAGCCGTATTGTATTATCATGCCCATTTTAAGGATCACATATCACCTGTGATGCCCCAGCACCATATTTTGATTATTATGGGATATCTGGAATTAATTTAAGACAGTCCTTTACTTTCTTACACCTCCCTGGTTAGCTATATAGTGAGAGTATAGTTAATTTTTAGCTCTCCCAACACAGATTGTTCCAAATCTGCTGTTCCACTATCAACTTTCCTAATCTACTCTATGTCCTTGTATGCTGGTCTGGCTTATTTATATGTTGTAAGCTCTCTGTGCCAAAGGAATCCATCTCTGTGTCATCTGATCTACATAAAAGTCTTGTGAAGTGAATATTGTCCTCTCTATTTCATGGAAGGGAAAATGGGCTAAGAAACATTTGCAAGACCATGCTACTAGTATTCATTCATTCACCAACTATTTAATGAGCTCAGTGCAAGACACTGAATTGATAGTTGTCAAAAGGGGATCTTTGCCCTCATGGAGCATATATTCTAGTGGATGTATGTTTTAGAGCCTTTGACTTCAAGACGGACACATAGCCAAGCACCCCAGACTATAAGATTCTTGAAAATAGGGACCCTATTCAGGGACTGTATCAGTTCAGTTACTGAATTGAATGGAATTCTGGCAACTAGGATTTATTCTTATCTGCTCTCCCTTGTTTTCTCCTTAGTGGATGTTTAACAAGGTGAATACCTATGTGTGGGTAGAACAAATGGATAGCCAGTTCCTAAGCTGGTGTCCTTTGATGGCTTTTCTTTCCCCCAAGTTCCCACCAGTGGCCACTTAACTGAAGGTACTGTCATTTCTGGCTTCCCCTAATAAGCTTCAAATGTATATGGTATGGGAAATGCATAATCTAGTAACTTAATACCTCAGTACAAATTAGGTAAACAGCCTGTTTTGGCTAGAGGGGCCCAGGTCTGAAGCATATGCCAAGAAAGTAGAAGTCCAGGTAGGTTGTTTTGACTGAGACGTTTGTTTGTTTGTTTGTTTTTCTTCAAGTGAAGCTGGCTGTGGCCTAAGTAACTAGGGTGAATCACAAGGCCTGGGGCAGTGAAGGTGAGGATGTATATGGAAGTATAGATCAAGTGCTAAGGAGCTTCGGATGATATATGGGCAGTGTGTGAGACTGCGTGTGTGTGTGTGTGTGTGTGTGTGTGTGTGTCACAGTTTGCCTTAAGCACAGTTTGTATCCAGGAGTTGTCATGTGTAACTAAGACAGCAGCGCCCAAGTGAAACTTGTGTTTCTCCTTGGATTTGGCTGCTGAAAGACTGTACAATTTATGTAGTGCTTTCATTAATGGGACCCCGTTATAGTTCCCGGGTTAGGTTGGGTCAGCAGTGCATCAGAAGGCCAGTGCTGTATATTACTCACCAGCTAAGAGGATGCTCCCAGCCATGTATTACCATGACAGTAGCTTCTATTCCATGGTGCCCATTTTTCACTTAAGGAAGAATTAAGGGAAGAAATGGCACAAATGGATGTTGTTGCTATAGATAAGGGGCTAGAGTAGCTTTGTGGTCTTAATTGAAAACCTGTTATAGAGAAGGGGTACTCAGAGGCAGGAAGCAAGAGGTGTTCCACACAGCTAGCTAAACTAAATGGGAATGTGATTCTTAACGACTCTTGAGACAGTGCTGAGGACAGTAACGGTTGTAATATTTTTGAAGAGCAGTGTGTAAATCCAATAAAAGGAGAGAAGAGATTTCTCATTTTCCTGTTTTTGGAGCCAGCAGGATTTCCAGCTGCATGTAATTTCAGGAAGTAATGTGACTATTTATTCAGTAATAGTTTGCAAATTTCCTGGGAAATGATGAAATTGTTCTGATGGAATTAAAATGGCTATTGAAACATATGTCATAATATTTGCCAAGTATTGTTTCTTGTCTGTTTAAACCATATTAATTTATTTCAAAATGGAAGTAAAATCTTAACAAATACTTCATATAGGCATATTTTCCCGGAGTGAAAATACAGTATCAAAATTCACATCACCAAAGCCAATCAAACAGGGCACATGGACACGTGAAACCACAACTTCGGTAAGTGCTCAGCAAGAAAGGCACATGGTGCTGTGATGATACCTGAGCATTGATGGAAGGCTTTCGTGGAAGTGGAATTAAAGCCAAGACCTAAAGGATGACTAGGAGTTAGTTGAGACTCGTGGCAAGAGTCCTCCGGATGGCAGACAGAATCTTCAAATGCCTGTGGTGGAGAGAAGCAGTACAGAATGTAGTTTGGGGATGGATGGCCAGGGCTCATGGTACAATATAGGCTGGAGAGTCGGGGGTTAAACCCAGTGAGGTTTGTAGACCATGTGAAAAATCTTCATCTCTATTTTAAGAGCAAGTAGATGCTGTAAAGGGGTTTTAATAGCAGGGGTGAGAGTGGAGGGTGATACAATACAATCAAATCTCTGCTTTGGCCACAATGTAGAGGCTGGATTGTAGAGGGACAGTAGTTCAGGTGGCCTCATTACTCAGAAATGAGAAAGAAGGTTAGATAAGCCTATGGACGTGGACGTGCTTTAAGGTTTGGTTTACATGAATGTACAGTATCCTCTCACCAGATTCTCACCTATACTCACAGCAGCACACACCCAGGAAGCTGGTGGAAGATGTTTAAGAACCTTTTCTTCAGAGTCCAGTCCTTGGTTGTCTTCTCTTGCTTAGCATCAGGAAGACAAATGGTTTTTTAATTCAAGCGCCAACTCTGGTTGGTTGGTAGTGGATGCCAGGGGAGCAATACTGAGAAGGTTTCTGAAATCCTCTTTGGGTTTAGCAAGAGAGTGCTCCGATAGCTTTGTGATGCTTCCCCTGGGCACGGAGCTAAGAGTCCTGAGAGTGGTGGTGTGCATTTCCCTCCTCTGTATCCCCTTAGTCCTTACCATGGCTTCGTTATGCATATTGTGCTGATTCAGAGTTTTTGATTTTTTTTTTTTTTTTTTTTTTTTTTTTTTTTTTTTTTGCAGTACGTGGGCCTCTCACCGTTGTGGCCTCTCCCGTTGCGGAGCACAGGCTCTGGGTGCGCAGGCTCAGCGGCCATGGCTCACGGGCCCAGCCGCATCGCGGCATGTGGGATCTTCCCGGACCGGGGCATGAACCCGTGTCCCCTGCATCAGCAGGCGGACTCTCAACCACTGCGCCACCAGGGAAGCCCCCAGAGTTTTTGATTTTTTAAAAATTTGACTCAAATCTGTACCTCTAGGTGAGTTCTTTCCCAAATTGGAGATAATTTCCAGCTTTCTATAGAACTTCTCTTCCTAGATGTCTTGTGGTAACTTAAACATTGTGTCTCAACATTGACTACATTATTTTCCCTTGTCAAAGGGATTAGTTCTGTCATGTTTCCTATTTTAGTTAATGACATCATCACCATTCCTGTTTCCTAAGCTAGAAACAGAAGATTCATCCTTGCCTCTTTGCTTTACCTTTCTCCCTTACATCCAGTTGAGAAAAATATTCCATTAATCCTACTTTATTTTTTTATTCTTAAAAATTTTTAATTGAAATACAGTTGATTTACAACATTATTAATTTCTGCATACAAAGTGACTCAGTTATACATATATATTCAATCGTACTTTATAAATGTCTCTGGAATCCTGAGTCTCCTCTCTGTTCTATGATATTACAATCGCCCTAGTTCAGTGTCTAGTTTTCCTCCTAGAGATAAGGAAGTCACAGTCTCCTAGCTGGTTTCTCATTATTACATCCTACCTGCACCCTGATTAGCTTTTCTACTACAACCAGAATCGTCTTTCTAAATCTGATCATGTCATTCTTCTGTGGAAATTCCCTTCTTGTGTATAAATAACACGCAATGACCTCTCCTTAGCTTAGAAGCCTTTAATGGGTGGACCTGTACTTGTCCCCATCATTTCTCACTCTTCACACCATGCACGCCATTGGTCAAATGTGCTGAAGCTCTTGCTGCACCTGAGACTTGCCGTACTCCTTCATGGCTATGTATCTGTACAAGCTGTACTGTCTGCCTGGGCTGTCCTACTCACGCTACTCAAAGTTGTACCAGTCTTTTAAGTATCAGTTTAAACATCCTTCTGGGTCCAGTTAATTTCTCCAGAGATGAATCTTTTCATATCCTGTTTTTGAGGTACAAGTCTGGCTGCCAGCATCCCGGAAGCCTAGGACTACCACTCTTCAACATGTAGATTTTCACATCATCCCTTTGTTTGTGACATGGTGCTTCATGCCCTCCCTCTACTGTGCCTTTTGGTTTGCATTCTCCAGGGCAGACTTTCTTTTTCCAAGGTGCAGGAGTGGTACTTGCCCCAACCCTCATAGCCACTTTCATAAACACTCTTTGCCTCTAATTCCTATACTTTTCTGGGATTCTGCAGTACAACTGGTCATGGGTCGTATTTGTTCATCCTCTGAATGTATTCAACTGTCTCAGATCTGTTAAAAATCAGTTACCATCCATTCATTTGCTTTCCATATCCCCAAATTTTGTTAACATCTCTCCTTTGCTGTTGTATTCATTCTATTTGTCTGGTGGATCCCTCACTTTTTATTTCGTAACTGTTCTCTTTGAGTCCATTTATATTAGTGGAGTTTCATTTATTCAGTCTTCTATTTGTTCAGTCAACCATGTTTCATCAGAACCTGTGCAGTTGTTTTCCAGTTATGCTCTTTGTCATATACTTATTTATCTTTAACAAAGGGGATATGTGAGCATCAAAGAATCAGCATCTATTAGAACAAGGAGCTTTTGGAATCAAGGCTTTGGCAGATCTTTACAGCTCCATCACTCACGACATCTCCACATGTATACTGTCGTTCAGTCACACCAACTGACCTGTACTTTGTTGTTTTGATACAGTTTTCTAAAGACAGTTGTTGATTATGTTCTCTGGATTTGGAATTCCTTTTAGCTAGGGTAAACCTAGATAAAAATCTCTCAGTCTTTTAAATTTGGTTCAAGTGCCCTTTATTCTGGAAGCATTTCCCTATCCAACCCCAGGGTGTGATTTATACACTCTGTCTTTATCCTTCATCTAAATGCCTCTGCTGGGCTCTTACAATGTCTTTGCCTTCTTGATTAGAAGAATTATCAATGTATCATAATACTGATTTTCTTGCCTATTCTACAAACTAGACTGAGCTCTTTGAGACCAGGGTCTGTGTTTATTCCTACTGTATCCTCCTCCTTACCTGTACTACAAAGTAGCACTCAATACCCATTTGTTGAATTAATGATGACATGATACCCTACTCATAGAACTGATCTGTTTTCCTTCCTTTAGGAATTCTGTCTTACCAGGGGTGCTTTTTTCATAGTTGCAACCACTCTATGGACTCAATGATCAGGAAACAATTTGCAGAGAATACACGTATACGGGAAACATGCAGTTACTGCAGGTCGAGCGCGTGTTTTTGATTGTGGCACTGGGCAGCTTGATGAACCTTGCAAGCACCCTTTAGAAATTCTCAAGTCTACATACTGCAGGTGAAATACATTTGATGTTGAAGCAAGTGGCTAATTATTGAGAATTGGTTGATTATTAATGCAGTAGCCTCTTGTTCAATCTGTTATGCATATGGGAAACACAGCTAAAAATATCATGACTGCTCTGAAAAAGCCAGTCCAAAAAAAAAAAAAAGCAGTTAGCTTGAACAGCTGGAAGCATATTTTGCCAGGATATGTATTTACTAATATTTGAGTAACATTGGTTCACAATTTTTACTTAGGGTAATAACATCACTCAAATCCCCAGAGGAGGAAAATATCTTTATGCTAGGTATTTCTCTAAGCATTCCCCCTTTTTCCTCTTCTTCCTCCCCACAACTTCAATCACATAGTCAGAAAT
Organism: Mesoplodon densirostris; assembly: GCF_025265405.1. Classification (NCBI taxonomy): domain Eukaryota; kingdom Metazoa; phylum Chordata; class Mammalia; order Artiodactyla; family Ziphiidae; genus Mesoplodon; species Mesoplodon densirostris. The sequence goes on from NC_082671.1 coordinate 17,376,788, forward strand.
CTATGATACATAATTTCAAAGACCCAAGAGGGAAAATAGAGAGGCAGTATAGTAACTCATATAAAGCACAGGGTCTGGGCATAGGTTGCCTCAGTTTGAGTCCCATCTTCAATAGTACTAAGTGTATGACTGTGGAGAAGGTCATACACTTAGTACCCTTATGTACCTCATTTGTAAAACAGGGTTACAAAGATTGATCTTAGTGTTGTTGTAGGGTTAAATGAGATAATACTTACAAATCTCCTAGGGAAATGCTTAGCATATCATAGTCAGTCAATTATTGCTATTATTCCCATACAGTCTTTAAAAAAATATATTTATTTATTTTTGGCTGTGTTGGGTCTTCATTGCTGCGTGTGGGCCTCCTCTAGTTGCGGCGAGCAGGGGCTACTTTTTGTTGCAGTGCTCAGTCTTCTCATTGCGATGGCTTCTCTTGATGTGGAGCATGGGCTCTAGGTGCGTGGGCTTCAGTAGTTGTGGCATGCGGGCTCAGTAGTTGTGGCGCACGGGCTTAGTTGCTCCACGACATGTGGGATCTTCCCGGATCAGGGCTCAGACCCATGACCCCTGTATTGGCAGGTGGATTCTTAACCACTGTGCCACCAGGGGAGTCCCCCATATAGTCTTGAGGCTATATATCAGTATTGATCCTTTTTCGAGGTGTGGTGCTAAATTTCTATTTTTTCCCATAATTCTTTATGTTACTGGTGTGATGTATATTCACACCAGTAACATAAGGAATTAGTGCCAAGATCCCCCATGTGTGCTTTGATTAATGCTTCTTAGTATTTGTAGCATTCTAGGCTCCAACTTTTAGCTCTCACTGAGGAAAGGGAGTGTTTATGGCCAAGGAACAAGTGTGCCTTTTGGTCAGTATCCTGTTTAATTCCTATATCACATGCGTTTTTTCTCTAAGGGTGAACTCTCTAAAATTGAACTTACAGAAATCTCAAACAGAAAAGTGCAATTTATTAGGTTTGTCAACCCACAGGAGTTATTGATTAAATATCTAAAGTAGTAGCTGTGTTGTAAAATCTGATACAAAATATCAGAATGGGGCTTCCCTGGTGGCGCAGTGGTTGAGAGTCCGCCTGCCGATGCAGGGGACTCGGGTTCATGCCCTGGTCCGGGAGGATCCCACATGCCGCGGAGCGACTGGGCCTGTGAGCCATGGCCGCTGAGCCTGCGCGTCCAGAGCCTGCGCTCCGCCACAGGAGAGGCCACAACAGTGAGAGGCCCGCATACCGCAAAAAAAAAAAATTAGTATTCCAGAAGGAACCAATAGATGTCAGATAGGCCGGTAGGATCTGTAATAATGGATGGACTCACTGAACAAACTTTAACAGGATAAGTCACTCAAGTAAATGTAATGTGACTTCCCTATGAGAACTTTTTTCTGAATAAAATGACCAGGTCTATTAAGAAGTAAAAGGAGAAGTTTAAGTACTTCACTAAGACTTTCAAAAAGTCTTTGAAAATATTTTCAAACATAACTATCAAATTAGTCACTGTGAACTTGGAAAAATGTTTTAAAATGTAGAGGTTTAGAGACAGAAGATAAATAGTAGAGAGATACAGATACTTCTTGAGGTGAAGAAAATTCATAGTGTTGGGTGCTAGGGTTTGGAGGAAGGGAGTGAAAGTGTGTGCTACCCAGGAGCAAAGAAATGTAGTTTGCTTCCAACAGCTGACTCGGTAGCTGTTGAGCTGTGTTTTGACTGTTGGGGAAGCAGAACAGCAGGCTGCCGAGAGAGCCAGCAACTATCCACGTGTCGTTTGTATTCTTGAGGGGTGGGAAGTGGCTGCTTCAAGGGTACTGCTCTGTGATTATCAGGGAGGCTTGGGGTCAGATGTCCCTTGGGAGGTGCCCTCCACAGTCAGCAGCCATTGGAAGTGTGCCAGCGTTGCAAACAGTAAAATTCACCTTAGCTTAACTACGCAGGAAAGAAACTTATTAAAATATATTTGACGCATCAAAGAATCTGCATTATACTTAGGGTGTCTGGCTTAGTCACTGCACATCCAGAAACAATACGTAGACCAGACCTCGGTGGCTACTCCAGCAAAGACACCAAGGCTGTCTCCACCTAGTGTGGATGTCACATTTTGTTTTGGACATTGTAACTTGCAATGATGATACTGGACTGGGCCCCAGAAGCTCTGGGCTTTCTGACCTGAAAAGATGGATGCTTCTGCTGCCACACTTACTGAAAGATGGGCTACATCTGCATCTATTTTCTCATGTCACCAACTTCCCAGGCTAAAGTCCTGTGTGGGTGCATCACATGCCTTTACCCTGCTGCAAGTAAGTTGCAGTTCTGGCTTCTATGTTGAAGAGACAGGGCTCAGTATGTGTGACACTGTTCAGTCAAAAGTATAGTTTTCAAAGGATGATGGATTGCCACAGACATGACAAGTATTCACCACACCCCCAAAAGTGGTACTTAGATGGCATAGGATCTTAGAGGGATGTTATCAGCTTTGTATACTGATCATTTAATTAATGCTGTTTGTATTAATAATACAGTATTAATAAAATACTGTAGTATGAATATCTGCTCTGTATTTTAGGTTATGTCAGGAGTGCTGTGAGTGGAAAAAGCATATATAAAGGCTAGAAAAATGGTTAGACTATTCACTCGATCCTTAAATCCCAATATATTAGAATGAAAGAATACCTTGAAGCTCATTAAAACATGAGTATGAACACATAGTATATAGTAATGAGCCTGCTATCCTTACTTAGATAAACTTGACAGTTCTTTCCTTTGCTTTTCATTGAACCATGTACATAATGTTACCATAGCAAATATAATAGTTTATTCCATTTTTTTCCCTCACATATGTGTCTCTATTCTGTTTTGTATAGGGTCTCGTACTGTCACATGGTAAGAAATGAAAATGTTTAAATAAAATAATAGTATCAGAGTGCAAACAGGGATGTCTGGGGTATGTCATAACTTTTTTGAGATAGATATCTTAAGTATCAGCAATGTTTTTCCCAAAGGTACATTTTGGCATCATAGTCATTGAGAATATAGACGAGGCAGTGATGTGGCCATGGATAGGAGCAAAGCAAAGTGCGGGCAGCTACCCGGTATGATGGTTAGGATTTAGGTCAAGGAGAGGTTGGCACATCTAGATCAGCCAAGAGAAAGAGTCATTTCTTGGTTTTGTTTTGCCTTTGATTGGATGACTGGTAAAATAGTTATTTACATAAAGGTAGGGTAAAGTTGACATGATCACCTCAATCTTCTTTTCTAGATAATTTTATTTATGCTCTTTCTAAGAATGCAGTTGAACACTTTATATACAACATTTTCAAATTTGAAGTAAAAGGGTTTTGATGTGACTTAGTATGTTACACATTCAATGAGTAGATACAAAAACACATGAACTACCTATTAAAATATTTGTAGGAAATGACTGGTGTTGGTTTTAATTTAATATATTGAGATATTGAAGACATTTTTGTTTTTTTAATAAACTTATATTTGGCTGCATTGGGTCTTTGTTGCTGCACGCGGGCTGTCTCTAGTTGTGGCGAGCAGGGACTACTCTTCATTGCGGTGCGTGGGCTTCTCATTGCGGTGGCTTCTCTTGTTGCGGAGCATGGGCTCTAGGTGCATGGACCTCGGCAGTTGTGGCATGTGGGCTCAGTAGTTGTGGCACACGGGCTTAGTTGTTCCGTGGCATGTGGGATCTTCCCGGACCAGGGATCGAACCCGTGTCGCCTGCATTGGCTGGCGGATTCTTAACCACTGTGTCACCAGGGAAGTCCCAAGGCATTCTTTTTGAATAAAAGGAGACATTGTGCTTCTAACTGAGCCTTTGTTCAACCAATGATATTAGAGCATTATAGGATAGATTATTACAGTTTTATTAAAAATACTTGTTACCTAAATGCATGTTATAAGGACCCATCTCTTGCTAGGGATTTCACAGATCTCAAACAGAATTGTATTTATATTTAATTTTATATAGTGGATAATGATTTATCACAGGGTCAATGCCTAAAAGATGCTACCTGTTTTTAAGGCCGCAGTTGAAGTTACTGCTTAATGTTTTATGAGGTTTCGCATATAAGGACTCAAATGAAGCTAAATTCCTGTTTGACTACAGTGCCGGGGGGAAAAAACCCTGAAAAATGTGTTTTCTATAGATAGAAAAAGGAACCTGCTACTCCATTTTTGCCTTAACTTCCAGAAAATTAAGAGCCAGAAGAATTGCCTAGGTGCTAATCCCCGTTGGAATGTGCCTGAAAACACAAATTTTATAACTGGAAATTTGTACCTCTTAATCTCCCTCACCTATTTCATTCAGTTCTCCCACTGCCCTCCACTCTGGCAACCACCAGTTTGTTCTCTGTATCTATGAGTCTATTTCTGTTTGTTCATTTGTTTTGTTTTTTAGATTCCACATATAAGTGAAATCGTATGGTATTTGTCTTTCTCTGACTTATTTCACTTAATATAATACCCTTTCGATCCATCTATGTTGTTGCAAATGGCAAGATTTCCTTCTTTCTATGGCTGAATAATATTCCATTGTATATAATATACTACATCCTCTTTATCTATTTGTCTATCAGTGGACACTTAGGTTGCTTCCATATCTTAGCTATTGTAAATCATGTTGCAGTGAACATGAATGCATATATATTTTCAAATTAGTGTTTTTAATTTTCCTTGGAAAATATCCAGAAGTGGAATTGCTGGATCATATGATAGTTCTATTTTTAACTTTCTGAGGAACCTCCATACTGTTTTCCATAGTGGCTGCACCCATTTACATTCCCACCAACAGTGCACTGCGGTTGCCTTTTCTCCATATTCTCACCAGCACTTGTTATTTGTTGTCTTTTTGATGATAGCCATTCCAACAGGTGTGAGGTGATACTTCATCGTAGTTTTGGTTTGCTTTTCCCTGATGATGAGTGATGCTGAGCGTCTTTTCATATGTCTGTTGGCCATCTATATGTTTTCTTTGGAAAAATGTCTATTCAGCTCCTCTGCCCATTTTTTAATCAGGTTGATTTTTTGTTGTTGAGTTGTATGAGTTTTTTGTATATTTTGGATATTAACCTCTTATCAGATATATTGTTTGCAAATATCTTCTCCCGTATAGAAGTCTGCCTTTTCGTTTTTTTTTTTTTTTTTTTTTTTGCTGGTACGTGGGCCTCTCACTGTTGTGGCCTCTCCCGTTGCGGAGCACAGGCTCCGGACGCGCAGGCTCAGCGGCCATGGCTCACGGGCCCAGCCGCTCCACGTCATGTGGGATCTTCCCGGACTGGGGCATAAACCCGTGTCCCCTGCATCGGCAGGCGGACTCTCAACCACTGCGCCACCAGGGAAGCCCTGCCTTTTCGTTTTTTTGCTAGTTTCCTTTGTTGTGCAAAAGCTTTTTAGTTTGATGTAGTCCCATTTGTTTATTTTTACTTCTATTACCCTTGGCCGAGGAACCAGATTTAAAATAATGTTGCTAAGACCAGTGTCAGAGAGTGACTGCCTATGTTTTCTTCTAGGAGTTTTATGGCTTCAGGTCTTATGTTTAAGTCTTTAATCCATTTTGAGTTAATTTTTGTATATGGTGTGAGAAAGCAATCCAGTTTCTTTATTTTGCATGTAGCTGTCCAGTTTTCCCAGCACCATTTATTGAAGAGGCTGTCTTTTCTCCATTGTTTATTCTTGCTTCCTTTGTAGTGGATTAATTGACCATATACACTCGGGTTCATTTCTGGGCTCTGTTCTGTTCCATTCCTCTATATGTCTGTTTTTGTGCCAGTTTTGGTGACTAGCTTTGTAGATTCTTTTGGCTATTCAGGGTCTTTTGTGTCTTCATACAAATTTTAGAATTATTTGTTCTAGTTCTGTGAAAAATGCCATTGGTATTTTAATAGTGATTGTATTGAATCTGTAGATTGTCTTGGGTAATTATGGTCATTTTAACAATATTAATTTTTCAATCCATGGACACAGTGTATCTTTCCATTTGCTTGTGTCTTCAATTTCTTTCATCAGTGTCTTACAGTTTTCCAAGTACAGGTCTTTTACCTCCATAGTTAGATTTATTCCTAGGTAGTTTTTTCTTTTTGATGCCATTGTAAATGGGATTATTTTATGGATTTCTCTGAGAGTTCATTATTAGTGTATAGAAAGGCAACAGATTTCTGTATATTAATCTTGTATCCTGCAACTTTACTGAATTCATTCTAATAGTTTTCTGGTGGAGTTTTTAGTAGTCTTTTTTTATATATAGTATCATGTCATCTGCAAACAGTGACAGTTTTACTTCTTCCTTTCTAATTTGGATTCCTTTTATTTCTTTTTCTTGTCTGATTGTTGTGGCTAGGACTTTCAATATTATGTTGAGTAAAAGTGGTGAGAGTCGGTAATCTTGTCTTGTTCCTGATCTTAGAAGAAATGTTCTCAATGTTGAATGTGATGTTGGCTGTACGTTTGTCATATGTGGCCTTTCTTAGGTCATGTCCCTTCTATACCCACTTTGTTGAGTATTTTTGTCATAAATGGATGTAGTGTCTTTTTATGTATGTGTCAGTATCTATATATTTGCTAAATATGCTTTTTTTTTTTTTTTTTTTTTTTTTGCTGTACGCGGGCCTCTCACTGCTGTGGCCTCTCCCGTTGCGGAGCACAGGCTCCGGACACACAGGCTCCGCGGCCATGGCTCGCGGGCCCAGCCGCTCCGCGGCATGTGGGATCTTCCAGGATCGGGGCACGAACCCGTGTCCCCTGCATCGGCAGGCGGACTCTCAACCACTGCGCCACCAGGGAAGCCCCGCTAAATATGCTTATTCTCAAATATTGCCTTAATTAGGATCATACCTAATAAATACTTTTTATATCAAAATATATCAAAAGCATATATCAGTACATCAAAATATGCTAAAGCATTTTTCCAACTCATAAGCTATTTTTCTAAAATATGATTTTTCTTATCTCCATAGTATTCCATTATAATGAGAGAAATTCATTTTATTTTTTTTAAAGGATACATTTTTTTAAAATTTAATTTTATTGGAGTATAGTTGATTTACAGTGTTGTGTTAGTTTCAGGTGTACAGCAAAGTGATTCAGTTATACATATATTCATTCTTTTTTAGATTCTATTCTCATATAGGTTATCACAGAATACTGAGTTCCCTGTGCTATACAGTAGGTCCTTGTTTGTTATCTACCTCATATACAGTAGTGTGTATGTGTTCATCTCAAGCCCCTGATTTATCCCTTCCCCTGTTTCCCCTTTGGTAACCATACGTTTGTGAGAAATTCATTTTAATTTTAACAATTCAGTATAGGCAGACATTTATAATAGTTCTGTTATTTACCTGTTGTAATTAACTTTGAGATAAACAGCCTTATAAATAATTTAGTGTTCATTCTAGAAATTGGATTAGTGGATGAAAGGGTATGGATATTTGTATATTTTAAAGGATATACGTATATCATCTATATTTTTATCTGTATCTAAATGCTGTATCACTTTACTTTCCTGGTGGCTGCTTATGTGGGTAGTGTGGTTTTCTCACACTCTCAAAAATGAAATTCTCAGCTAAACTGGTGAATTACAGAAATTCTTTGACTTTTAATTTATTGGCCACAGATGCTTCTGTTTTTACCCTTTTGATGAATTATTTCACGTTTCTGAAACGCTAATTTCTGGACTCCAGGTTAGAAGCAAGTTCCAGCCTTGACTCTGCTACTAGCTATGTAGCTAGTATGCTACTATAGGAACTTGATAAAATGTAACCTTTGGTCCTCTGTTTTTTTATCTAGATAATCTCAAATATATTTTGGTACTGGTATCATTTTGATATATTCAAAAAGCAAATTTGATTGTGTGACCCCATTGTTTTCACTTGCTAGTGGCATCCCTTGATCTAGAGGGAAATGTCATTTCTTGCTACGTGGGGCAGGGCCAACTATTTGGCTGATAGTTGAATTTCATCTATGAATTTTATCAGCAGAGAATGTAGTAGTTCTAGCAGATCACCAGTATGCTTCATTGTACTGAAGCACAGTGAAGCACACCCAATGTGCTTTATTGGGTTATGTCAACCTATGGTTTATGGTTTAGTGTTTACTAGTATATTACAAGCTCTCCTGGATTTTCAGTCTTATGGTAAACATTATTCAGGTGGAGAAACCCAGTAGGTATTTTCCAATTATGAAAAATTGAATGACTCATCTCAAGTGATTTGTAAAATGGTCTGCCTGTCTCAGAGGGTGACTTGAAAAACAAGTGAAATAATCTATGGGAAAATATTTTATTATGGAGTGTAATACAGATATAAATTACTCTTGGTCAGAATGTTGTCATTGTAGTTGCTCTGTGGTGGTTTTCAATGTGGAGTAAGTATGAAGAGTGGTGTGTCCTACGTGAACTAATTTCCTCCGAGTTGTCTACTGTCATGAACTTGGTGTAAACTCATGACTGGGTTCCTGCATGCTTGTGGATATGGTTTCAGAGCTCTGTCATTATTACTTTGGCAAGGTTGGTGGAGGCACACAAACTGACCTAAAGTCATTCTCAGAGAGTATGTGAGCTGCAGGCAACTGCATCCTTACATCCTGGTGCCAGTGATGAGAAAGTTGTGAAAATATGTCACCAATACTAAACAAAATGACACTTTGATCATGAGAGACTTTTAATTCAAAATGCAGGCCGTGAGTGATGTGTAGTGTGGCTTTACTCACACTCACATTCATAGACAGAGGAAACAACAAATTGATACCATCTTTCAACAAAAGAACAGTAAATATATTGTTTTTTTTCCCATGTAGATTTTGTCTATCTCTATGCCTAAATTCATTTAAAGTATATACTAGTTACTTGATTTAATATTTTAATAATTGGCATTTCCAAACAACCTCACAGCATGGCATCATGAGAAAATAAAAGATCTTTAGTGTCAAGAATCAGTGAATTGTTATGGGATTACATTTACAATATAGGTAAGGCAGAAAATGAATAGGAAGCCAAGGACCCTTAAGGGCTGTGCTTGTCTATCACTTGGCTTCTTGGTGATACTGAATATCATCTACTTAGAATGGTTATTTTCTTCTAGTTCATTGTTTTCTGCATAGGAAGTTTCATGTACTTCTTTTTTTTTTTTTTTGCGTTACATGGGCCTCTCACTGTTGTGGCCTCTCCTGTTGCGGAGCACAGGCTCTGGACACGCAGGCTCAGCGGCCATGGCTCACGGGCCCAGCCACTCTGCGGCATGTGGGATCTTCCCAGACTGGGGCACGAACCCATGTCCCCTGCATCGGCAGGTGGACTTTCAATCACTGTGCCACCAGGGAAGCCCTTCATGTACTTCTTTGAAAAAGTATTCCAATTGCCTTATCCACCTCCTTAGGTGGTTTTAGGATTGTGCTCATCGGTTATCCAGTATTTCAGGCAATAGAATACACTTTCCTGGCATCATCTCAGGCTTAGTGCCAAGTCATTGGTTGGATCACTTTGTTTTTATGTGAAATAGTCTCTGAGCAGCTCCATTGCTCTAGGGGGTCCGTTTAAAAGAAAATCTTTCCTGAAGGAGATTTTGGGAGAGATTGAGAAGAATGAGTATACTTGGTGGGCAAGATGTTCCCATCACAGCACCTCATAAAGGACATAAGTGTTTCAGCCTGGCCTCCATCTGCCCACTGATGTCAGTGTGGAGGCGTGAAGTGATGGTTATATCTGCTGTGTGACTTTTCAAGTTAACTGTGTGCTTGCTTTCTTTTTTTGGGGGGGGCTGCATTGGGTCATGTTGCTGCACACAGGCTTTCTCTAGTTGAGGTGAGCGGGGGCTACTCTTTGTTGCGGTGCGCGGGCTTCTCATTGCAGTGGCTTCTCTTGTTGCAGAGTACAGGCTCTAGATGCGCGGGCTTCGGTAGTTGTGGCACGCAGGCTCAGTAGTTGTGGCATGTGGGCTCAGTAGTTGTGGCGCACGGGCTTAGTTGCTCCGTGGCATGTGGGGTCTTCCTGGACCAGGGATTGAACCCGTGCCCCCTGCATTGGCAGGCGGATTCTTAACCACCGCACCACCAGGGAAGCCCTGTGCTTGCTTTCTTAATTGAATTCTGTTAACAGAGCTACCCCTTAGTTTGCTGCTGTGAAACTGAGGAAACTTCTGACAATTTTGACACTATTTCCCACTGTTATAAACACTCCAAATATTCTAGTTTTTTAGAAGGTTTTAAAAGGAAGACATTGTCAGGGCTTCCCTGGTGGCACAGTGGTTGAGAGTCCGCCTGCCGATGCAGGGGACACGGGTTCGTGCCCTGGTCCGGGAGGATCCCACATGCCGCGGAGCGGCTGGGCCCGTGAGTCATAGCCACTGGGCCTGCGCGTCCAGAGCTCCGCAGTGGGAGAGGCCACAGTGGTGAGAGCCCCGCGTACCGCAAAAAAAAAAAAAAAAAAGGAAGACATTGTCTACTTATTCTTAGACCTGATAGGTTTAGTTTTTTGACATGGTAAATATTGTAGGGTATAATTAAAATAAGTACTTATTTAATTCAGAGAGTAATACTTTGGTATATTCATATGGATTGTATATTTTGGACATTAAGACACATGATTTTCCTGTTTAGACTCTGTACATCAAACTCTGTACTCAGAGTTTTCATAAGACAGGGTATAGACTCCAGTTTTAGAAGCTATTTGCAGAGTTAATTTTATTGAATAGTTAGAAAGACACTTTTAGACAGCTTAGGCCAGCAGATGGCACTCTTACCTTTGTGCTTTTATAAAGAGATGTTTGGACTCGTGGTGTCTTTTCTCAGCTAGATCTCAGAAACTGCTGAGGATTGCATTTCCCTAGTTTTATTTGAACACAGTTTTATAACAAAGCAATAAAGATATTTTTACTGTTATAGAGAAAAGCAGATGAATGGACAAAACCATTTCTGTAGATAGGCTGTTCAGTTATTTGTTAGCGCGTGAAATAGTTACGATCCATATGGATGAAAAATGCACTTCCTGCAAATGCAAATTCTATATTGTACCAGTGTCTTTTCTTCCTTTATTTATAGCTCAGAATCTTAATCTGATAAATCCAGCTGGGTGGACAATAGAATGAGAACAATGCCCCTCTTTTCCTTTCTTTTTGGGATTTCATAATATCTTGGAATCAAAATTTTAGTGCTTCAGGCAACATTATAGGGATCATCTAGTTGAACATACAGACTTTTAGGTAAGGAAATCATGGCCCACAGAGGTTAAACAATTTGTGCAGTCTGAAGGTAGAAACACCCACTTTCAATTAAAAACAGAAAATGGGCCTCTTCAGAGCAAAGCTGGCACAATAGCCTAATACTCTATAATCTCATGTTTCTCTTGCTATTCTCTAATGGCATAGAAGGCAGGAAGCTTCGGGCACTTAACTTATTGGTGGAGATTGATTCATTCACCACGCTTTGTCTGCCTCTGCTTTGCTTCATAAAATTTCTGCACAAAGCAGTTAAGATTCCCGAAGTGCGTCTCGGATATAGTTAAGTGTACAAATGAGACCAAAAGGTATGTCAGGAACAACATTTTTTCCACGGTAATTACTAAGTTAAAGAGGGCTACGTGCATCCTTAATCAAATTTAACCAGAGGGGGCATCCCAAGACTTAGGGTAACTTACTTGCTACAGATATAAAATGTCAAAACCCTGAGCCAGCTCAGTAAGCTTAACTTCATGAGTAGTTAGTTCCTTTGCAGTAGAGATATTTGTGGAGCCAGGGAACATTCATAGAAGGAGTATGGGATTAACAGGGTAAGGTTTCCAGTTAGCCTAAGGCAAGGGAGGATTGTAGAAAGCCCTTCCTGCTACAGTAAAGCTATGTCAGGATTTTCAGTATGTCACCAAGATGCAAAAAGCATCTCACTTTATTGTTCTGAATCAACTTAAATATGGATGGATCCGCTTGGCTAGCAGGACACCCAAACTTAAGTTGTTTTTTTCCAGTATACCTTCCCTTACCCACACCCTGCCCCATCTCACTCAGAACAGCAGAAGAGCCAAGGGGGCTGAACAGAACCAGAAAAATTGGACAAGGGGGCCTCTGTTCTCTGTCCTGGTTGAGGTGTTTGCTGTTGAAGCTTGTGTGGCTCATTTGAAGGTGGTTCCCCATTACCATTCACTGCCTCCATGGGGCAGGGGGCTTGGGTCCCCGAGCTGTGCAGCATTCAGCATCCTGACGGTCACACAGAAGCTCTGCTGCTTGTACTCCCAGCCTCCCACCTCCACTCGAGGTCATCACCCCCAGCTTCCAGTCCTTGCAGATCCATTTCTCTTCAGGGTCTGTTGGGGCAAAAACCTCCATGCCTTCCACCTCTGAGACCGTGAGTTTAATCCACCCCGATGGTTCTGAAATCAGAACTGGTTCCTTTTCTCCCAGGGAATTCAGATTCCAACGACATGTCTAGGAGAACAGAAGACAATGATTTTTTAGCAAGGAAGAGAAGACAAATTTTAGTTTCTCAACAATATGGCCTGTTTCATGAGGCTACACTTTATTCTAGACGTACGTTTTTAGGATGGGGGATGTCACCCGAAGAGGTAAAAGGAAAATCCAGATTCACAGAGGCTGCTGCTTCTAGTTGATTTTCTAACCAAGTTCCTGAGCACTTGCTGGGTGAAAAATAGGTTGAGTTTAAGTGGGACAACTGTTAGAGTATTAAGACTGAAGTGTGCAGGGGAGAAAGATAAGTTGTTTTGCCCAGAGGATTGGGCCTCATCTACCACGCAGCTGAAAAGGATTCTTGCTGCTCAGTGTTCTATGGCTCAACGTGATTTCTCATCTTCTCAGAAAACTCTTTGCTTCCTATTAAATGGAATTCACCCTTACTGCTTATTTACTCCTTAGCGGTCCTGGAGAATTCCCTGGGCTAATTCATGCTAAGTGCTTTATCTTAGTCAATAATAATACTAATGAGGGCTATGATGACATCATCTAGACAAGTGAAACTAATAACTCTCCCCTCCCTTGTTTTCTTTTGGCTGTTCTTGATGTATCTCCTAGTCTAGGACCTGGGATAAACTACTAGAAAACTTTCCAGTGGGGCAGAGGAAAAAATCATTTCTGATACGCTCCCCTGCCTCCTCAAATGTTGGTGTAACAGCTGAATGTGTAGGGTGTGCTTCATCTTCCACGTCAGTTCAAGATGTCTCAGAGTGGATTCATGCCAGTCTGTGCGTATCTCTTCTCAACGTAGTGTTGGGAACATCATGGTGGTAGCTGCAAGTCAGCCACCGTAGGAGTGTTTACAAGTGACAGCTTATTCTTAAACACTTAGCACATCACAGCCTAAAAATCACAGTCAAATTGGTTTACTAAATAATTTATTTCAAAAAATGACCGAAAAGACGTAGTCTTAGGCGTGTTTTTTTTTTTTTTCCAATCTCATATGAAAAGAGTGTCTATAGAGAGAGTTTGGGTGATTCATAATGGGAGGGACTATTCATTGCCTCCCCTTCAGAATATATTGAAATAGTAATTTTAAAATGCCAACAATAGTTTGTTTAATAAAGGTTAATTGCCTGTGTGCCAATATAGCATGTTTTACATTTTCTAAAAAGAGAAATCTTTTGAATCGATGCTGAATAAATGTATATGGAGCGATAATAAAGGAGTGCCATTCAGTTCTACTGCAGGTGACCTCTATTTTTAGAAAGAGCTATTTGTACTGTAGTCTTCATTGGGTTTCTTTTTTCCCTCCAGCTTCTTTTTCCCAAGCTCTGTCAGGTCTGTCCTGCTAAACCTAAATTACTTTGACAATTATCACAGATTCTAAGGAATATTGTGCTAATAAGCCTCAGGAGATATAAGTGGATTAAATGGGATAATGAATTAATGGCTGCAAAGTATTGTGCTATTGGAAAAAAAAATTCCTCTCTTTTCCCAAACACCTCCATCTCCATAAACAAAATTCTGTGCTTGACTCAATGTTTATCGCCATCAAGTGTGTCTTTATTTTCATTAGAACCATGGTGTAAAGGGCAAAGAAATGGTTTTCTATATATTGTCATCATATTGCATAGCAGGATTGCTGAACGGTTGAGGATTCTGTTAAGTCTCCAGGAAGCTCCGGTATCAAATATTATCATTCGAAAAAGAGAGAAAAAAAAGACCTCCATGGGAAATTAAGGCAAGTGGTGGGAGGCCTTTCCTACGATGTGGAACCTTGTGTCATTGTTAATGCCATGGTCTGTGTAGTTACTGTTCAGACTTGAAATACTATCAGCTACACAGCCATGGACTTATGAAGCAATGCCTCCAAGACCCTCAAGAAGTCATCTATACAGGCTTCTAACTTTAGGAACATCTCATGTTGGCTTTTTAAAACTATCTTAGGATCTGGTGTGAACCACAGATATGCACTGGAGCCCTGAGCCTCAACTCAGAGGGCCAGGTGAACCACATGTGCATTCCCCAGATATGCACCTCTACCCAGGTGGCTGGATCCCCTCCTCCATCCCTCCAGGGAAGAGATGGCCTGGTATGGAGTCTGGCTAGAGTACCAGAAACTTATCATAACATTTGTACTTTATAGTCTTCTCTTCTTATGTTTTCTAGCTCTGAAATGGTTATCCAGAAGTTACTCTCCCTGCCCCTCCCACCCTGCATTTCTTATATCTTATTAGGCGTGAGGGTTAGAGACACGTGAATGACTGGGTTTTCCTGTGAGCCTAAGCATGCCAGATCTTAAAAGTTCATGGACTTGAGTATATACTTCTAAAGTCAATGCAAAAAAATAATAAAGTCAATGTAACCCTCATACTTAACCTTACTCACCCAACCCAGTATAAAAAAAATGTTCAGAATTTCTGATACACTATAAGAACAGTGCTCTAAATTTCTGACACGGGGCCATTTATAAATTAAGATACTCAGGTTTCATCATTATATTTCCATGTATTGGAGTTTATGAAAGCAGTTACTTAACAGACATTTCTTGAGACCAAAAATCTGTATATGAAACAAATCAAGAAGAATTTAAAATAATAAAGCAAACCGTAAATAATAACACTTAACATTTGCTGTCCACTTTTCCTGTGCCAGGAACTGTGACAAGGGCTTTCAAGGGACTGTTCGTTTCTGAGAAAATCTCAGATCACATAGCCCGTAATTTTTAGAGCCAGGATATGAACACAGCTGGTCTGCGTCTGGGTTTAACCCCCTGCAGTATAGCTATCACATTGTACGCAATAATGTAAATGGGTACCAAGGGGACAGCTGCAGAGGGATTGAGGAAGGAAGATTTCTTGAAAGATGTAAATTTGGAGCCAGTTTTTGACATATGTTCTTGTGGTCTAATGCCACTGGGTGTATTAACAACTCAAGTACATAGATTTACAGTTTGAAAATCATTTAAAATTTTGGAAGGAGTAAATGCCACATGTACTATCAAATTTACAGGGACAAGTAATTGATCACCATTTTCCATCGCTTTATCTCTCTAATCCATCAAAACACCACTGTCAGAACTTGTGTGAACTGTCATTTCAGCTCAAATACCTTCCTACCATCCCAAGTTTTGGTCCACAAATTCGTGTTAGTCACCTCTTTTGCAGTTGGTCAACAGAATACTTTCATGATCTTAGCCCTAATCTTGGTGTCTGGCTTATTGTAGGTTTTAAAAAAATTTTTTTAAGCTTTTATTTATTTATTTTTTTAACATCTTTATTGGAGTATAATTGCTTTACAATGGTGTGTTAGTTTCTGCTTTATAACAAAGTGAATCAGTTATACATATATCCCCATATCTCTTCCCTCTTGCGTCTCCCTCCCTCCAACCCTCTCTATCCCACCCCTCTAGGTCATCACAAAGCACCGAGCTGATCTCCCTGTGCTATGCAGTTGCTTCCCACTAGCTATCTATTTTACTTTTGGTAGTGTATATATGTCCATGCCACTCTCTCACTTTGTCCCAGCTTACCCTTCCCCCTCCCCATATCCTCAAGTCCATTCTCTAGTAGGTCTGTGTCTTTATTCCTGTCTTACCCCTAGGTTCTTCATGACATTTTTTTTCTTAAATTCCATATATATGTGTTAGCATATGGTATTTGTCTTTCTCTTTCTGACTTACTTCACTCTGTATGACAGACTTTAGGTCCATCCACCTCATTACAAATAGCTCAATTTCGTTTCTTTTTATGGCTGAGTAATATTCCATTGTATATATGTGCCACATCTTCTTCATCTGTTCATCCGATGATGGACACTTAGGTTGTTTCCATGTCGTGGCTATTGTAAATAGTGCTGCAGTGAACACTGTGGTACATGACTCTTTTTGAATTATGGTTTTCTCAGGGTATATGCCCAGTATTGGGATTGCTGGGTCATATGGTAGTTCTATTTGTAGTTTTTTAAGGAAGCTCCATACTGTTCTACATAGTGGCTGTACCAATTCACATTCCCGCCAGCAGTGCAAGAGTGTTCCCTTTTGTCCACACCCTCTCCAGCATTTATTGTTTCTAGATTTTTTGATGATGGCCATTCTGACTGGTGTGAGATGATATCTCACTGTAGTTTTGATTTGCATTGCTCTAATGATTGGTGATGTTGAGCATTCTTTCATGTGTTTGTTGGCAAACTATATCTTCTTTGGAGAAATACCTATTTAGGTCTTCTGCCCGATAGCGTAGGTTTTTATAGATGGTTGAATGAATTCTGATGAAAGATTGTCTCATTTTTGACTTCAATTCTTTCTCTTGTTTTTAAATCCACACTATTTTTATTAATGAAACTGTCTCATTCCAAGCTGCCTCCACCGCTCCCCTTGCAAAGAGGAAAAATATATAATATAGATCTCTTAACGAGAATGGGAAGGGTAGGAGGAATTACAACCTTCCTGAGACTTGTGGTGAATGCAATTCTAAGACAGGAGATGGAAGTCTCTGGAAAGATAAAAAGTTCAATTTAGACAGAACGGCTTCTTGATCCTCATGTGTGTTGAAGCGGTGTGCATTGGAAAGTTGTTCTGTCAGTGGCTGCCAGCTAGATTCTGTTGATGATTTGACTCTGCAAGTATTCAAAGGAGTGCCTGTGGAAGTGGTCAGGAATTACCTAATTGCTGCTTTAGACTGGACAACTACACTTCTTTTTGGATGACACTCATGCTTTTCCCAAAGGGACATTGTCACATAATGTTTGCACAAGTGCTTCCTATTTGTAACTTTGCCAGAACTGCGTTCTGTGTGATTCTGCTTACATATCCAAGACTCCTTGAGTTGCCAACATTCAGACATCACTAATGACCTCATTAATACCACTTTGATAAAACATTTACATCACTGCTTCTCTTATATCTTGTTCTTGACGCATATCAGAATGTCTGTGCTATATTTCCCCACATCCTTCATTTACCACATATTTGTTTGATGTGTTTTTTGAGCTGTTAGTAAGTGTTCTGTACTTTTAATTCCCTTTTGGCCAGAACCCAAATGTTTGGTTCACCAGGTCATGAGCCTTGCACCTTGGCAAGAAAAATTCTGCTGAAGGCATGATAGATAATGAGTAGTATTGCCCATTCAGAGGTCGCATGTGGTTCATCTCCCTGCCTCGCTGTTACTTTGAAAAGAGTTCCTTTTCTTCTCTGTGCAGGACAGCCAGTTGACCTTGAAGGGTATCTGCAACTGCTGTCCTTTCTTGTACCATTTCTAGCTAATTTCACTTCCGCCGTGGTTCTCTTCCATGGGTCCTGAGTTGTCTATTCTCTGGAATTGGTTACTTTCCTAATAGAAATCGCTTTTGCCTCGGATTACTGTCACTTCATGGTCCCCTGGTCCGGATATTGACTTTATTTGTTCAGATTCCTGAATGACAACTTTATATTGACCTCTGCACTGTGTGCTCCTTAACTTTGGTCTTCCTGAACTTCCTGTTTTATGCTGACATAGTTCATTTATATCTAATCTATCTCGGAAATTCCTATAAGGATATTGGTCTGAGACTAGTAAGAGGGGATTTTTGTCCTTAGTTCTTCACTCAGCTCTTAGCTCTTTTTTTTTTTTTTTTTTTTTTTTTTTGGCGGTACGCGGGCCTCTTACTGTTGTGGCCTCTCCCGTTGCAGAGCACAGGCTCCGGACGCGCAGGCTCAGCAGCCATGGCTCACGGGCCTAGCCGCTCCGCGGCATGTGGGATCTTCCTGGACCGGGGCACGAACCCGTGTCCCCTGCATCGGCAGGTGGACTCTCAACCACTGTGCCACCAGGGAAGCCCAGCAGCTGTTAGCTCTTTTGTTCTCTTTGCCAGGACCCTTCTTTGTTAAGTAGCCAATCCCACCTCCCACACCAAACAAAAACCCCAAACAAGAACAAAACATTAACTAACTTTCCTTACTGTTGAATGCTTAATATGCAGATGTACACTTGGAACCTTTAGAGGGGTATATATTATGTAGCTAACAGTAGCCACTACAATATTTACTTCTTGGTTACCTTCTAAATCTCCCCTTCCCCAGTTTTATGGGTGTATCCCAGGTACTCTGAAGTGGTTTCTTATCCCTGGCTTCATATTTAAATCATCTGGGGTGCTTTAAAAAATGCCCCAATCCCCTTGCCTTCCAGACATATTGAATCAGAGTCTCAGAATGTGGGAACCGCGTGTTTTTATTTTATTTTATTTTACTTATTTATTTACTTACTTACCTACTTACTTACTTACTGGCTGTCCTGCGTGGCATGTGGGATCTTAGTTCCCCACGCCTCAGAAGTGGAAGCACGGTGTAGTCTTAACCACTGGACTACCAGGGAAGTCCCAGAACTGGGTGTTTTTAAAAGTACTTCCTGGGGCTTTCCTGGTGGCGCAGTGGTTGAGAGTCTGCCTGCCGATGCGGAGGACGCGGGTTCGTGCCCCGATCTGGGAGGATCCCACATGCCGCGAAGCGGCTGGGCCCGTGAGCCATGGCCACTGAGCCTGCGCGTCCAGAGCCTGTGCTCCGCAACGGGAGAGGCCACGACAGTGAGAGGCCTGTGTACTGCAAACAAAAAAAGTACTTCCTGGGTGATTCTAAGTGCAGTTGTAATTGAGAACAGTAGTCTCATCCAATCGGTGTGCTCGCACATTTCCCCTGGTGGCTGTTATTGGTTTACTTTTTAAGCCAAGGATGCACATTCACACTTAGGGGCAAAGTGAAGGAGGACAACCCCAGTTGCTGCTGGTTGTCATCTCATGATCAGCCTTAGGATGAAGTTGATGCTTTGGACTAAATGTGATCTTTTAATGACATCTTCAAGCCATTGAATCAATTAACCCTGAAACTTGCTGTACCTTTGGACTTGCTCTTATGTGAGAAAATAAACATCTAAGCCAAGGGAACTCGGATCAAGAGATTAAATGACTCATGGAAGAAACTGAAACCCAGGTCTTACAGTTCAGTGTTCTTTCTGTGTACTCTATGAAGATAGTGCTCAAGGAATTAGTGAGTCTAAAAGAAATGAGGAAACGGTGCCTACACCCAAGAAAGTCACAATCTCTCTGAGGGAGATAAAACACAGTTGTTGGGAACCTGGTCAAACAATCACTGTAAACAACTCTGACAGCCTGTTAGAGTTTACAGAGAATTTTGACATCTATCGTCCCTTTTAATCCTCTCAAGAAACTCTTAGGTAGAATAGTATTATACCTACTTCACAACTGAGAAGATCCGAGGCCGGGAGAGGATTTACGGTTTGCCCAAGATGATCCAGTTGGTAACTGTGCTAAGAGCTGAACCCAGATCTTCAGACTCAAAATCCAGGGTCTTTTTTTGCTGCATCTCTACCTGTGAATGGTCTTTATGTTTTGGAATTCCATTGTCTCTTCCTTACCTGGATATAGAGACACAGGGATTCAGGAGAGAGTAAAGCTATCCTGTCCCCAGGAGCAACAGTGATTTGGGAAACACAACAATCTAAGCTATATGGGCAGTGGTGGACTTCTGTTCTGATTTCTGGAAGGTGGATGAAGTTCATGGAAATTGTTGAGTTCAGGGGAGGAAAGTTTTGTCTTGGGAGATTAGAGTCTAGGGTTTCTGGGGGAGGATTTCATTTGGGTTAAATGGCTCAAGATTACCCATCAGTGGGAACTGGGTTCAATTGTGGGAGCAGGAGGGACACTCCTATTTTATTCCTATATTGTCTGCTCTTGTGCACTTTTGTTACATCCTTTTTTGGGTATAACAGCTACATTCTTGATATACATAGAAGTTCCTGTCATCTGTGTTCTGGAACTTTCTACTCTTTCTCCCAGTCCACCAAAATCAAGGTAAACAAATTGCCTCCATCTATAAACTGCTTCTGCAACACATTTTCCCCTAACTTACCACAGGATGAAAAGAACAGTCTAGCAGTCTTCCCCTGGTATTGCTCATAATTCTGGGAAGATAGTAAACCAATTAAATAGTGCAGCTGTACAAACATTCGAGCTATAATCTATGAAGTTCAGATCATGAACACAATTTCATTGTCTTCTTTCCCCATATGGAACTTCATTGTTTCTTTTGATTGTATTTTTAAAATGGGTTTATGTAAGATGGAATGTTTTGTAGCTAGTGAAAGTACATTTAAGCTACACTTGAAATGTTGAACTGAATTTTTTGAGGAGAAAATAGTTTTGGGAGGAAATTTTTTTTGAATAAATAATAGTTTCGGGGAGTGGAAATGGCTGAACTTCTGAGTCTATCTTAGACTACGTCAGCATGAGAGTCCCCTTTTTGTTTCTCGGCAGTTATTTAGTGGGGCCGCCTCTTGGGTTGGGTGCCAGCTGAGGAACCTGAGTCACTCTGCTAAAGGTGTAATCAGTGCAGTGAACATTTATGGGCACTTACTATAAAGCAGAGCCTGTTCAAAGCACTTCACATGAGTTATGCTATTTAATCTTCAAAATGACCTGATGATGTGCTTACACTTAACCATCCCCATTTTGCAAATAAGGTAACAAAGGTATACAACGGTGAGTAAATTGCTCTGTCGTCTAAGCCAGGCACTTTGACTCCACATCTGTACTTTTAACCACAATGCTCTATGACCTTCAAAAGGAAGCAACCCATTTAATTGGTTTTCCTATAAGTGACCTCTTTCTTCTTAGAGCCCCTAACCAGTCAACCAACTAACTGGTTAAACAGGCGTCACATGACAATGACACAGTTTTTTGTATCTCGTTACCAAAAGGCAGACCAGGAAAAATCATTTCCTGGAAGCAATTAGAGAAAAGGGTTTTGCAACTCTTTTAAACATGTGGACAAAATTTCCTGTTACACTTTTTTTCCCGTTCACTTCTTGATTGTTGAGACACTTTCACTTTGCATGTAAAAAAAATAGAACCGCCTGTTGAACATTCCGTATTCCATACTTTTTATTTTTTTTTTTTTTGCTGTATGCGGGCCTCTCACTGTTGTGGCCTCTCCCGTTGCGGAGCACAGGCTCCGGACGTGCAGGCTCAGCGGCCACGGCTCACGGGCCCAGCCGCTCTGCGGCATGTGGGATCTTCCCGGACCGGGGCACGAACCCATGTCCCCTGCATCGGCAGGCGGACTCTCAGCCACTGAGCCACGAGGGAGGTCCCGTATCCCATACTTTTAACTTTCCTGCCTCCTCCTAGAAAATAGTTCTTTGAGTCTCAAGGACAAAATCATTTTTTTTTCCAACTCATACTTGTAACTCTCTAGGAAGTGACAGATTTCCAAATGAACTGCTCCAATTGATGGCTCATTGTTCATAGGCTCTGCTGTGTTAGGGATGTAGCTTTGCTCCCCTAAGGCAAGTTGTGAATCAGTGATGGCTTATGATTGAAAGGAGTTTATGTCTAGTTCTTGATATTTCTTTGTATAAATCTGACTTTTCCCAAAGAATATGTTAGATACTTTAGGGATGGAAACACAGAAGATAAATGACTTTTCAAAGGTCATGCATTTGGGGAGCCAGAGATGGAATGATTGTCTTAACTTAGAACATTTTCAGCTTAATTTCTCTCCCTCTCTCGTATTAATTGCACTTTGATCATTGTAGATACCAGTCAAGCAAGAAAGTGTGCTTTGAAGTGGTCTGCCTCTTTGAGGGCTGGTCATTTATATATATTTTCAAAAATGTACCAAATGTAAAAGACCTGCTTTGTTCTGAGGACCTGAGGAACTCCCATTCTGGCTTCTGTCAAACTCTGTTGATCAGTATAACCAAGGATGATCAAGCTTTAAGAAGCTGAGTCACACCAGCAGGATAGAAAATAAACAGGGATGCTAATCACCTAATTTGCCCCTTTGCTAAGTGTTGCTCCACTGAGCTATTATTCCTATGTTTCTTGGAGGAAAGCAGCAAGAAACATTCTTGTGAACTCTGATGGTCGAAGATGCTGCCTACAACATGGCTCAGTGCCCCATTAGCAAAATCCCATGTGAGAAATCCCATTTAGCCCTAAGAGCTAAGAAAAGTTCTGTTTTCTCTGATGAACCATTGCATCTTTATTTCTCTCCTGTTAACAACAGAAAATCAACCATAATTTCCTTTTCCCTTTGACTACTCTAGAAAAATGAATTATATGGACACTTATGATCTGAATATTTGCTTTACTGCCTCCCTTAAGTTTTCCCAGGAGTGATTTATTATTATCAACAGTGTGAATGAAGAAAAATGAAGAGCATTGTTCATCACCCAGCTCTACAAGGGTTAAGTCATAACCCACTGCAGTTGCCCACCAACAGTGCACCCTGAGAGGAATTCAGGATGAAAAACAGGATGAGGCACTCTGTGCTTTGGGTAAACATGGCCTTAGATAGTTAGACATGTATCTCAGGAAGAATTTCAGTGACCCCAGCTTCTTGAATCTTCCCATACATAAAAAAGCACTAAAATCATTAACTTGAGATATAGTTGTGATTAGCATAATATTTCATCAAGATGTATGCTTGACTGCGTGTATTTCCAGGCCAAAAAAATTCATATATAAACTGGCTTCTCCTCTACCCCTTTGGAGCTGTTCTCTCAGAGCTACTGAGAGGCTGTCTCCTGGACTGTAGTCCTCAGTAAGTCCCTGAATAAAACTTAAACTCACAGCTCTCATGTTGTGCATTTTTCTTTGTCAACAGTAGTTTACTATTTTACTTTATGGGTTTTTGTTGGGTATTGCTTAAAATTCTTTGTAAGATTTAGCATGGGTATAAAATATCTATAAATGGAACTTGTGAGAATAACAACTGGGTGTGAAATGGGTTTTCTCTTTTAGCTAGTTCTTTTTTATAAAAGCAATTCCTTTTTTTTTCTTCTGTTAGGGAGGAAAACCCTTTGCTCTACCCTCTTATGTTTAGTGATTGTGGGCGTGCAAATTAAACTGACAAAAACAGATTAGCAAGAGAAAAGACATATTTTCATTTGCATATATACAGGAGTGTTCACAGAAAAATGTGACTCACAGAGGCAGTTAGAATTTGGGTCATATATACCATCTTAATAGGGGGAAAAGATGGGGAGAAGACCACTTATGAGAAAACAAATGACTTTGGGAAAGACAAATATGGGCCTTTAGAAGATTAGATGTGAGATATGATAGTTTTGTGATGTCTGTTTTAGGCAGTTTCTTATGCTGGTGCCAACTTCTTGTCTGCTGTCATAGGAGTTAATCTTCCCTGATAATTTCTCTCGGGGGTGTGTTTATGACAAGTGAATTCTTTCGAGAGGCTCTGCTTTTAGGCAGTTAAGCGGAGTTCAGAAAAGCAAAAATAAAAACAAAAAACTTTGCACAGTGATATATTCTGAATCCCTTCACTTCCACAAAGACCACTGCTGTCAGGAAGGGAAGTTAATCTGGATAGACCATTTGACATTGCAAAGTTTGTTTGTGGGTTAGCATGGGCTCCAGTGATATATTTCTCCAGGTTTTAGTCAAATCTGATAGTTCAACACACCCTTTCTTGGCTAGTTGTGGTGTCATATCCTCTGATAAAATTTCCAGAGCACAGGGTTGACATTCTGATTTCCTCAAACCCTCCATTTCTCTGCCCCAACTCAACACACAAACCTTGAGGATTATGGTAGTTCCTGACATCTCATCTCCTGGTTTTTCAAATGTAAATGTATTCTCCTTCCTTCCTTCCAATGACAAATTTGTGCTCATTTTGTGTCAGTCAACACTCCTTTGACTAATAATACTACTTAGCACTTTTCACATTAGGGTAGAACATACATTTAAAAAAATAATTTTATTTTTGGCTGTGTTGGGTCTTTGTTGCTGTGTGCAGGCTTTCTCTAGTTGCGGCGAACGGGGACTACTCTTCATTGCAGTGCATGGGCTTCTCATTGCGGTGGCTTCTCTTGTTGCAGAGCATGGGCTGTAGGATGTGCGGGCTTCAGTGGTTGTGGCATGCAGGCTCAGTAGTTGTGGCTCGTGGGCACTAGAGTGCAGACTCAGTAGTTGTGCTGCATGGGCTTAGCTGCTCCGCAGCATGTGGGATCTTCCCGTACTGGGACTTGAACCCGTGTCCCCTGCAGTGGCAGGCGGATTCTTAACCACTGTGCCACCAGGGAAGTCCCAGAACATACATTTTTATTGAAAGCAGTACAGATCAAAAGGAGGTCCTTTCTGTTTGCACTTTTATTTTGCCCTAAATTTGTTTTGTTTTTGGTTTAACTAGGCTCACAGGATCCTAATCACTTTATTCCTGCCAATATTAAAGCCTTAAGTACTAAAATAGAAGTTAATTTGAGTACATAGAAATTGCTCAATCAAAAATTTGTAGTATCTTATAAAACTGTGTTGTATTATCAAGTCCAAAGTACATTCTCAGTCTGTCTACTTTATGTCCCACTGTTATCCTGGTTTTTACCAAATCAATTCCCATCTGTACTATAATAACTTCCTAATTTATTATTTTGTTACCTTTCTTGCATCCCTGTAACCAATGCATTTGTCCTGCAGTGTGGACAATGTGATCTCTTTTGTTTTTTTAACATCTTTATTGGAATATAATTTCTTTACATTGTTGTGTTAGTTTCTGCTGTATGACAAAGTGAGTCAGATGTACATATACATATATCCCCATATGCCCACCCTCTTGCATCTCCCTCCCACCCTCCCTAACCCACCCCTCTAGGTGGTCATAAAGCACCGAGCTGTCTTCCTGTGCTATGTGGTTGCTTCCCACTAGCTATCTGTTTTACATTCGGTAGTGTGTATATGTCAATGCCACTCTCTCACTTTGTCCCAGCTTACCCTTACCCCTCCCCGTGTCCTCAAGTCCATTCTCTACATCTGTGTCTTTATTCCTGTCCTGTCCCTAGGTTCTTCAGAACCATTTCTTTTTTTCAGATTCCATATATATGTGTTAGCATACGGTATTTGTTTTTCTCTTTCTGACTTACTTCACTCTGTATGCCAGACTCTAGGTCCATCCACCTCACTACAAATAACTCAGTTTTGATTCTTTTTATGGCCGAGTAATATTCCATTGTATATATGTGCCACTTCTTCTTTATCCATTCATCTGTCGATGGACACTTAGGTTGCTTCCATGTCCTGGCTATTGTAAATAGTGCTGCAGTGAACATTGTGGTACATGACTCTTTTTGAATTATGGTTTTCTCAGAGTATATGCCCAGTAGTGGGATTGCTGGGTCATATGGTAATTCTATTTTCAGTTTTTTAAGGAACCTCCATACTGTTCTCCACAGTGGCGGAATCAATTTACATTCCCACCAGCAGTGCAAGAGGGTTCCCTTTTCTCCACACCCTCTCCAGCATTTATTGTTTCTAGATTTTTTGATGATGGACATTCTGACTGGTGTGAGGTGATACCTCATTGTAGTTTTGATTTGCATTTCTCTAATGATTAGTGATGTTGAGCATTCTTTCATGTGTTTGTTGGCAATCTGTATATCTTCTCTGGAGAAATGTCTATTTAGGTCTTCTGCCCATTTTTGGATTGGGTTGTTTGTTTTTTTGATACTAAGCTGCATGAGCTCCTTGTAAATTTTGGAGATTAATCCTTTGTCAGTTGGTTCATTTACAAATATTTTCTCCCTTTCTGAGGGTTGTCTTTTTGTCTTGTTTATGGTTTCCTTTGCTGTGCAAAATATTTTAAGTTTCATTAGGTCCCATTTGTTTATTTTTGTTTTTATTTCCGTTTCTCTAGGAGGTGGGTCAAAAAGGATCTTGCTGTGATTTATGTCATAGAGTGTTCTGCCTATGTTTTCCTCTAAGAGTTTGATGGTGTCTGGCCTTACATTTAGGTCTTCAATTCATTTTGAGTTTATTTTTTGTGCATGGTGTTAGGGGGCATTCTAATCTCATACTTTTCCATGTAGCTGTCCAGTTATCCCAGCACCACTTATTGAAGAGGCTGTCCTTTCTCCACTGTACATTCCTGCCTCCTTTATCAAAGATAAGGTGACCATATTTGCATGGGTTTATCTCTGGGCTTTCTATCCTGTTCCATTGATCTGTATTTCTGTTTTTGTGCCAGTACCATACTGTCTTGATTACTGTAGCTTTGTAGTATAGTCTGAAGTCAGGGATCCTGATTCCTCCAGCTCCATTTTTCGTTTCCAAGATTGCTTTGGCTATTCGGGGTCTTTTGTGTTTCCATACAAATTGTGAAATTTTTGTTCTAGTTCTGTGAAAAATGCCAGTGGTAGTTTGATAGGGATTGCATTGAATCTGTAGATTGCTTTGAGTAGTAGAGTCATTTTCACAATGTTGATTCTTCCAATCCAAGAACATGGTATATATCTCCATTTGTTTGTATCATGTTTAATTTCTTTCATCAGTGTCTTATAATTTTCTGCATACAGGTCTTTTGTCTCCTTAGGTAGGTTTATTCCTAGATATTTTATTCTTTTTGTTGCAATGGTAAATGGGAGTGTTTTCTTGATTTCACTTTCAGACTTTTCATCATTAGTGTACAGGAATGCCAGAGATTTCTGTGCATTAATTTTGTATCCTGCTACTTTACCAAATTCATTGATTAGCTCTAGGAGTTTTCTGGTCGCATCTTTAGCATTCTCTATGTATAGTACCATGTCATCTGCAAACAGTGACAGCTTTACTTCTTCTTTTCCGATTTGAATTCCTTTTATTTCCTTTTCTTCTCTGACTGCTGTGGCTAAAACTTCCAAAACTAAGTTGAATAAGAGTGTTGAGAGAGGGCAGCCTTGTCTTGTTCCTGATCTTAGTGGAAATGCTTTCAGTTTTTCACCATTGAGGATGATGTTGGCTGTGGGTTTGTCATATATGGCCTTTATTTTGTTGAGGAAAGTTCCCTCTATGCCTCCTTTCTGGAGGGTTTTTATCATAAATGGGTGTTGAATTTTGTCAGAAGCTTTCTCTGCATCAATTAAGATGACCATATGGTTTTTCTCCTTCAATTTGTTAATATGGTGTATCATATTGATTGATTTGCGTATATTGAAGAATCCTTGCATCCCTGGAATAAACCCCACTTGATCATGGTGTATGATCCTTTTAATGTGCTGTTGGATTCTGTTTGCTAGTATTTTGTTGAGGATTTTTGCATCTATGTTCATCAGTGATATTGGCCTGGAGATTTCTTTCTTTGTGACATCCTTGTCTGGTTTTGGTATCAGGGTGATGGTGGCCTCATAGAATGAGTTTGGGAGTGTTCCTCCCTCTGCTAGATTTTGCAAAAGTTTGAGAAGGATAGGTTTTAGCTCTTCTCTAAATGTTTGTTAGAATTCGCCTGTGAAGCCATCTTGTCCTGGGTTTTTGTTTGTTGGAAGATTTTTAATCACAGTTTCAATTTCAGTGCTTGTGATTGGCCTGTTCATATTTTCTATTTCTTCCTGATTCAGTCTTGGAAGGTTGTGCATTTCTAAGAGTTTGTCCATTTCTTCTAGGTTGTATATTTTATTGGCATAGAGTTGCTTGTAGTAATCTCTCATGATCTTTTGTATTTCTGCAGTGTCACTTGTTACTTCTTTCATTTCTAATTCTATTGATTTGAGTCTTCTCCCCTTTTTTCTTGATGAGTCTGGCTAATGGTTTATCAGTTTTGTTTATCTTCTCAAAGAACCAGGTTTTAGTTTTGTTGATCTTTGCTATCGTTTCCTTCATTTCTTTTTCATTTATTTCTGACCTGATCTTTATGATTTCTTTCCTTCTGCTAACTTTGGGGTTTTTTTGTTCTTCTTTCTCTAATTGCTTTAGGTGCAAGGTTAGTTTGTTTATTTGAGATGTTTCCTGTTTCTTAAGGTAGGATTGTATTCCTATAAACTTCCCCCTTAGAACTGCTTTTGATGCATCCCATAGGTTTTAGGTCGTCGTGTCTTCATTGTCATTTGTTTCTAGGTATTTTTTGATTTCCTCTTTGATTTCTTCAGTGATTACTTCGTTATTAAGTAGTGTATTGTTTAGCCTCCATTTGTTTGTATTTTTTATAGGTATTTTCTTGTACTTGATATCTCATCTCATAGAGTTGTGGTCGTAAAAGATAATTTTTTTAGGTTTACCAAGGCTTGATTTGTGACCCAAGATATGATCTGTCCTGGAGAATGTTCCATGAGCACTTGAGAAAAATGTATATTTTGTTGCTTTTGGATGGAATGTCCTATAAATATCAGTTAAGTCCATCTTGTTTAGTGTATCATTTAAAGCTTGTGTTTTCTTATTTATTTTCATTTTGGATGATCTGTCCATTGGTGAAAGTGGGGTGTTAAAGTCCCCTACTATGAGTGTGTTACTGTCGATTTCCCCTTTTATGGCTGTTAGTATTTGCCTTATGTATTGAGGTGCTCCTATGTTGGGTGCATAAATATTTACAACTGTTATATCTTCTGCTTGGATTGATCCCTTAATCCTTATGTAGTGTCCTTCTTTGTCTCTTATAATAGTCTTTATTTTAAAGTCTATTTTTTCTGATATGAGAATTGCTACTCCAGCTTTCTTTTGGTTTCCATTTGCATGGAGTATCTTTTTCCATCCCCTCACTTTCAGTCTGTATGTGTCTCTAGGTCTGAAGTGGGTCTCTTGTAGACAGCATATATATGGGTCTTGTTTTTGTATCCATTCAGCCAGTCTGTGTCTTTTGGTGGGAGCATTTAATCCATTTACATTTAAGGTAATTATCGATATGTATGTTCCTATTCCCATTTTCTTAATTGTTTTGGGTTTGTTATTGTAGGTGTTTTCCTTTTCTTGTGTTTCTTGCCTAGAGAAGATCCTTTAGCATTTGTTGTAAAGCAGGTTTGGTGGTGCTGAACTCTCTCACCTTTTGCTTGTCTGTAAAGGTTTTAATTTCTCCATCAAATCTGAATGAGATCCTTGCTGGGTAGAGTAATCTTGGTTGTAGGTTTTTCTCCTTCATTACTTTAAATATGTCCTGCCAGCCCCTTCTGGCTTGCAGAGTTTCTGCTGAAAGATCAGCTGTTAACCTTATGGGGATTCCCTTGTGTGTTATTTGTTGTGTTTCCCTTGCTGCTTTTAATATGTTTTTTTTTGTATTTAATTTTTGACAGGTTAATATGTGTCTTGGCATGTTTCTCCTTGGATTTATCCTGTATGGGACTCTCTGTGCTTCCTGGACTTGATTAACTGTTTCCTTTCCCATATTAGGGAAGTTTTCAACTATAATCCCGTCAGATATTTTCTCAGTCCCTTTCTTTTTCTCTTCTTTTTCTGGAACCCCTATAATTCGAATGTTGGTGCATTTAATGTTGTCCCAGAGGTCTCTGAGACTGTCCTTGGTTCTTTTCATTCTTTTTTCTTTATTCTGCTCTGCAGTAGTTATTTCCACCATTCTGTCTTCCAGGTCACTTATCCATTCTTCTGCCTCAGTTATTCTGCTATTGATCCCTTCTAGAGTATTTTCTATTTCATTTATTGTGTTGTTCATCATTGCTCGTTTCATCTTTAGTTCTTCTAGGTCCTTGTTAAATGTTTCTTGCATTTTCTCTATTCTATCTCCAAGATTTTGGATCATCTTTACTATCATTATTCTGAATTCTTTTTCATGTAGACTGCTTGTTTCCTCTTCATTTGTTAGGTCTGGTGGGTTTTTATCTTTCTCCTTCATCTGCTATGTGTTTTTCTGTCTTCTCATTTTGCTTATGTTACTGTGTTTGGGGTCTCCTTTTTGCAGGCTGCACGTTCATAGTTCCCGTTGTTTTTGGTGTCTGTCCCCAGTAGCTAAAGTTGGTTCAGTGTGTTGTGTAGGCCTCCTGGTGGAGGGGACTAGTGCCTGTATTCTGGTGGATGAGGCTGGATCTTGTCTTTCTGGTGGGCAGGTCCACGTCTGGTGATGTGTTTTGGGGTATCTGTGGCCTTATTATGATTTGAGGCAGCCTCTCTGCTAATGGATGGGTTTGTGTTCCTGTCTTGCTAGTTGTTTGGCATAGGGTGTCCAGCACTGTATCTTGCTGGTCGTTGAGTGAAGCTGGGTGCTGGTGTTGAGATGGAGATCTCTGGGAGATTTTCACCGTTTGATATTATGTCGAGCTGGGTGGTCTCTTGTGGACCAGTGTCCTGAAGTTGGCTCCCCCACTTCAGAGGCACAGCACTGACTCCTGGCTGCAGCGCCAAGAGCCTTTCATCCACACAGCTCAGAATAAAAGTGAGAAAGAGTAGAAAGAGGATAAAAGAAAATAAAAAAAGTAAGATGAAGTAAAATAAAGTTATTAAAATATAAAATATTTATTAAGAAAAAATTTTTTCTAAAAAGTAAAAAACAAACAAACAAAACAGACTGATAGAACCCTAGGACAAATGGTGAAAGCAAAGCTATACCCACAAAATCTCACACAGAAGCATACACATACACACTCACAAAAAGAGGAAAAGGGGAAAAAGTAATAAATCTTGCTCTCATAGTCTACCTCCTCAATTTGGGATGATTCGTTGTCTATTCAGGTATTCCACAGATGCAGGGTACATCAAGTTGATTGTGGAGCTTTAATCCGCTGCTCCTGTGGCTGCTGCGAGAGATTTCCCTTTCTCTTCTTTGTTCGCACAGCTCCTGGGGCTCAGCTTTGGATTTGGCCCGCCTCTGCGTGTAGGTCACTGGAGGGCATCTGTTCTTCGCTCAGACAGGACGGGGTTAAAGGAGCTGCTGATTCGGGGGCTCTGGCTCATGCAGGCCGCGGGGAGGGGGGGGGCATGGAGTGCGGGGCGAGCCTGCGACTGCAGAGGCCGGCGTGACGTTGCACCAGCCTGAGGCGTGCCGTGTGTTCTCCCGGGGAAGTTGTCCTTGGATCCCGGGACCCTGGCAGTGGCGGGCTGCACAGTCTCCCCGGAAAGGGGGCGTGGACAGTGACCTGCGCTCGCACACAGGCTTCTTGGTGGCGGCAGCAGCAGCCTTAGCGTCTCATGCCCGTCCCTGGGGTCCGCGCTAGCCGCGGCTCGCGCCCGTCTCTGGAGCTCCTTTTAAGCAGCACTCTTAATCCCCTCTCCTTGCGCACCAGGAAACAAAGAGGGAAGAAAAAGTCTCTTGCCTCTTCCGCAGGTCCAGACTTTTTCCCGGACTCCTTCCCGGCTAGCCGTGGTGCACTAACCCTTTCAGGCTCTCTTCCTGCCGCCAACCCCAGTCCTCTCTCTGCGATCCGGTGAGCAGACAAGCCTCTCGGGCTGCTGAGTGCCGGTCGGCCCCGATCCTGTGTGTGGGAATCTCTCTGCTTTGTCCTCCGCACCCCTGATGCTGTTCTCTCCTCCGTGGCTCCGAAGCTCCCCCTCTCCGCCACCCGCAGTCTCCACCTGCGAGGGGGCTTCTAGTGTGTGGAAACCTTTCCTCCTTCATGGCTCCCTCCCACTGGTGCAGATCCCATCCCTATCCTTTTGTCTCTGTTTATTCTTTTTTCTTTTGCCCTACCCAGGTATGTGGGGAGTTTCTCGCCTTTTGGGAGGTCTGAGGTCTTCTGCCAGCGTTCAGTAGGTGTTCTGTAGGAGTTGTTCCACGTGTAGATGTATTTCTGATGTATTTGTGGGGAGGAAGGTGATCTCCGCGTCTTACTCTTCCGCCATCTTCCCCCTCTTAAACTTTACATTTTTGAAGGAGGCTCCAGCCCAGACCCCTTTGTCTGTCAAGAGCACAACCACAGGTCATTCTTTTCACGGTGACTTTTTTGAGTATAAATTCACCTTGATGGAAGAGAGATCTTCCATCATCATCATCACCATACTAAGAGCTGCCGGTTATTGAGCCCAGTCTCATTTCAAAGAAAGACACAAAAAGATTTCTATAGAAGAGACACATAAGAAACTATCTTAAGGTTACTGCATGGTTTAATTAAGATTCACTGTTATTTTATTTTAATGGTTTCATTTGTGATACAGATCATTAATTTTCTATTAGTTTTTTAAAAAATTACAGTCATATTGCTTAAAAAAGTAATGCTATTTAACTAATGTTCTACAACATAAGGGGAATTGGTTTATTCTGGCTTTTGATGTCTCTGGAAAGATTAATTTTGGTAAAACTGTTCTTTTATCTCTTAACAGTACTATGGCTTGAAAAAATATAGAAACCTGATGGGAACAAGTCTATCTTGGCTCTAAGCTTAATTTTGTTATAATGAAAAAGAAGAAGATTGAGTTCAAATTCTTTGCTTTTTCAAGTATTTTTTTGTTGCTCAAATACGGTTATAAATACTGTACATGGCCATTATTTAGAGTTCAGGGTTTTTTCCTCCTTGATTATACGAAGGTGGAGCAAAGGTAAAATTCAAGTGTTGTTGAGGCCAATAACTGCATTGATTCTTCTTTGCCGCTAGATGTCCCTGTATAGATGCTCCTTCTACCTGAGAGGCTTTCTTAAAAAGATACCAACAAAATCAGACAGACATTTGCTACTCCTAAGGCTCTTTTCCCTTCTCTAATTTAGCACCCTGGTTATGACCACATGCTTTCCCCTTCTTTCTGGAGGATTAATTCCAGAGGACTGGACAGGACTTGAACTAAACAAAAAGTGAGTAAAATTAGGCTTAGGCATTGGTCCAAATATGTATATCTACTAACCACTCATCCTATAAAATGTGAGAATCCTTACAGATATAATTTAGATGTATAGAAAACTTTCAAGTAAGCACGATAAAATGAGGAGGGGCTTGGATTTGCACTAGATAATCAGTGGCAGATAATTTAAAACTACATTTAGTAGTAAAATATATTTGTATTTTTATTTTGAATATGGTATTCTGGGAATCACTAATGGACATACAGATAATATTACTCCTCAAGGATTGGAGTTTTTGAGATTTATTACAGCTTCTTATCTCATAACTCATCTGTTTTCCATACTTGACAAAGATTAACCATGTCAGCTACCAGAATAATGTTATAGGATAGCTAAACTTGAGCTCATTTCTTTGTAAGGTTGTCTAATTTTTAGTTCTAAGTTTATCTGAAAAAGAGGAGGTAACTGAATGTTTGATTCAAAACATTCACAGAAATAGAACAAAAAATACTAAAGTTTGTATGGAATCATAAAAGATCTTGAATAGCTAAAGCAATCTTAAGAAGGAAGAACAAAGCTAGAGGTATCATGCTTCCTTATTTCAAACTGTATCACAAAGCTATAGTAATTAAAACAGTATGGTGTTAGCATAAAAGACA
Organism: Mesoplodon densirostris; assembly: GCF_025265405.1. Classification (NCBI taxonomy): domain Eukaryota; kingdom Metazoa; phylum Chordata; class Mammalia; order Artiodactyla; family Ziphiidae; genus Mesoplodon; species Mesoplodon densirostris. The sequence goes on from NC_082671.1 coordinate 17,410,311, forward strand.
CATAGGTTGGTGGAACAGAATAGAGAGCCCAGAAATAAAGCAGTCATGTGTGGTCAATGAAATTACAATAAGGGAACCAAGAATATATGATGAGAAAAGACAGTTTTTTCAAGAAATGGTGTTGGGAAAATTGGGCAGACACATACTAAATAAACGAGACTACTATCTTACGCCATACACAAAAATTAACTAAAAATGGATTAAAGATGAATGTAAGACCTAAAACCATAAAACGCCTAGAAGAATGCATGGGCAATAAGCCCTTGGTGATGAATTTTTTGGATCTGACTTCAAAATCAAAGGCAACGAAAGCAAAAATAAACAAGTGGATGACATCAAACAGAAAAGTTTCTGCACAGCAAAGGAGCCCATCAACAAAATGAAAAGGCCACCTACTGAATGGGAGAAAATGTTTTCAGAAATGGGAGAAAATATTTGCCTATATCCAAGGGGTTAATATCCAAAATTTATAAAGAAGGCAATTGCCTCAACAACCAAAACAAAACAGAAAAAACCCAATCGGATTGAAAAATAGGTAGAGGATCTGAATAAACATTTTTCCAAAGAGCACATTCAGCTGGCCTACAATAGATGAAAAGATGCTCAACATTACTAATCATCAGGGAAATGCAAATCAAAAGCACAATGAGATATTACCTCATACCTATTAGAATGGCTGTTATCAAAAAGACAAGAAATAAAGTGTTGGCAAGAATATAGAGAAAAGGGAAAAAACAACCTGTGCAATGTTGGTGAAATGTAAATTGGTATAGCCATTATGGAAAACAGTACGGAGGTCCCTCAAAAAATTGAAAATGGAACTACCATATGATCTGGCAGTTCCACTTCTAGTACTTATCCAAAGAAAACAAAAACACTGCTTTGAGAAGATATGTGCACCCACATGTTCATCATGGCATTATTTACAACAGACAAGATATGGAAACAACCTGAGTGTCCATTGATGGATGAATGCATAAAGAAGATAAGATATATATGTGTGTGTGTTTTATATATTCGTGATATATATATATATATATATATATACACACACACATGCCATTTGCAACAACATGGATGGACTTTGAAGGCATTACACTAAGTAAAATAAGTGAGAGAGAGAAAGATGTATAATGTTATATGTCAATTATACCTCAATAAAATGATGTCTTTTGCTGGAGTTGTATAGAGTCATCACACTAGTTTGAAATAATAATGAAATTTCTTGTTATACTCTCTGTTTTAAATTATCAGAATCATTCAATAACTTTTTGGTAGTAAAATACAGTGTTAATCATCTTCCTATTTAAAACCTGAATTTTATTAAAAACTTTTTGTGAAATAATTATTCATTAGAACCAACAGATCATTTCAAAAGGATTAGATTCTGCATTTAAAATACTATGGTATTCATTTATTGATTGAATATATTCTACTCAATTTTGTGTGCTTAAGTAACCTTTTCTCTTATAATACTGATTTATATTTCATGACATGTTACTTATTATAACTCAATATAGGAATAATATAGGGAAATATAAAAAGTAGTGCCAAATAACCAAAATTAAGTTTTTTTTAACCATCTGTGTTTGGGGGGATGTTTTTATGCAAAAATTTTTTCTCAACGTTGAAGAAAAAGACACAAATGGATACCCAGTCTTCGGTTTCTCTCAATGCAAAGTGATCTTTGAGAAATGGTGATATTTGGGCAAGTTTGAAGAATGGGCATAAGTGCAGGAGATGGGCAAAGGCCACTGTCTCTTAAAAAGAAAATTTTTACAACCTGAAAGCTGGAGAATTTGGTAATACTGGGCAGAATTCTTGAAAATATCCCGGAATGGAGTTTGCAAGCCCTTTGGAGAAGGAAAAAGTGTTCATTGAAAATAACCATGTGGTGTCTTAACCAAGTTGGATAAGAATTGAGGAGGATGTGGAGAAATAAGAACCCTCATACACAGCTGGGAGGAATGTAAAGTGTTGCAGCCAATTGGAAAACAGCCTGGCAATTCCTCAAATGATTAAGCATGGAGTTGCCACTGACTCAGCAAATGGTTATATGCCCAAGATAAATGAAAACGTACATCCACACAAAGATTTGTACCCAAATGTTTATAGCTGTGTTATTCATAATAGCCAAAAGGTGGTCACAACCCAGCATCTATCAATTGGATAGATGGATAATGGATAAAATGGATAAAGCGTGGTATATGCCTACAATGGAATATTGTTCAACCATAAAAGGAATGAAGTCCTCATACATGATACAATATGATGAGCCTAGAAAACAGTACATTAAGTGAAAGAAACCAGCCATAAAAGACCACATACTATATGATTCCATTCACATGAAAGTCCAGAACAGAAAGCATATTAATGGTTACTTAGGACTGGAGGAGATGGGCAGAGAGTAGGGTGATAGTTAAAGGGTGCAGGGTTTCTTTTGAGGTGACAAAAAGGTTCTAAATTGACTGTGGTGATGCTTGCACAACTCTGAATATACTAAAAACCAGTTAATTGTAAACTTTAAATGAGTGAATTGCATGTAATGTGAATTATGTCTCAATAAGTTAAGAAAAAAGAAAAGAAGGAAGTGAAATACTGATACATGCTACAACATGGATGAATCTTGAAAACATTAGGCTGAGTGAAAGAGGCTTGTCCCTCAGGGGAGCCCAAAGGTATTTATTGTTCTCCCAGATGCAGTCTTCCAATCAGAAATCACTTCTACCATAAGCAGAGTTGCCTGGTAAGGTATGTAACTTGTCAGCTTTTATTGAGTTACCAAGGGGACGGAGCTAGAAAGTTAACTAAAGGGCAAATTCTCATATAGGAGGTGGAAAGGTATTGCTCCCTTTGCCCTCAGGTATGTACTGAACTCCTCACTCATTTATTACCTATTCGGATTCTATGCATCTTGGCTTAAGTGATTTCCTTCTTATCTTTGGAAGAATCAGTATTATTTATGCCAAAAAGGCATTTTGATTGTTGTTGCTTTTTCTATCCATCAACTCTACCCATCATCTTCTTTCAGGTAATTGGAAAACCAATTGTAAGGATAAAGATTACCAGTGATGAGGAGTTGACAAAGTCAGGACATTTTAGGCATTGCCAGAGCATAGATTTTTCTCTATTAGTATCAGAGAGAGCACCTTCTATGCAGTTAGAATGATTGGAGGTAGATATATCTGACCAAAGATGACCTGAGATGCAAAGTTCTCAAATAGTGACAGGATTTTGAAATGATGACAACAGCTGACATTCCCAATGTAACTGGCCTGCGTTTTGTGGAAATGTGCTTGATATACACATATTGGTCTTTTTACCCTCTCATATGAAGTTACGTTCTAAACATATTTTCTTTGAGTGGTTTTCTTCTGTGAAATGAAATATGATGTAGCTAAATCAATTATTCAACCAAGGTCCGGTGAACAGCCAATTAGTGATTTATTTGCAAGTTAGCATCTTTAGGCAGGGGAGTGTCAATCTAAAGGCTGTTTGATGTCTGTTGTTTTTGTGGAGGGTTAACAGCAGTTCAAACGTATCTTGTCAAGCCTAGCAAAATGATAAATTAGGTTTATGTTGATTCTGTTGATTCGCGATGCATGTTTTTTGAAAACAAAGTCCACCGATACTCACAGAAAGCAATGGCTGTCAAATTATTCTAGCCAAATGTGTTTCTCAAATGAAATCTAACGTGGAAGCCAATATGTAAAACAAATGGAGTTGCCTAGTTTGAAATGGCAAAAGGATAATGGGGTCTGGTATTCTGCAGCAAACTGCTAAAAATCTTTCTTAATACCTGAGGCACGCTTTGATCCAAAGCATTTGTAGATCCAAAGGTTGTAGAGAACAGGAAAATCTCTGGTATAATGCACAGGATATTAGTTGGAGTTCTAGACTCATCTTCACAATTAATTAGCTAGGTAATTCTAGATAAGCCTCTCTATCTGTCTGGGTCTTCGTTTTCCCTGTGTGAAAAATGGAGGGGGGTAGAATGAAATGATTTTCAAGGTTCTTCCAACATAGATACCTTTAGATCAGGATCTTGTCCCCTTAATGAAGACAGGCACACAGAATATTAGGTTGAGGTTAGAACTTGGCTAAAGGCATATCACAAAATTTAATTTTAATTCATTGATCAATATACAAAGATTTAGAGGATGATTTTTAAATTTATTCAGTTTTTAAGCTCTAGAGCTATAAGACTATTAAATATAAACCAGTACCAGCTTTCATATTTAAGAACCCTATTTAATCTGCTTCTATCTGTGGGAATTAATTGACAGCATATTTCTGGTGTATGATATTTACCTCATTTGATCCTCACTGAGTTTTAAATTTTATATCACAGGCTATAAAAAGAGGAAGAAAGTCACATTTTAAATTATTTTTGAATGACTTTTCATTTATGCTAACTGCTCTGCTTTTTTTTTTTTTTTTTTGATACAATGCAGTGCTGTAAGCATCACTATGATAAGTGCATGCAATGTCAGATCCCAGGAAAGACGCTTTTTTGGATGAAGTTTTCCACCCTGTGCTTCACTGAGGTTGTTCTGGCGGCCCACCAAAGCAAAGCACACATGGGTGTGTGGGGGTCTGGGCAGTAACCTGGACACCCACCTGGACCACAGGTGGTTCTTCCTCATTATTGCTATACTATGTTGTGCAGTGTCCTGGTGTTCAGATGAGTGACGTGGAGGTATGAGGATGTTTTTGCTACTTACAACATTGAAATAGACAATACTCTTTTTAAGAACACTCAAACACTTTCTTTAAAAATCCCTCTTTTGTTTCTCTGGGGCCAGCAGTGTTCTAAGTCTTGGCCTGTGGTGTTGGGTGTTACATGGATGTTTACTTAGCGATAATTCATTGTGCCTTACATTTATGCTTTGTGACTTTACTTTGTGTTAGACTCCGATAACACTAATTAAGAAAAAATAGTCACAATAATATCAACTAGATGCTAAAATCAATGTGACAAATATCTTCTTTTCTGATGTCCAGCTCCCAATCTTTATGTCCCTTTGATGGAGGGTCTTTACTCTGGTTCTTAGACTCTTTAAACAATTTTTCATCTTGTCCTAGTTCCCCATTAAAAAAAAACTCTTGGGCCTCCCTGGTGGCGCAAGTGGTTGAGAGTCCGCCTGCCGATGCAGGGGATACGGGTTCGTGCCCCGGTCTGGGAGGATCCCATATGCCGCGGAGCGGCTGGGCCCGTGAGCCATGGCCGCTGAGCCTGCGCGTCCGGAGCCTGCGCGTCCGGAGCCTGTGCTCCGCAGCGGGGGAGGCCACAGCAGTGAGAGGCCCGCATACCGCAAAAAAAAAAAAAAAAAAAAAAAAAACCTCTTAATTGAAACCTTTAATACCTGTACATTCATTTTAACTACAACTTAGTGAATATTAGTATCAGATATCAGCCTCTTACTTACATCATTTCAGGAAATCTTCCTACAAACTCAAAAAGGTTAAGAATTGTTACTTTCATTTTCCAAATGAAGGCTGTAGGAATCAAGTAACCTGCTCAAAGTTGCAGAACAAATAAATGGCTGTTCTAAGATTTGAACCCAAAGTTCTCTGATCCCAAAGCCCATGCTTTTACCCATAAGACCATTTAGTCTCAGAACAAGGATTCAAGTCTGGTGAACAAAGTCAGCTTGAAACCAGAGGAAATTCTCTGGAAGGCTTATGGCTCTCTCGGTGGACAGAGCTGGGCCTGTCCTAAACCAAACAAAGTAAAAGAGTGAAAAATGAGAAGAGGTTGTCCTCAGAAACGTACTCAGCCATTGTGGTCTGCCGGACACCATTTTATCCTGCAAAATAAATTGTTAGTTGTCTCAGGACTAAGACGATCTATTTATGAACTTGAGAAGGGTACATCATTTAGGGCTCTGACATGGAGCCAGGCAGTAATTGCCTATTAGGCCAATTTAGGGAAACAGAACTTGAGCTCCTGAAAGAACCAGGTGTCTGGTCTAGTGAGAGTAGTGAAGTGAAAGATGGGGCTGGGGTGTACTAAGTGACTAAGTTCTGTTTTGCAGAATTTTCTTTGTGGTGCTAGAGCATTAGGATCTCACTGAGATCCCAAGAGTGGTTTAATTCTACTCCTTGTTGAATAAAATGTGTGAGGTGCTGGTGAGTCTGATAGCAGTGTCCATGTTTGGGAACCAGAGTGTCATGTGTTGCTTTGCATCAGTTTCTTGGTAAACTCAACCCATTGAATTTAAAATGTATCCTGAAAGTATTTTGTGTACAATGTGACTTCCAAGTTTCCTTATTATAAACATAGTAAAGGGACTTCCCTGGCAGTCTAGTGGTTAAGACTCCATGCTTCCATTGGAGGGGGCACGGATTTGATCCCTTGTCGGGGAACTAAGATCCTGCATGCCGTGTGGTGTGCCCCCCCCAAAAAAATCCACTATAGATAATTGGAAAACTAAAAGAAGATAGTATAATTATCCATAACTCTACTATTTTAAGATCTGCATTGCTAATAACCTTTTTCATCTTAATCTTTTTTTGATATAGCTGAGCTCAGAGTATGTAAACAATTTCATTGTCTTTTGTTTCAGTTAACTTTAAGATAAGACCTCCTCTGTGCTGTTATGAAGTTCCTTTTATATATATATATTATATATATATATTTTAATATTTATATGACTCATCATGTGGCTAAATAACAATTTACTTAAACATAACCTCATTGTTGGATCATTAGTTGTTTTTTATTTCCCTGTGCTATTAAGGCTACAATAAATATATTTGTGTATAAAACTTTTGGGGGGATATTTTGACATGTTTCTTAGGCAAATTTCACAAGAGTAGAATTACTGGGTCAAAGGGCAAATAAAATTTTTTAATGCTATTTCTCAAGAAGTGGCAGAAATAGATTGTAATTGACACGAATCAAAAGTAATTTTCTTAAGAGCAAGTGGTTAGAACATAAACTATGGTTGCCATTTGTTCCCTTTTTATGTTTCCTTTTTAAAATAAGGAGACTCAAAATTAATGGAACAGTGTGGAATAAGTTTACTTATTTTTAGAGTGCTCATTTTGAAAGAACTCAAATTTTATCACATTAATTCACACAATTGTTTGAAGTAGGTGGCAAGATTATTATATCATAATTGAAAAAAATGGAGCTGATCCTTTTTTTCAAATTCACTTAGCCAGGGTTTGACAGAACCCCAAATAGAGTCTATCTTTTTTTTAAAAAATCTTACCTGCTGTGTATTTGTGACCTTAATATAACTTCTACAGAAAATGATATATTAAAGGGAAAAATTATAGGTGCCACAAATACTTATTTCCCTTAATAGAATTTCAGCAAAGAAGAAAAGGACTAAAAGAGAATATAGATGATATTTCCTTATTTTAAAGTGTCCTAAAGAATTCATGTAGAGAATGAATTAGCACATGTTGTTTTTCCTCCTTGGATACATTTAAGCATTTAAAAAATGGGTATTATTCATCAGTGATGCCAGACATTCTACTTCCTCCTTCCACATTTCCCCCTTCAATTCTAGATGGATAAGTGTGTGTGTTTATTTACAAGTATGTAAAGATTTTTTCCAAATCTTCATTCAACGAACATTTATTTTAAAAAGCTTTTCTTATTTTTTTTAATTCTAGAGGGAAAAACACAGTCTTGTATTATAAAGAGACCACAAAGATATTAAAACTAACAATATCAGCTTCATTGGTTTGTTGTGAGGATTAAATGTGTGGGACTGAGCCCAGTGCTGTGTTATCTCATAGAAGAGCAATAAATATTAGCTATTGGGAATATTAGACTTGCACATTGGTATATCAGAAAGCCAAGGATTTGGGGAAGTCTAGAGAGCAGCGACGGAGTTGCCAAAGTGAGTGGTTATGTGGTCCAGATTGGGAACCTAGAGAATGGTTGGAAATGTTAGCAGAGAGGTAAGGTTGGGCATCTTTAGTTAGGAGTGGAATGAAGGGTGGATGAAAGGGGTCTTTTGAAGTATTCAAAGTCTATTCAAAGAACTTGAAAACAGAAAACTTCTCCCAGGGAGCCTGTAGTTATCAGCAAAGGTCTGTTGAGGCGAGTTGGCTCATATACAGTTAATCATTTTATTATTTCTCTCTGAAATGTAAATAAACAATTAACACACTCTTTTACATATATATTTCATGGCAAAAATGCAAAAGAGAAAAGTAAATAAGGTTTTTACTACTATCATTATTAAAGAATAGAAAATATAATAATCCTAAGATTATTTCACCTCACTGATAAAGAAATTTGAACTTGGAAATGGTATCTTGAGAAATCTTTGAAATTTTCAGAGGGAAAGTATCCTTTTCTTCATAAGATTTTCTACTAGCCATTAAACAGAAAAGATGCCATTGCACAATGAGGAAAGAAGTCCAACAGCAGAAGAAAATTCATAAGAAAGAATACAAGTTGAACATGTCTAACCAAAATACATTGAGAAAACTTTCAGAGCCATGGGCCAAAGATTACAGAAAAGGGCAATGCATTAGATCTTGAGTTGATATAAAAATATGCTTCACAGATTATTAGCCTGTCCATGCAAGTGAAAGTAATGTGTGTTGCCATTTTAATCAGAGGCAGTAAATCTCATTGGGTGAAAACTCCTGAATGAGTTAGAGTGGAGATTCACTTAGGGAAGGAAGTCCAGGAAAAAGGACATGATCATTTCAGGAGAGAAAGGCTTAGTTTGCAAAGGATGCAGCAGAGAGGGTATTCTGCCATCTATGATGTAAGAAATTTGAGAGAAGACAGTGTTACGTAAAGGATGACAAAGGTGATATTATGGAAAATTGAAATCATTTGAAATCGAAACGTTGATTTCTGTATGCACATACCAGCCCATATGCAGTGATTCTAGACTTTAAAATCCAGCCTGATGAAACAATTCGTTTTATAAAGTTAAAATTTTTTAATAAGTAAAATAGTGCTAATCACCAATGGGGGTGAGTTATTAGATATTTTTTAGAACTTTCTCTAAATTTTAACCTGACAAATATTTATTCTTAATAATAATTTTTATTGCTTTTAATGTTGTATAGTTTTCATATTCTTTGCCTCAGGACAGTTACTTTTCTTTTTAACCAGTTTTCAGGTGAGCTGAATTTGGAATATTAATAGCTAACAAGGGGCAGGAGATAAAACCACACAGGTATGGCTGCTTGTTGAGAAATAAATTTGGAAAAAAATCATGAAAATGTGAAGAAAGATCTTACCTTTGAAAGTAAATATAACTCTGGGAATGAGCAGAAATGGCTTGATGCAGGTGTTATGGCAGGATGTTCTCTTATTTTTGGATGCAATCAGTTTAGAGCGTTTGGCTTTAATCATTTTATAGGCAGAAAAGCCACAGGAAACATTCTGATAAAGCAAAAAGTGTTCAACCATGTTATATTTAAAACATTGAAGCCAGATGGTCTTTTGGTTATACTTAAGATTTGCTTAGAATTGGTGTCCCTCTAAGAAACACTAATCAAAGGGCTCTGCCATGGACTGTACAGTAAATGCTGTGTGTGTGTGTGTGTGTGTGTGTATGTGTGTATGTGTATCTGTCTGGGAATAGAGCAGACAACAAGACAAATATATAGTCCTAACCCTTATGTAGCTTACTGTATGATCTCATGGGGCAGAAAGATGTTGAACAGCTACAAAGAAAACATCCAGGGTGTAATAAAATGATAAAAGAGGGCGTCTAGTCTACTCTGCAGATGACATTTTGCTGAGCATGAGAACACAGTAGTAATACAATAAATACTTTTTGATTGATTGGATGCCAATAGCATTATTGGAGGTCTAAGGTTTTTGGAAAATTCTTTAATTCATAGTTAAAATTTTTTTTATTGAAGTATAGTTGATTCACAGTGTTCTGTTGCAGGTGTACAGCAAAGTGATTCAGTAATACATATTGGCTTGGCCAGAAAGTTCGTTCGGGTTGCCATGCCATGGAAAACCCCGAACGAACTTTTTGGCCACCGTGTGTGTGTGTCTGTGTGTGTCTGTGTGTGTCTGTGTTCTTTTTGAGATTCTTTTCCATTATAGGTTATTACAAGATATTGAGTATAGTTCCCTGTGCTATACAGTAGGTCCTTGTTTAATTCATAAAGTTTTTACTTGTCAAATTCCATATTTTATCCTAGCTCTCAAGTAACTAGTCTAAGAAAGAACAGGCATCTGCCTCTAACAAAAACTTACAAAATGCTCTATACGTCCCAATCCAAGGAAAATATAACTAACGGAAATAAAGAAAGATGGCATCAACTGTGATAACTTTCTTTTTGGACTGCTGCCATATTTTGTTTCATTCACTGTTATTTGGATCTTGAGAGATGCTGCTGCCCATTGACGTGGTTGTTCTATAGATAATTGTATGTTCTAGGAATTTTGTGAACCTTACTTCCTCCATACAAATCAATTGGTTAATAATTCAAACATATTTGGAATAAGAAAGTTAACCCTCTGGAATCCCAGATTTGTAGCCCATTACATGAATTTAGGTATTTAGGTAAGTCTAATCTCACTTAGGCACAGTTTTCTCATCTGAAAAATAGGCATTTTTCATTATTGCTTAAGAATTAAATGAGATAATATGTGGAAATTGCCATTACAGTGCCTGGAGCATGAGAGTTTCTCAGCAAGCATTAGGCGTCCCTAGTTGTCTCAATAGCATAGTAAAGTATTTAGCCCATGACAGCTTCACAATAAAGGTCAATTTCATTTTTCTGAATTTTACTAATAAAGAGAAGTTATTAGATGAGGCATTCTTTAGGTAAGTACAGAGAAGGAAATAATTACAGAATAGGACAGAAAAAAAAAAATCCCAAGACTCACATCCCAAGAGAAAATATTACGGGCAGTAGTAAACAGAGTGTTTGGCATAGTCACTAGGTACCCAGATTTTATGAAAAGAGTTCACAGTTTTATAGAAGTTGTTGAACAAATTATAGATTAAGTATATGATATATATATTATAATAAGTGGTATACTATGAGCTGGACCTGGTGCTTGACATTCATTGTATATATGTGGCCTATTGATTGCGAATATATTCTTTTTTAAGTATTATATGTTATTTTTTAACTGAAGTATAGTTGACTTACAATATTTCATTAGTTTCAGGTGTACAGCATAGTGCTTCAGGTATTTTATTTTTTTGCAGATTACATTCCATTATAGGTTATTATAAGATACTGAATATAATTCTCTGTGCTATATGGCAAATTCTTATTGCTTTTCTACTTTATGGATAGTAGTTTGTATCTGTTAATCCCCTACTTCTAATTTGTCCCCACCCCCTACTGTTGGTGACCATAAGTTTGTTTTCTGTCTGTGAGTTTGTTTCTGTTTTGTATATAGATTCATTTTTTAGATTCCACATATAAGTTATATCATATAGGACTTGTCTTTCTCTGAATGTTTCTCTAAGCATAATATTCTCTAGGTCCATCCATGTTGCTGCAATGGCAATAGTTCAGTTTTTTTTATGGTTGAGTAATATTCCATTGTATATATATATCACATCTTCTTAAGTCAATCGCCTGTTGATGGGCACTTGGGTTGTTTCCATGTCTTAGCTATTGTACATAGTGCTGCTATGCAGGACCTGTGCTGTGGGGGGAAGGCAGCACAGCCTGAGGGTTGAGTGGGGCCTTGGACTGTGGAGTTCCAGAGTTTTGAGTGACCTTCAGTGACTGTAAGGGAAATGACAAGCTACACTATGAGGTTTCAAGCCCATACTTCAAGGTGAACAACGATGGCACCTTAGTCGCCCTGAGAAACATAAATGTGGTGGGCAAGACTCTATTTTTCCATGCCTGGACTTCCCATGTGGAAGACATGGCAGAACTTGTGATTGTTGGGGGGGGACAACATCCAGGGCTCCTTGCAAACTCCTCCTTGCCCCCATCCCATCCCACAGCCTGTTCTGTGGTTCAGACCATGGAAGCCAGACACCTGGTGGAGAAGCTAAGACTTTCTATTTTCTCTGCTCAGGTTCAAGTGAGGAAAGACAGCAGCATTTCCAGTGCAGACCCTTCACTCTCAATAATTCTGTCAGACTGACTCACAAGTCTTCCCAGCCTGTCTGCTCAGACTGTACAATCTGGTGATTAAAACTTAGAACAATAATTAGACCCTTTATTTTTGTAGCAGATTTGGTTTCCAGACCAGACTTCAACATTCATTACAATACAGACTAATAAAAACAAATCTGGGAGATTGGTTCAAGATGGCGGAGTAGAAGGATGTACGCTCACTCCCTCTTTCAGGAGTACTGGAATCACAACTAACTGCTGAACAATCATTGACAGGAAGATACTGGAACTCACCAAAAAAGATACCCCACATCCAAAGACAAAGGAGAAGCTGCAGTGAGATGGTAGGAGGGGTGCAATCATAATAAAATCAAATCCCATAACCACTGGGTGGGTGACTCACAAACTGGCAAACAGTTATACCACAGAAGTCCACCCACTGGAGTGAAGGTTCTGAGCCCCATGTCAGGCTTCCCAACCTGGGCGTCTGGCAATGGGAGGAAGAATTCCCAGAGAATCACTTTGAAGGCTAGCGGGATTTGATTGCAGGACTTTGACAGTACTTGGGGAAACAGAGACTCCACTCTTGGAGGGCACACACAAAGTAGTGTGCACATCGGGTCCCAGAGGAAGGAGCAGTGACCCCATAGGAGGCTGAACCAGACCTACCTGGTGGTGTTGGAGGGTCTTCTGCAGAGGCGGGGATCGGCTGTGGCTCACTGTGGGGACAATGACACTGGCAGCAGAAGTTCTGGGAAGTACTCCTTGGTGTGAGCCCCCCCGGAGTCTGTCATTAGCCCCACCAAAGAGCCTATAGGCTCCAGGGCTGTGTTGCCTCAGACCAAACAACCAACAGGGAGGGAACTCGGCCCCACCCATTAGCAGACAAGTGGATTAAAGTTTTACTGAGCTCTGACCACCAGAGAAACACCCAGCTCTACCCACCACCAGTCTCTCCCATCAGGAAGCTTGCACAAGCCTCTTAGGTAACCTCATCTACCAGAGGGCAGACAGCAGAAGCAAGAGGAACAACAGTCCTGCAGCCTGTGGAACGAAAACCACATTCACAGAAAGATAGATGAAACGAAAAGGCAGGGGACCATGTACCAGATGAAGGAACAAGGTAAAACCCTAGAAGAACAATTAAATGAAGAAAAAGAATTCAGAATAATGATAGTGAAGATGATCCAGGACCTTGGAAAAAGAATGGAGACAAAGACTGAGAAGATACAAGAAATGTTTAACAAAGACCTAGAAGAATTAAAGAATAAGCAGAGATGAACACTACAATAAGTGAAATGAAAAATAAACTAGAAGGAATAAATAGCAGAATAACTGAGGCAGAAGAACAGATAAGTGACCTGGAAGACACAATGGTGGAATTCACTGCTGCGGAACAGAATAAAGAAAAAAGAATGAAAAGAAATGAGGATAGCCTAAGAGACCTCTGGGACAAAATTAAATGCATCAACATTCACATTATAGGGGTCCCAGAGGAGAAGAGAGAGAGAAAGGGTCTGAGAAAATATTTGAAGAGATTATAGTTGAAAACTTCCCTAACATGGGAAAGGAAATAGCCACCCAAGTCCAGGAAGTGCAGAGAGTCCTACGCAGGATAAACCCAAGGAGAAACATGCTGAGACACATAGTAATCAAATTGACAAAAATTAAAAACAAAGAAAAAATTTTAAAAGTAACAAGGGAAAAAAGACAAATGACATACAATGGAACTCTTGTAAGATTAACAGCTGATTTCTCAGCAGAAACTCTACAAGCCAGAAGGGAGTGGCATGATATATTTAAAGTGATGAAAGGGGAGAACATACAACTAAGGTTATTCTACCTGGCAAGGATCTCATTCAGATTTGATGGAGAAATTAAAAGCTTTACAGACAAGCAAAAGCCAAGAGAATACAGCACCACCAAACCAGCTCTACAACAAATGCTAAAGGAACTTCTCTATGTGGGAAACACAAGAGAAGAAAAGACCTACAAAAACAAAGCTAAGACAATTAAAAAAAAGAAAATAGGAACATACATATTGATAATTACCTTAAATGGGAATGGATTAAATGCTCCAACCAAAAGACACAGATTGGCTGAATGGATACAAAAACAAAACCCATCTATATGGTGTCTACAAGAGACCCACTTCAGACCTAGGGACACATACAGACAAAGTGAGGGAATGGAAACGGGTTTTCCATGCAAATGGAAAAATGAGAAGAAAGCTGGAGTAGCAATACTCATATCAGCTAAATTAGACTTTAAAATAAAGAATGTTACAGGAGACAAGCAAGGACATTACATAATGATCAAGGGATCAATCCAAGAAGAAGATATAGCAGTTGTAAATATATATGCACCCAATGTAGGAGCACCTCAATACATAAGGCAAATGCTAACAGGTTTAAAAGAGGAAATTGACAGTAACACTGTAATAGTGGGGGACTTTAACACCTCACTTACACAAATGGGCAGATCTTCCAAACAGAAAATTAATAAGGAAACACAAGCTTTAAATGACACAATGGACCAGATAGATTTAATTGATATTTATAGGACATTCCATCCCAAAACAGCAGATTATACTTGCTTCTCAAGTGCGCATGGAACATTCTCCAGGATAGATCACATCTTGGGTCACAAATCAAGCCTCAGTAAATTTAAGAAAATTGAAATCATATCAAGCATCTTTTCTGACCACAACCCTATGAGATTAGAAATCAATTACAGGGAAAAAAATCATAAAAAACACAAACACGTGGTAGTTAAACAATACATTACTAAATAACCATGAGATTGCTGAAGAAATCAAAGAAGAAATAAAAAAATACCTAGAGACAAATAACAGTGAAAACACGATGACCCAAATCCTATGGGATGCAGCAAAAGCAGTTCTAAGAGGGAAGTTTATAGCAATACCATCCTACCTCAAGAAAAAGGAAAAATCTCAAATAAACAATCAAACCTTACACTTAAAGGAACTAGAGAAAGAAGAGCAAACAAAATGCAAAGTTAGTAGAAGGAAAGAAATCATAAAGATCAGAGCAGAAATAAATGAAATAGAAACAAAGAAAACAGTTGCAAAGATCAGTAAAACTAAAAGCTGGTTCTTTGAGAAGATAAACAAAATTGATCAACCTTTAGCCAGACTCATCAAGAAAAAGAGGGAGAGGACTCAAATCAATAAAATTAGAAATGAAAAAGATGTTACAACGAACACTGCAGAAATACAATGCATCATAAGAGACTACTACAAGCAACTCTTTGCTAATAAAAGGGACAACCTGGAAGAAATGGACAAATTCTTAGAAAGGTATAACCTTCCAAGACTGAACCAGGAAGAAATAGTAAACATGAACAGACCAATCACAAGTAATGAAATTGAAACTGTGATTAAAAATCTTCCAACAAACAAAATCCAGTACCACATGGCTTCACAGGTGAATTGTATCAAACATTTAGAGAAGAGCTAACACCCATCCTTTTCAAACTCTTCCAAAAAATTGCAGAGGAAGGAGCACTCCCAAACTCATTCTACGAGGCCACCATCACCCTGATACCAAAACCAAACAAAGATACTACAAAAAAGAAAATTACAGACCAATATCACTGATGAATATAGATGCAAAAATCCTCAAAAAAATACTAGCAAACAGAATCCAACAACACCTTAAAAGGATCATACACCATGATCAAGTGGGATTAATCTCAGGGATGCAAGGATTCCTCAATATATGCAAATCAATCAGTGTGATGCACCATATTAACAAACTGAAGAATAAAAACCATATGATCATCTCAGTACATGCAGGAAAAGCTTTTGACAAAATTCAACACCCATTTATGATAAAAACTCTCCAGAAACTGGGCATAGAGCGAACCTACCTCAACATAATAAAGGCCATATATGACAAACCCACAGCAAACATCATTCTCAGTGGTGAAAAACTGAAAACATTTCCTCTAAGATCAGGAAAAAGACAAGGATGTCCACTCTTGCCACTATTATTCAACATAGTTTTGGAAGTTCTAACCTCGGCAATCAGAGAAGAAAAGGAAATAAAAGGAATATAAATCAGAAAAGAAGAAGTAAAACTGTCACTATTTGCAGATGACATGATACTATGCATAGAGAATCCTAAAGATGCCACCAGAAAACTGCTAGAGCTAATCAATGAATTTGGTAAAGTAGCAGGACATAAAATTAATGCACAGAAATCTCTTGCATTTCTATATACGAACAACGAAAGATCAGAAAGAGAAATTAAGAAAACAGTCCCGTTCACCATTGCAACAAAAACATAAAATACCTAGGAATAAACCTACCTCAGGAGGTAAAAGACCTGTACTCAGAAAACTATAAGACACTGGTGAAATAAATCAAAGATGACACAAACAGTTGGAGAGATATACCATATTTTTGGATTGGAAGTATCAGTATTGTGAAAATGACTCTACTACCCAAAGCAATCTACAGATTCAATGTAATCCCTATCAAATTACCAGTGACATTTTTTACAGAACTAGAACAAAAAAATCTTAAAATTTGTATGGAGACACAAAAGACCCCATATAGCCAAAGCAGTCTTGAGAGAAAAAAAAGGGAGCTGGAGGAATCAGACTCCCTGATTTCAGACTATACTACAAAGCTACAGTAATCAAGGCAATATGGTACTGGTACAACAACAGAAATACAGATCAATGGAACAGGATAGAAAGCCCAGAGATAAACCCACACACCTATGGTCAACTAATCCATGACAAAGGAGGCAAGGATATACAATGGAGAATAGACTGTCTCTTCAATAAGTGGTGCTGGGAAAACTGGACAGCTCCATGTTAAAGAATGAAATTAGAACACTCCCTAACACCATGCACAAAAATAAATTCAAAATGGATTAAAGAGGTAAATGTAAGACCAGACACTTTAAAGCTTTTAGAGGAAAACATAGGAAGAACACTCTGATATAAATCACAGCAAGGTCTTTTGTAGACATAGAGTAATGGAAATAAAAACAAAAATAAACAAATGGGACTTAAGGAAACTTAAAAGCTTTTGCACAGCAAAGGAAACTATAAACAAGATGAAAAGAAAACCCTCAGAATGGGTGAAAATATTTTCAAATGAATCAGTGGACAAAGGATTAATCTCCAAAATATATAAACAGCTTATGCAGCTCAATATTAAAAAACAAACAACCCAATCAAAAAATGGGCAGAAGACCTAAATTGACATTTCTCCACAGAAGACATGCAGATGGCCAAAAGGCACATAAAAAGCTGCTCAACATCACTAATTATTAGAGAAATGCAAATCAAAACTACAGTGAGGTATCACGTCACACCAGTTAGAATTGGCATCATCAGAAAATCTACAAATACCAATGCTAGAGGGAATGTGGAGAAAAGGGAACCCCCCTATATTGTTGGTGGGAATGTAAATTGATACAGCTGCTATGGAGAACAGTATGGAGGTTCCCTAAAAAACTAAACAGAACTACCATATGACCCAGCAATCCCACTACTGGGCATATACCCAGAGAGAACCATAATTCAAAATGAGTCATGTACCAGAATGTTCATTGCAGCACTGTTTACAATAGCTTGGTCATGGAAAGAACCTAAATGGCCACTGACATACGAATGGATAAAGATGTGGTACATATATACAATGGAATATTACTCAGCCATAAAAAGGAATGAAATTGTGTCATTCTTAGAGACCTGGATGGACCTAGAGAGTGTCATACAGAGTGAAGCAAGTCAGAAAGAGAAAAATACTGTGTATTAACACATATATGTGGAATCTAGAAAAATGGTACAGATGAACCAGTTTGCAAGGCAGAATTAGAGACAGTTGTAGAGAACAAATGTATGGACACCAAGGGGGGAAAGTGGGGGGTTGGGGTGGTGGTGATGGGATGAATTGGGAGATTGGGATTGACATATATACACTAATATGTATAAAGTAGATAACCAATAAGAACCTGCTGTATAAAAATAAATAAAATTAAAAAAATTCAAACAAAACAAAACAAAATAGTGCTGCTATGAACATTGGCGTGCATGCATCGTTTTGAATTAGAGTTTTTGTTTTTTTCCGGATATATACCCAGGAGTGTGATTGCTGGGTCATATGGTAGCTCTATTTTTAGTTTTTTTAGGAACCTCCATACTGTTTTCCATAGTGGCTGTACCAATTTACATTCCCACCAGTAGATATTGTATCTTTATTCTGCATTAGAAAGTGTAACTTTCGGTGGATTTTGGAACAGAATTAGTTGGTGCTTAAGAGGACATCAAATTGAATGAACTCAAGGAATGGTCATGAAATAATAAGCATAGAAATTTCTTGTTTTCTGTAGAATTCTGTACTATGCAAAGAACTTTCATATAATTATCTTTTTGACTTGGATCAAAAGTTGAATTTTTCATAACGATCCATTAAGGTATGTATCATACAGATTTCTTTTTCTCCTCTCCCTTTCCCTGTCCTCCTCTTTCTTCTCTTTCTCTTTTTTCTTTTTCTTCCTTTTAAGAGAAAATATAAGATTTTCCCAAGTGTAGATACAGGAAACAGAAGAACTGGGGTCTTGGACACAGATTTTGTAGACCAGGGTCAATGTATCCACTGCTGGCTATGCCGAAGGTTAGCCCGTCACATGCACTCATTCCCTATAGTCCTTCTTTGTGAAAGAAGCTGTCTAGTTTTAGTCTCTTTCCACCTTCAGCCATTAATTTTCTTTTGCCTTTGGAACATTCTCCAGGTGGAAAGCATCGACAATGAAGATGCTTTGGCCATAATGCCCTATGGTTTAATCAGTAGCCTGTAAATGCTGTAGCAGCAGCAGCTTAGATAACCCTACCCACAGGAGCACTGAACTTTTGTTCCTGTAGTCTTGGCTGGACTTACAGAGAGGTGCACTGAAGGTAGGCCTCTGTTTCTAGAGGAGGAACTTTGACTTAAATCCTTGACTTAGTAGACATTTTATGAATCTTAAAATGGTGTCATTTGTAGTAGGCCTCAGCAAGCAATGTTCTCTTCTGGCCATTTAATAATTTGCTCAGCAGTTACTTTGTTGCTAATTATGGTCTTGTTGGGACATGAGGAATTTAAAGTAATTTTGTTTTCCTACACCCCTGAAAAGAGAATTCTACATTCAGATTCTTTTTTTTTTTTTTAAAGGGTTTAGAGCATAACCCATCACTCTCCTGTAAACTCTGTCCTTGACAGCCCTGATTTCCAAGGTTGCATTCTGCATAACTCTTTGGGTCAATTTCCCCTTATACATGTTCTTTCGTTATTCATTTAGAATGTTGAGGTGATGACTTGGTGTGGGTTAACCATGATATTTGCAGTTTGTTTTATCTGTGATTCGCAATTCAGTCATTACCTTTCTCTACCGCGTTAATCCATTAATCAAAAGTTGACTGTGTAGATTGTTGGTTGGAAAAGTTAACTGCTTCCAAACCATACAGATGACTTCTCTGTATGACTTAAATAGTAGTTTCAAGTATCAAAGAGTGTCCGGGCAAGCCAAGATGTCCTTGAACAATAGAGGTCAGTCCACTGTGGTAGCTCAGTCTTGTGGTTCTCCGCCTTGACTGGAAGTTATAAAGCTGGAGCCAGAACCTTCTTCAGAGAAACCCTAAGTATAAATTAGTCAGAAATTAAATAAATCCCATTTGGCAAGGGCATGAAAAATGTCTTAGAGTCTTGAGTATATTTAAATGCCATAAATGGTGAAAGTTGCAGCTCATTAAATATGAGGAAACTATTTAATAACCCCCCAAACTTCCAACTCACTGTTATTTTCTTCTGCCACCTTCAATATCCAGCCAGGAGATACTGTCATAGAAAAACTTGTGGTTCAACTCCCTGCTTCAAAAGAAGTGCATACAAGTTATCTTAAACTAATTCCTTCAAATGAGTGTCTAACTGATTCTTTAAAACCTCTGAGGGAGATTCCATAACTCCTTTGGTAAACTCAAGCAATGTTTGAATGACCTTGTAGTTAAAAGGTGGTTCCCAATATTTAAACTGAATTTTCTTGTTGATGTCAGAATATCATCAATGAGTTTGCTTTTGTGAATATTAGAGATGGGAAAGATCTGTCTTGAGGCTACATGGGAAGGACTTAATACTTTTATATTTACTACACTATTTCTTGAAAGAAACTTTTTTACTCTTATTCTTTTAAACATGTTGTAGGGATAGCTGTTAAATTTGTTCATTTAGGATTCTTGTTAAGTAAATTATATTTATGATATGTACTCTTTCTGTATAGTAACATTTATGATGGTGTATTGGTTTGGAAGGATCTGAGGGTACTTTCTATTCTGAGATTTTATGGTTTTTTTTTTTTAGTTACGACTATGAATGATGGGGGTGATTCAGAAAAGCCTATTTTACCCTAAATGTTCTAGTTCTGTTTCTTGGGCTATAAATAGGGCAGATAAGATTTAGACAAGTCTGTGAACTTTCCACTGGCTTTATTAGAACAGTGTTTTCCACTGGTTATTCCTGAGGGGCAAGGGCGGATCTGACATGAGATCGGCTCAGCATAAATACCGTGCGTGCTGGGTAAACATGAGCATGAAAGCCAGAATGTGAGAAATGACAGACATTTGTAAGCTTAAAATAGTTTTTGGGTTCATACCATGGTTACCCATCTACTTTATATATATTCCTTAGATAAACTTATCAACTTATCCATTCTTGAGGTTTAATCTACCATTTGCGTGTTATAGATTTCCAGAGTTTTTGTTTTTGCTTAAACTCCTCTTCTGACAGTGTTTCTACTTGGATTTTTATGAGCATCCCATACTCAACACATCCAAAATCCAATCCTCCACTCAAACCTGCCCTTTCCTATCTTAGTGAATGGTACCACCATTTATCTGTTCTCAAGCAAGAGATCTTTTTCCATTTCATATACCTGGGTCAGTTAGGATGAGGTTTTACTCTAAGTTACAGAAAGTTCCTTTTAACAGTGGCTTAAACAATATAGAAGTTTATTTTAACTGCACATAAAAATCTGGGTTGAAGACTAATATGTGCTATGTAACTTGAGGGACAAGGGTTCCTTGTATCTTATTGCCTTGTCACAGATGGTGGCATCTAAGTTCCAGGCAGCAGGTTAGAGGAAGGGAGAAAGAACAGAGCAAAGGGCTGTTCTGTCTCATCAGAAAGATTCCCAGAAGCTGCTTCATGAACACTTTTGCTAAGCATCCCATTGACCTGGTCACATTACTCTACCTATCTGCAAAGGGAAATCAGAAGCTGCAGACTCCATTCTGGGAAGCCAAGTGCCAAGCTCAAAAGTGGAGACTCTGTCGTCATTGAAAGAAAGAAAAATGGATATCGAGGGACCACAGTTTGGTCTTTTAAAATCCATGAACACACTTCTGATCATTCATAGAACACCATCAGCTCCTCCATATGGACGATGAAACACCAAGTTCCATCAAGTTACTCATCCAACTCAAAGTCCTTGATCTCTAGGCATGCCTGGTACATGCCCTCTGTAAGGGCCACATGTAGCTTCTTGTGGTTTGGTAACCTATCTAAAAGACATTCTATTTGCCCCATAATCACTCAAAATCTAATGGTAAAGAAGAAGTAGAATAACTGCTACAGTATAATTTCCCATTTGGGAAAGAGGGAAATGAGAGAGACATAGAAATCACTGTCCATGGCAATGATCAAATTCTGCCCCACAGGAATTAAGAAGACACGCTAGCTAAAAATATACAAATTAAAATGTCCAGAAGGTTTGGTAATTAGAGGTCATTTGAGACCTTGCAAAGCAAGAGCAGTTTTAGTGGCGAGTTGGTGGCATGAGTTGGTAGTGGATCTGGGAGAATAGCGGGGTGGGGGGACACAGAGCAAGTTTGAACCTGGTTATAAAATGAATGAGAGGTAAGAGGGGAGATCAGGAAGTGGAGATTCAAATTCTCAGATTTTGCTCTGAAGAAGGTAGGATTTCAACTTGTAAGACACTAGGGAAGGTGTCATCCACTTCTACTCTGTTCCCTCTCTTAGCTCTGGATCAGTTGATGTGCTCCATCATGGCAGGTGGCATTGGCTGGGAATTTAGATTTTTTTTCCCCCTTGCAAGGTAGTTGGAAGAATTGAAGATGAGAGCCTTGGCCAGACCTCAGGGGATTTACAGACTGTAATGGAAAAAGAGAAAGGCTTTGATGCCCAGAAATATTTATTGTAGAGCCTTCCTTTGTAACCAGATCAATTAAACTTGACTGTTTATTATGTGCAAAGCACTGTGACTGGCACCAGTACAATGAGTGTTCCCTGAAAAAAGAAATTATCTTTGTAATTCAAACTCTGCTGCTGTCAAGTTTAATGAAATGGCTCTCATTTAAGTCCCCAATACAATGATCCATGTAGGAAAATTCTCCTAGGATTTGGTAGTAGCATTAACCATGTCTTTCCTGAGCAACTTCACTTGTCTTTTGCTTTTGGATAGTAATACTAGATAACATCCTTAGATGTCTCCCACATGCCAGGCACTGTGCCCAATACTTCTCCTGCATTTTCTTAGGATGTTCCCATGATGTATCTTTAAAGACACACTGTCATAATTCCATTGGTGAGGTGAAGTAACAGATTACTACATTTTCCTCTCTTTTATTAGCTGCCAGGGAAGCTTAGAGCTAGGTGTTAAGCCCAATCACAGCTGCTGCACTGACCTTGCCTTTTTATTTTTCTTTCTCTTTCAGTGTAAAAGACATTTATTTCACCTTAAGTTATAATCAAAATGCTTAAACATTCAGATAGGATGACAATTTTAGTTTAAGGCTCCTGACATTATATATATATATGACTATTTTTCACATGTTATTTTCTCTAAACTTTTTTTCATCCTTAAAAATAGTTGTATTTATAATTTTTAAGTGACTGAATATATTTTTGAAGAGAAACAGGGTACAAAGTCACTGAATTTTACATTTAATTGCATTCATATAGTGACATTCTATAATTATGAATTGAGTTCCTAAGTTGAATCTTAGACTATTGATATTGTCACTAATGAAATGACACAACATCTACTATAATTTATGTGCCTTTAAGTCTGTCTCTTTATACGCACAATAACATTTGCAACCATATGATAAATTTTACATGTGTATTTTGCAGAGAGAACTAGTAAAAAGATAAACATTTAGAATGCAATTTGGAGCAATCGGTTGTGAGAAAAAATTGATGCTTATATATTAATTTTCCTGGTTAAATTTTAGTCTGGGGAAAGCTTTTGTCTGATTCTAGAATTTGAATAATTTTTTGTTGTTAAAATATGGAATTATGGATTAGTTTTTTTAACTATGCATTTAAAATAACTCTTTGGCATTAATTCTTATGTTCTATAGAATTTCCATCCAGAAAACTTAATGAAAGATTGCCAGAACACATCTTTAGGTGACTTTCAGGCTGTTTATATGCATAAACTTAACTGGCCAGCTGTGATTGGTAAACTTGCATAAATGTGATTTACCACACCTAAGAGATTAGGAATCTTAATTTCTTAAGATTAGATTATCTTAATTTCCTCAAGTTTATATTTAATTTTGACACATTCATAAGAATGATTTATAATATAGAATACTTTCTCATATTAATCATTAGTCATTATAGCATAACTAAGGATGAATAACA
Source organism: Mesoplodon densirostris (assembly GCF_025265405.1). Taxonomy (NCBI): domain Eukaryota; kingdom Metazoa; phylum Chordata; class Mammalia; order Artiodactyla; family Ziphiidae; genus Mesoplodon; species Mesoplodon densirostris. The sequence goes on from NC_082671.1 coordinate 17,434,030, forward strand.
TTTTCAAGTTTTGGCATTAGATGGATTATATTTTTGAGAAGTTGGTAATAGAGATAACTGCCTTGAACTCTAAGATTTTCCCAATTTAAAATAAGTTGGGACATTTTCCTCAATTTAGAATAAATTGGAAGACATATGTATTGCACTGGATTGTGAATATTTAACCCAACGACATCAGTTAACCACTGGTTTACTAAGGTGGAAGATGTTATAAAGGTCTCCAAATTATAATTCCAGAATGAAATGACCCATCACTCAGATCACTCTTTATTAACAAATGTGTAAACAACTTTTTCATATACTTAGAAATAGCAGTAAAATACATGAATAGCTTGTTCCATTAATATTTATTGAGTACTCTCTATATGCAAGGCACAGTGTTGGTACTTTGCAGACAAAATTAATGCATCAAACTTAAACTCTGTACTCAAAGAGGTGTTAGTTTAATGGGAAAAATTAGACATGTTTACAAAATACGAAAGTCCCCTAATATGGAGCAGATAGAGGGCCCTGGGACTTAAGAATTTATATATCCTGAATCCCCCAAAATATTTGATATGACCAAGTTAAAAGTGATTAATCATAGAGTTTGAAACCAATGAAGCAGAAACAGGTACAAAACCCCTACATGATTGTGCATTAAGTAAATACATACATACATATATTTCATTCAATATTGTGAACTTGGTGGCCTAGAAATATAAAATGGTTTTATTTTCCCTAATCCCTTCTATTGTGTCATGGTGAATTTATTCTTTACATTGCTTAATGACACTTGTATCTATCCCCTATTTTCCAGTCACTTTCAGTTATTAAATACTCTTTCTGGCCCAGTGTGAAGTATAGATCTCATATTCAATTCCATGAATATCTCCTTCTCTTCCCCCAGCACCAGCCAGACTTAGGCCCCAAAGACTTCTTTTTTCCTCCCTTTTCCCAGTGGGGAGTAAAAGTGGCAGGGTGGGGAGGGATGAGGTTTGCTTCTGGGTCACCACCTCCTCTTCCATTTTTTTGGATCCGCACTGGTCCTCAAGGTTTATTGGGCTGCTGGGAGAGAGTATAGGAGAAGTAACATTCTTATATGCGTTGTGTGTCACCTGTTTCCATACCGAACTATGGATATTTTTGTCATTTAAAACTTCTTTATTTTCAGCATATATGCTGCTTATTAAATATTTTCCTGCCTTCTCCTAATTAATATGGTTGTAAAATATCATTTTCTCATGTTATTGCAAAGTATTTTTCCAAATAATTTTCAACGTAGAAACATATTCCATTGTATATTGACATTGATCAGTTCACTTACTAATTAATCATTGTTTAATCATTTCACAATTTCAGATCATTTAGACGGCTTCAGATAAAAAATATAAGTAATGCTGAGAACAGCACCTTTGGACAGACATGTTTTTTCACCTTCCGTATTGGATTACTCTGTTTGTATGAACAATAATGCCTACTTCATGAATGACAGCAGGAGTTACTGAACTTATGTCTCTGAGAACCTTGGAAAACATTTTGTATTAAATATAGGTGTCATTTGGTGTTGGTTATGCTTTCTAAATGGTATTATCTCTGACTCTGGACGAGATCTTCAGATTCTTTTGGTTATAGCTAGTTTCTGTCTCTAAGTGGATTTTCAGTGGAATATTTTTATTATTTAATATTTTATTTTCATGGTTTGGCAGCAAGTGGTATATTTATTTCTGCTCTGGGATTTTGGCAGAAGCTTTCTGTAAATGTCAGAAGCACACCAACCGTTTTACGCTCTCTGCCATCCAAGACCATGATCACTTCCCTGAATCCAAACAACCTGGTAAATTTTGGGGGAAATTCATGAGTGCCTTTTCTGGAAAGCCTGTCAGAAGTCCCTGATTAGGCTTCTTTCTTTTAATGAGCTCTTCTAATAGCCTAGTTAAACTTTTATAATTTTCTGGAATATATCCAGGCCTTTTATTTAATAAGTGCTTTTCTGTCAAGAATCTGAAATAAAATAAAACAATATATTAGAAAAAGATAATGGCAAAGCTCTCTGTTCCTGATCACAGCTTAGGTGGGCCAGGTGTGTGCAGCTTATCAGGAAACTGATGGAGTGAGCAGGATGAACATGTTTCTAGAGCATGAACTGCACAGCAGTTGATCTCTGAGGCAGACAGCTCTCAGAGTGGCCTTTTTACTGTCCATCTCTCCTTTTTATAGATGGAGGAAAAAAGGGGAGTATCCTAAACACCGAATATGAGCAAAAAGATTTCTCAGATACAGTTCTCTTACAACAGACCTCTACTCTTAAAATGGATTAGGAAAAACAACCCATGAGTATCCTTACTGTTGAATTCCTTTGTGACCATTTCCTGGGGATTCACATTCACTGGGTGGTACATTCCTGATGATAAGGAAATGTAGACACTGGCATGATTATGCAGTTTAGCATCAGCTTGAATTGTAGTTGCTGTTTGAGCAGACCAAATAAAACAGGCCAGATGAGAGCTCAAGTGGGCAGATCTTGGAAGACCCCTGACCTGAGGGGCCTTCATGAGTGGGTGAGTGGGCTGAGTGCAGAGGGTTGTCATGGATGGGTGTGGGCAATGGGTGAGAGCAGCCTGATGAGTCGGATCTTTACTCAGTCATTCCCTAGGACTGGAAGGGCGGGGGGGAGTAAAATAATAAGGATTGCACAACAGCAGTCTGGGTCCACAGAGAGAGGATCCAAAAAGAATAGATGGAGGCATAATGGGAGAAAACTACAGGAAATAAGAATTAACACTGTGGCCCAAAGTCCAGAAAACTGACTGGGTGGTTTTCTCAGTATAGCTTTGTATGTCTCTTCGGGCGAATGACTTAGGGAAGGAGAAACCCAAACTGAACTGTTTGACTATATCCTGAGACCTTCTGTGAATCATACAAACCTCTTCAATTGAAGGATATCATCCTTCCATTTGATTTTGATAGGCCAACTGAAGCATACACTTAGTGACTTTAGGTTTGTGATGTCATTCAGTTAAAGCAGAGGTGACTCAAGACAAAGTGAATAACCCTCCTCTCCCCGCATCCATGGAGGATCAGCTCAGCTCTATGGAGCTTCCCCTTGTGTCTCATAATGAGGGAAGATAGCTGAGGAAACTGATACATGGGATGATCCTGCTATAGGTCTGTTGAGAGGGGAGAAGACTAAGCTAGAAATCGGTGTATCAGAATCAGGCTGCCATAGAAGTGATGTCAGAAATCTGATTATGGACACTCTACTTCAGCTTCTTGGCTAGAAATCTGTGGATGGTTTAGCCAAAGTCAGACCAGGCATATTGATGAAGCAAGCTTCTCTTATTATAATCTCTTGCCCCACTTGAACTCCTTAGATTATAGTCTAACTGGGAGTTTTAGAGGAGGGAATCTCCTCACGGAGATGTGACAGTACATACTCTGTCACGACAACTCTAGACTAAGATATTTAGAAAAAAACTACATTATAAAAGGAGGCCTCTTGGAACCTTCCTACACTGTTGGTGGGAATGTAAATTGGTGCAGCCACTATGGAGAACAGTATGGAGGTTCTTTAAAAAAAAAAAAAAAAACTAAAAATAGAGCCACCATACGATCCAGCAGTCCCACTCCTAGGCATATATCTGGAGAAAACTCTAATTTGAAAAGATACATGTACCCCAGTGTTCACTGCAGCACTATTCACAATAGCCAAGATGTGGAAGCAACCTAAATGTCCACTGATGACTCGATAAAGAAGATGTGGTACATATATACAATGGACTAGTACTCAGCCATGAAAAGGAATGAAATAATGCCATTTGCAGCAACATGGATGGACCTAGAGATTATCATATTAAATGAAGTGTCAGACACAAAAGACAAATATCCTATGGTATTACTTATATGTGGAATCTAAAAACAGTGATACAGATGAACTTGTTTACAAAACAGAAATAGACTTACAGACATAGAAAACAAACTTATGGTTTCCAAAGGGGAAAGTGGCGGTGGGGGCAGGGAGGGATAAATTTGGAATTTGGGATTAATAGGTACGTACTACTATATGTAAAATAAACAACAGTTACCTACTGTATAGCACAGGGAAGTATATTCAATATCTTGTAATCTATAATGGAAAAGAATCGGAAAAATATAGATACAGATGTAGATGTATATGTATAACTGAATCACCTTTGCTTATACCTGAAACATTGTAAGTCAGCTATACTTCACTTAAAAATTTAAAAAAAAGAGGCCTTTTGCTCATTTGCTCTCTACCCCTAATGAGCTATTATACAGACTTATTACCAGCACAGAGCAAGGCACACAGTAGGCATACAATATTTGCTAACTTGCCTTGAACAAACCCCTTTTAATATTGTGCAGACTTTCAGTCCTCTAAAGTGTTGTAAAATTTTTAGTTTATATATTATCCTTCTCCAGTTTTTTTTCCTCCACAGTCTTGTGCCAGCACCCTTGCTTGCAACCATATATTTTGCTAGTTGAACCAGGAAGCCTCTTAGTGTGGAGAGTGGTGCCTTGTGTTCTATTTTAGGCATCTCACCAGTTGTGTGGCCCCTCCTGTCAACAATCTGTGCCTGGCCTTTCATTGCAGGGAAGCGTACTGGAAGAAGACACAGAATGGGTAAAAATCTAAAGTGGAAAACAAGGGGATACACAAGGGGATACACCAACTGAATGGAAAAGCTTTCTCATTCAGTTGGTAAAGTGTACCATTGCCTCATGTGTATCTTTTCCTCGTGTCTATTTTCCATGTTTTAAAGTGTAAAAGCATATTGTTACAAGAGATTAACAAGATATTCTTCTAAAAAGCAAAAAGATGCAAAGGAACTTATTTCCAAAACAGAAAGACTCACTGACCTAGAAAACAAATTTATGGTTACCAAAGGGGAAAGGGGGTGTGGGGGAGGGATAAATTAGGAGTTTGGGATTAACATATACACACTACTATATATAAAATAGGTAACCAACGAGGACCTACTGGATAGCACAGGGAACTCTACTCAGTATTTTATAATAACCTATAAGGGAAGAGAATCTGAAGAAGAATATATATGTTTGTGTGTGTGTGTATAACTGAATCGCCGTGCTGTACATCTGAAACTAACACGATCTTATAAATCAACTATACTTCAATAAAAAATTCACTGAGAAAACAACATTGGATATTCTAGACTTAAAATAGTTTCCTCTGCCTTTCTCCTAAAAAAAAAGTTTCCTTCTTCCTATAACTTTTGTTGAAAATGGGAAAATAATAGGATTCTGAATTTTTTTCTTCTGTGGGAGTGTGTCTGTCTCTAGCAAATTCATATTTCTTCCCCATTTAATAGCAGTAGGAGTGATTCCCCCCTCCCTCATTTCTTTGTGGTCTCTCTCTCTCTCTGAAAATATGTATTCTAACTTAGTTCTCCAGTGTGGTGAAACAGACAAGTGTGTCTAACATGTAGTGAACAGGAAATACGATGTTTTTGTGCACAGAGGATGTAAGTGCCGTCCAAAGTCAGGAGAGCAGTTGATTAAAAAACATCAATCTCTGCAAACATAAAGAAATGGTCCAGCGGGGAAATTGGACCAATTTAGAATTCAGTAAAATCTACTTATTTCCAATGTGTCTGTAAACTCAGAGAAAAAGTTTTTGGTTGAATGGTTGCATAAAAGGGATATTTCCCTAAAAAATATTGTCACTATCCCCAAGGTAAGCATTTATTCTTTGGTTTAGAATTTACATACGGTAGTAACTTGTGCTTTGGAAACAATACATACAGACTGGAACATTGGAGGGTCACCTATTTTTTCTGCATCTAAACTCAATATGGATGAAATCTTAGATTACTATGGTATTTTACTTTTCAGATTAGCATGGCAAGTTTTTTTTTTAATAGCAAAAAGCAAAGATAAGGTCTAAAAGAATTCGGATGTTCCACTCCCTGGTTGCTATAATGGTTTGGTTTTCTTTTTTAAAAGAACTAATATTAATTGCAAATCCTTTGGTAATCAAAAATATGAAGGAAAAAGAAATATCAAATGTTGATACACAGCCCTCGCTATTATGAATCAAATAATGGTCTCACAAACAAAGGCAGCTTATTTATCTAACCTCATTTTTCCTTATAATTACTTTTTGGGATAACTAAGGCAGACTCCATTAATCACATAAATGTTTTTAGTAGAAAAATTTCTGAAATATATGGCAAACTTTCTTTTCTGTTAAGCTTCCTGAAGATAAATTAAACTTCTCCTAATGGTGCAGAGAAATCTCATGAGTGTTCATTATTTTGCAGTGCTGGAAGACAGTCTAGAACACTAAAGATAACAGTAGCGATCGTCATCGTCTTCACAGTAGCTAACATTAGTGATCATGTAGAATATTGTGTGCAGGCATGCTTTTAAGTGCTTTGTTTGTATTAACTCATTTAATTCTTACTAGCACACTGTGAAGTAAGTACTAGTGCCATTCTCAGGCTGCAGTTGAGTTAATCAGGAACAGGCACAGAAAGGTACAGTAACTGGCCAAGGTGGCTCATCTCAGAGGTGGTAATGTCAGGATTCACATTCAGCCTCAGGCTTTCTGGCTTGTGAGATAAACATGAGATTGGGCTCAAGTCTGAATTTTGGCTTTGCCAGTTGATATTTGGGTGGGGAGGTAAGTTGATTAACTTTTCCAAGTTCCAGTTTCCTTCTCTTAAAATGAGAATGATAACGGCACTAAATCGCAGGTTCTAGGGAGGAGAGAATGAAATAGTGCCTGCAAAGAGCTTGGCACTTAGGAAGTCAAGAAGTGTTAATTTTTGTTGTTGTTGCTCTTTTTATTTCTCCTGTTATATGAAAAGGTGAGAATCTGCATGTGCCCCTGTGGTCTGGGGAAATATTTGCACACTTGAGAAAAGGCCCTCAAATTTGCTAATTTTGTTTTGGTTTGTTTCTGAATCTGCATTTATGATTTTTTTCCCCTCGTTGGTTGTCTGCTGTCACGTTTTGACGCTTTTGGTAGTCAACAATGTGGGCTCCAGAAATCCCAGGTTCCACTGTTGACTGGTTTGCAACTATAGGCAATCTACTTTTATTTCTTTAAGCCACAGTTTTCCTGCTATAAAATGGAGATCTATATTCTTAATGAAACAGCTCCATGAATTTGAAAATACAGTATTTCTGTGATCTGGAGAAGAATTTTGAGAAGATCTTCTACATCTTAAGGTGCCTTTCTAGTATGCAGTATTTTCTATTACTTTATTTCCAAATTTGTCTACTTACTTTAGCATTTTAAATTTGGTCAGCACCAACTCATTCACTCCTTCTTATTTTCCCCAAATGCTTGATTGCTTTTGAATGTCTCCTGTGTTTGTCTTTCATTTCTTAGTGCGGGCAGATCTGGTGTATCTGTTGCCATCGGTTGGGGTGATTCAGCAGCAAAGGTTTCCCCAAGGGAGAAGGTATTCTCCATCTCTTTTGTGGGGAAGCAGATTGACTTCAGTTACCCGTTTTTGACACATTAATATTATTGAACTTGATCGTATGCATCTGTTCTTGGAATAGTTAAGTTCCACTTTCTATTCTCCTGACTGCTCTTGAATGATGCCTGTTTCCTCTGGCTCTTTCTTGTACTTGCACAAAGCGTATTGTTGCTCTATGCATATGGAATGTAAATAATATTGATGTATACCTTTTTTTTTTTTTTAGAAGATGTTGGGGGTAGGGGTTTATTAATTTATTTTTGCTGTGTTGGGTCTTCGTTTCTGTGCGAGGGCTTTCTCTAGTTGTGGCAAGCGGGGGCACTCTTCATAGCTGTGCGCGGGCCTCTCACTATCGCGGCCTCTCCTGTTGCGGGGCACAGGCTCCAGACACGCAGGCTCAGTAGTTGTGGCTCACGGGCCTAGTCGCTCCGCAGCATGTGGGATCCTCCCAGACCAGGGCTCGAACCCGTGTCCCCTGCATTAGCAGTCAGACTCTCAACCACTGCGCCACCAGGGAAGCCCCTGATGTATACCTTTAAAGGAAGAATACCACACTATTGTGCTTGGGTGAATTGTTAGGTGTGAAAACAACAAACTCACATCAGCTTTTAAGCTCCTTCTCTGCCTATGTTAAAAGCTCCTAACTTTATTAGTCAGTCTTTTTTGCTGGCTGGGTGCAGTTGTTACAAGTTGGTTTACCCGACCTGCACCAGGGTCCTAGCCTGGGCCAAGACCCCGTGTCTCAGCCAGCGAGGTTTTTTTTCTGATCGGATTTGTGCAGCCAATAATGAAACCTACACTGAGACTGAAACAGCACAAGCTTTGTTCAATGGTCAAGGAATGGAGAAACTGGAACCTAGTTCACAAATCAACTTCTCAACCCAATTTGGGCAGAGACACCAAATGTGTAGGAGGGTCGAGGTAAAAGGGAGGAAATTGGAAAGAGTGGGAGGAATATTCATGAATTATCTGAACACAGAGGTGTGGTTTGGACCTGGAACTGGTGCAGCTCTCCTTCTCTGTCCTTGTATGGGCTTTTCCGCTTGTTGTCATGGCAGTCGTCAACTGTCATGGAGCTGGTGGCTGTGTGACTTGGCATGCTAATGTATTACAATGAGTGTATAATGAAAATCAAGGTGTGTTGGAAGTCGAATCTTCTACCATCTTGGGCCTAGTTGGTTCTAACCAGTTCTTGTTTCTTTTCTCTTTGCAGCTTCCTCCTGAAACTTAGATAAAAGTAACTGGTTTCTATTCGAGGGAGGGACAGGGGTATGATTCTGGGGCAACAGCCTTGGTAACATAACAGTATGGAGGACACTTGGAAGGAAGCTGCCATTGTAAAGACAGTCATCTCACAGGGAGAAATCATAGAAGAGTTGAAACACAAAATCTACACTGGATCTTTCATCTCTATGCCATTATTCTTAAGAATTCTTAGTTCTCGATTTTTATGCCAATTCTTTTTATTTTCAGTGTTTGCAATTTAGTTTGTGCACTGACATTTTAGACTTTAAACTTTTTGAATAGGTGATATTTTCATATGGTTCCTCTAAAAACAATATTAAGAAGGTAACATTGAGGTCTTACTCTTACCTGTTTTTGACAATTTTTATGTACTTGCCCCATTTTCTTTTATTCTTAAGTATCTTTGAAATATACAACCAAAAATTCATACATATTCTTATTTTAGTTCTTATACAACTAGCTTTTTCTTTTTACTTAACAATGTATCATAGACATCTTTCTATATCACTATCTAGAGATAAGTGGGTATATTGTTTACACAAGCGGTCTTATGTAGATACACATTGGGTATTTCCTTTTGTATTGGTGCTGCAAACAGTGCTGTAGTGAATGGCATCGTATGTGTGTCATCTAGCATGTGGGAAATTTATCTGTGTAGAGGGAAAATGCATTTGGAAGTTTTAGTTATGGCCAAGTGGCCCCCCACAGGGCATTGTGCAGGGCAGTCAGCAAAGTAGGAGCTGCCTCTTTCCCCTCAGCTTTGTCAGAAGAGTATGCTATCAAATACTAGGCTTTTGACCTCTTAGGTGAGAAATAGTATATTCATATAATTTTAATTTACTTTAAAAATTTAGAATTTAGAGATCAGTGATTTAAGTATCTTTGTACAGGTTAAGGGTGCCAGTCTCTTTTCTCTCAGTCTCTAGGAGTTCTTTATATATTAGGGAAATTAGGCTTTTGTCTATGACATGAGCCACAAATATATATATATATATATGTATATGTATACACCCACATGTACATACATGGCCAGTTTGTCACTTATTTTTGGCTTTACTGAAAGTATCTAGTAGACCATTTTTATTTTTTCTATAATAAATTTGTCAATCTTTTCTTTCATGGCTTTTGGATTTTTAAAAAAATTTATTTATTTTTGGCTGCATTGGGACTTCGTTGCTGTGTGCGGGCTTTCTCTAGTTGCGGCGAGCGGGGGCTTCATTGGCTTCGTTGCAGTGCGCTGGCTTGTCATTGTGGTGGCTTCTCTTGTTACAGAGCACGGGCGCAGGCTCAGTAGTTGTGGCACACGGGCTTAGCTGCTCCGCGGCATGTGGTATCTTCCTGGACCAGGGATCAAACCTGTGTCCTCTGCATTTGCAGGCGGATTCCCAACCACTGTGCCACCAGGGAAGTCCTGCTTTTGGATTTTGATCACTGGTTAGGAAGCCCTTCCCCTGTCCAAAATTATAGAGGAATTTGTTTGTGTTTTCTTCCAGTAATTTTATGGTTTCATTTTTTTTTTAGCATTTGAATTTATGATTCCCTTGGATCCAACTTTATCTTTTTCCAAATGGTGATTCATTGTCATAGCACCATGTATTTAAAAAGGCTATCTCTTCCTCCGTGATTGGAGATGCTGTATGTAATTGAGCCTATTTTTGGACTTTCTGTTCTTTTCCATTGGTTAGTATGTCTGTTTGCTTGGCTATAATACAGTACTTTTTTTTCATGAAGTTCTAAATAATTAAAAAGTTGTATGGGCCTATCAACCACAGAGTCCTAGACCTCTTTACACAAAAGGCTCTGAACTTTGACACACAAAGGAAGCAACAAAGTGAACTAAGGACTTAACTCAAAAATTATAAAAATAATTAAGACTCATAGAAATCTACAGGAGAAAATAAATGAAGGCAAAACAAGTCTTTCATCAGGATTTTGATCTGATTCTACATCTTCTAAATTCTCCATTGCAATTATAAAAATAAAATAAAAATTAGAATTAAAATCTCATATTCAAAATAAAAAAAATGTTCCAATTATTTGATATTGTTTATAAACCTATGGTATTTGGTGAGTTAAATATTCTGACTGGAAAAAAAGCACTTGTATGGATCCAGTTTATTGTCTGTCCTTGCTTTCAGGCTAGTCCTCCTCCTCTTTATTTTTGATACTGCTGCCAGCCTGATCTTTCTTACTGTGATTAAGCAAATCTCTTACGTGAGCGGTTCAGTGAATCTCCATTGGCCATGTGATAGAGTTAAGGTATTATGAATGATAGTAAAGACACCTAAATTCAAAAAATAATTTTTTGAGCACCATGTTTTATGCAGAAGTGACACATAGAGGAAGGAACAAAACAACCCTTGTCCCGACCTCATGGGGCCTATGGTCTAATGAGAAAGACGGACAGTAGGTAAGCGATGACAGTGAAATGCGATGTAGGCTATAATAAGATATTAGGCTACCTGTCTAGGCTTGCCAGGTCTAAACACTCTGTTCTCCAGCTATGACAAAATACTTGCAGTTCCCCGAATCAACTGTTGTTGCTCATCTCCAAGCTTTTGCATTTACAATGTTTTTTTTTCGTAATACCTGGACGCATTTGTCTGAGTTGTTCATGACCCAGTTGAAGCAGCATCTCTTCTGGGAAACTTGCTCATGCCCTTTGCCCTCTGCTGTGCATCAGCTGGAAGCCCTCCCTCTGTGCACCCATGATACCCTGTGAATACAGTCTTTCTTTCTTTCTTTTTTTTAAAATTGGAGTATAGTTGATTTACAATGTTGTACCAATCTCTGCTGTACAGCAAAGTGACTCAGTTATACACATTCTTTTTTTATATTCTTTTCCATTATGGTTTATCACAGGATATTGAATATAGTTTCCTGTGCTATACATTAAGACCTTGTTGTTTGTCCATTCTAAATGTAATAGTTTGCATCTACCAACCCCAAACTCTCAGTCCATCCCTCTCCCTCCCCCCCTCCCCCTTGGCAACCACAAATCTATTCTCTGTGTCTGTGAATCTGTTTCTGTTTTGTAGATAGGTTCATTTGTGCCATATTTTAGATTTCACATATAAGTGATATCATATGGTATTTATCTTTCTCTTTCTGACTTCACTTAGTAAGATGATCTCTAGTTGCATCCATGTTGCTGCAAATGGCATTATTTAGTTCCTTTTTATGGCTGAGTAGTATTCCATTGTATATATATATACCACATCTTCTTTATCCATTCATCTGTTGATGGACATTTAGGTTGTTTCCATGTTTTTGGCTATTGTGAATAGTGTTTCTGTGAGTACAGTGTTTTTATTGTTCATTTACGGTCTTGTTGCTGTTAGCTTCTCTATCCTTTTCTCTAGACTGAGTTTTTTGAGGACAGGGAGAGCAGGTATGGGTCATCTCACATAAATGATAGTAATATTGTGTATAATCAACTCTTTTGAGGAGTTGTGAATAGAAGTGAGGCAATAGCCTGAGCAAAATGGAAGTTATTATGCATGTTTATTGGGTAACAGGAATGATCAAAAGAGAGTACAAATTTGATACTATGTCTATTTCTTGCTCCTAACATCAGAAAGATATGGAGATAACTATTTTCTCTAACTTTCCCATGTTATTCAGCTTTTATATTTTTTAATTGAAAAGTTAGGAAAAATACATTTCCATCTAAGTAACGTTTTTGAAGGTCCTAAAGCTTGTAAGTGTCAGGTGTGGGATGCATCTCAGATCTTTTTATACCACTGTGCCTACAGGTGGGTGACCTGGTGGCTTAGATACTGTATATATTCAAAGCATTTTCAGCAGTGGTTTATTCATGAAAGGCCTAGGATATTTTGATGGGTGGTCCACAGAGCTTGTCTTAGGACATATTGTTTTAAATATTTGAGTAAGTTGTCTAAAAAAAGGGATCAAGGTGATTTTTGAAAATCAAATTTTCACCAAGAAAGTTGTTTAATATGATTAATATTTGAAATTCATAATGATCTTGACAATAAGGAAAATAATTCTTTAACATTAGGACAAGGTGCTCTGTGGGACAAAACAAACAAAACCAAGCATTAGGCACCAAGGTGGTAGTATTTAGGTGTAAGAATAAAAGAAGTAGATGTGCAGAATCTGTTTCAACATATGCTGAATAAATAGTATAATATTTTAGTAAAAGGAAACTCGGTTCTATAATGTAGTAAATGGGATGTTATGTATAAGATTCAGGAAATAATTCTTGCTTATTCTAATTATTATTATTTAGATGCTTAGTGAAAAAGACTTAATTAAAATACTGTATCCACTTTGGGTCACCACATTTTAAATAAATGACAAGGAAACCAGAGTCACATTCTGAGAGTACTGACGAAAATGAATAAAAGAGAACACAGCACAGTGTTCTACACAGGTAGGCCTTCATTGAATATTTGCCTAATTACCTGGAAGAGATGTAGAGTTGTTTAAATGTTTGAGGATTGCACAGAGAAAAGTTGGTAAAGATAACCTAATGGTATGATGGTAAGAAATTGTATCAGATGTCTCCTGAGGTTCTGTGGATTGATCTATCTGTCTATCTATCTATCTATTGTTCATCCATCTATCCATTCTTCTATCCATCTATCATTTATCTAGCTAGGTGATTACATTAATCTTGTTAACAAACGTTATAATTATTCCCCCAATAATGGCTACCATTTATTTTTTATTTTTCATTTTTTCCGAAAGTTTATTTTTTAAATTGGAGTATAGTTGCTTTACAATGTTGTGTTAGTTTCTGATATACAATGAAGTGAAGCAGCTATATGTGTACATATATCCCTCCCACACTCCCCAACCCACCCATCTAGGTCATCACAGAGCACCGAGCTGAGCCCCCTGTGCTATACAGCAGGTTCCCATTAGCTATCTATTTTACACATGGTAGTGTATTTATGTCAAACCTAATCTCCCAATTTGTCCCACCCTCCCCTCCCTGCTGTGTCCACATGTCCGTTCTCTACATCTACGTCTGTATTCCTGTCCTGCAAATAGGTTCATCTGTACCATTTTTCTAGATTCCACAAATATGCATTAATATACAGTTTTTCTCTTTCTGCCTTACTTCACTCTGTATGACAGTCTCTAGGTCCATCCATGTCTCTACAAATGAGGCAATTTCGTTCCTTTTTATGGATGAGTAATATTCCATTGTATATATGTACCACATCTTCTTTATCCATTCATCTGTCAATGGACATTTAGGGTGCTTCCATGTCCTGGCTATTGTAAATAGTGCTGCAGTGAACATTGGGGTACATGTGTCCTTTTGAATTATGGTTTTCTCAGGGTATATGCCCTGTAGTGGGATTGCTGGGTCATATGGTTATTCTATTTTGAGTTTTTTAAGGAACCTCCATACTGTTCTCCATACTGGCTGTATCGATTTACGTTCCCACCGACAGTACAAAAGGGTTCCCTTTTCTCCACATCCTCTCTAACATTTATTGTTTGTAGATTTTTTTTTTTTTTTTGGCAGTACGCGGGCCTCTCATTGTTGTGACCTCTCCCGTTGTGGAGCACAGGCTCCGGACGCACAGGCTCGGTGGCCATGGATCACGGGCCCAGCTGTTCCACAGCATGTGGGATCTTCCCGGACCGGGGCATGAACCCGTGTCCCTGGCATCGGCAGGTGGACTCTCAACCACTGCGCCACCAGGGAAGCCCTGTTTGTAGACTTTTTGATGATGGCCATTCTGACTGGTGTGAGGTGTTACCACATTGTAGTTTGCATTTCTCTAATAATTAGTGGTGTTGAGCATCTTTTCATTTGCCTCTTGGCCATCTATATGTCTTCTTTATTGAACTATCTATTAGGTCTTCCAGCCATTTTTTAATCGGGTTGTTTGTTTTTTTCATATTGAGATCCATGAGCTGTTTGTATATTTTGGAGATTAATCCTTTGTCTGTTGTTTTGTTTGCAAATATTATCTCCAATTCTGAGGGTTTTCTTTTCATCTCGTTTATGGTTTCCTTTGCTGTGCAAAAGATGTTAAGTTTCGTTAGGTCCCATTTGTTTATTTTTGTTTTTATTTTCATTACTCTAGGAAGTGGGTCAAAAAAGATCTTGCTGTGATTTATGTCAAAGAGTGTTCTTCCTATGTTTTCCTCTAAGACTTTTATGGTGTCCGGACTTACATTTTGGTCTTTAATCCACTTTATTTTTGTGTATGGTGTTAGGGAGTGTTCTACTTTCATTCTTTTACATGGAGCTGTCCAGTTTTCGCAGCACCACTTATGGAAGAGGCTGTCTTTTTTCCACTGTATGTTCTTGCCTCCTTTTTCATAAATTAGGTGACCATATGTGCGTGGGTTGATCTGTGGGCTTTTTATCGTGTACCATTGATCAGTATTTCTATTTTTGAGCCAGTACCGTACTGTCTTGATTACTGTAGTTTTGTAGCATAGTCCAAAGTCAAGGAACCTGATTCCTCCATCTCCGTTTTTCTTTCTCAAGATTGCTTTGGCTATTTGGGGTCTTTTGTGTTTCCATACAAATTGAAAAATTTTCTGTTCTAGTTCTGTGAAAAATGCTATTGGTAGTTTGATAGGGATTGTGTTGAACCTGTAGATTGCTTTGGGTAGTATAGTCATTTTCACAATGTTGATTCTTCCAATCCAAGAACATGGTATATCTCTCTATCTGCTTGTATCATCTTTAATTTCTTTCCTCAGTGTCTTATAGTTTTCTGCATACAGGTCTTTTGTCTCCTTAGGTAGGTTTATTCCTGGGTATTTTATTCTTTCTGTTGTGATGGTAAATGGGATTGTTTCCTTAATTTCTCTTTCTGATGCTTCAGAAAGATCTTGTTCTTAGCGTATGGGAATGCCAGAGATTTCTGTGCATTAATTTTGTATCCTGCAACCTTACCAAATTCATTGATTAATTCTAGTAGTTTTCTGGTGGCATCTTTAGGATTTTCTATGTATAGTATCATGTCATTTACAAACAGTGAGAGTTTTACTTCATTTCCAGTTTGTATTCCTTTTATTTCTTTTTCTTCTCTGATTGTCATGGCTATGACTTCCAAAACTATGTTGAATAAGAGTGGTGAGAGTGGATATCCTTGTCTTGTTCCTGAATTTAGTGGAAATGCTTTCGGTTTTTCACCATTGAGTATGATGCTTGCTGTGGGTTTGTCGTATATGGCCTTTATTATGTTGAGGTAGTTTCCCTCTGTGCCCATTTTCTAGAGTGTTCTTATCATAAATGAGTGTTGAATTTTGTCAAATGCTTTTTCTGCATCTATTGAGATGATCATATGGTTTTTATTCCTTAATTTGTTAATATGGTGTATCATATTGATTTATTTGTGTATATCAAAGAATCCTTGCATCCGTGGGATAAATCCCACTTGATCATGTGTATGATGCTTCTAATGTGTTGTTGGATTCTGTTTGCTAGTATTTTGTTCAGGATTTTTGCATCTATGTTCATCAGTGATATTGGTCTATAATTTTCTTTTTTAGTGATACCTTTGTCTGGTTTTGGTATCAGGGTGATGGTGACCTCATAGAATTAATTTGGGAGTGTTCCTCCCTCTGCTATTTTTTGGAAGAGTTTGAGAAGGATAGGTGTTAGCTATTCTCTAGGTGTTTGATAGAATTCACCTGTGAAGCTATCTGGTCCTGGGCTTTTGTTTGTTGGAAGATTTTTAATTGCAGTTTCAATTTCAGTGCTTGAGATAGGTCTGTTTATATTGTCTCATTCTTCCTGTTTCAGTCTTGGAAAATTGTACCTTTCCAAGAATTTGTGCATTTCTTCGTGGTTGTCCATTTTATTGATATATAGTTGTTTGTAGTAGTCTCCTATAATCCTTTGTATTTCTGCAGTGTCAGTTGTGATTTCTCCTTTTTCATTTCTAATTTTATTGATTTGCATCCTCTTGCTTTTTTTCTTGATGAGTCTGGCTAAAGGTTTATCAATTTTAGCTTCTCAAAGAACCAATTTTTAGTTTTATTGATCTTTGCTGTTTTCTTCATTTCTATTTCATGAATTTCTGCTCTGATCTTTATGATTTCTTTCCTTCTACTAACTTTGGGTTTTCTATGTTCTTCCTTCTCTAGTTCCTTTAGGTATAAGGTTAGATTGTTTATTTGAGATTTTTCTTACTTCTTGAGGTGAGATTGAATTGCTATAAACTTCCCTCTTAGAACTGCTTTTGTTGCATCCCATAGGTTTTGGGTTGTCATGTTTTCATTGTTATTTGTTTGTATGTATTTTTTGATTTCTTCAGTGATCTTTTGGTTATTTAGTAGCTCACTGTTTCACCTCCATGTGTTTGTGTGTTTTGCAGGTTTTTTTCTGTAATTGATTTCTAATCTCATAGCATTGTGGTCAGAAAAGATGCTTGGTACGATTTCAATTTTCTTAAATTTTCTGAGGATTAACTTTTGACCCCAGGTGTGATCTATCCTGGAGAATATTCCATGTGCACTTGAGAAGAAAGTGTATTCTTCCACTTTCAGGTGCAGTGTCCTGTAAATGTCAACTAAGTCTATGTGGTCTATTGTGTCATTTAAAACTTGTGTTTCTGTATTTATTTTCTGTTTGGATGATCTGCTCATTGGGGAAAGTAGGGTGTTAAAGTTCCCTACTATTACTGTGTTACTTCCGATTTCCCCTTTTATAGTTGTTAGCATTTGCCTTATGTATTGAGGTGCTCCTATGTTGGATGCATATGTACTTATAATTGTTATATCTTCTTCTTGGATTGATCCCTTGATCATTATGTAGTGTCCTTCCTTACCTGTTGTAACAGTCTTTATTTTAAAGTCTATTTTATTTGATCCAAGTATTGCTATTCCAGCTTTCTTTTGATTTCCATTTTCATGGAGTATCTTTTTCCATCCCCTCACTTTCAGTCTGTATGTGTCCCTAAGTGTGAAGTGGGTCTCTTGTAGACAGCATTTATATGGGTCTTGTTTTTGTATCGATTCAGCCAGTCTGTGTCTTTTGGTTGGAGCATTTAATCCATTTACATTCAAGCTTATTATTGATATTTATGTTCCTATTACCATTTTCTTAATTGTTTTGGGTTTGTTTTTGAGGGTCTTTTTCTTCTTTTGTGTTTCCCACTTAGAGCAGATCCTTTAGCAGTTGTTGTAAAGCTGGTTTGGTGGTACTGAATTCTCTTATCTTTTGCTTGTCTGTAAAGCTTTTGATTTCTCTGTCTGATCTGAATGAGATCCTTGCTGGGTAGAGTAATATTGGTTGTAGGTTTTTCTCTTTCATCACTTTAAGTATATCCTGCCACTCCCTTCTGGCTTGCAGAGTTTCCGCTGAAAAATCAGCTCATAACCTTATGGGGATTCCTTTGTATGTTATTCATTGCTTTTCCCTTGCTGCTTTTAATATTTTTTCTTTGAATTTAATTTTTGTTCATTTAATTAATATGTGTTTTGTATGTGTATGTTTTTCCTCAGGTTTATCCTGTATGGGACTCTCTGTGCTTCCTGGACTTGGGTGACTGTTTCCTTTTCCATGTTAGGGAGGTTTTCCACTATAATCTCTTTGACTATTTTCTCAGACCCTTTCTTTTTCTCTTCTTCTTCTGGCACCTCTGTAATTCAAATGTTGGTGCATTTTGTGTTGTCCCAGAGGTCTCTTCAATTCTTTTCATTCTTTTTTCTTTATTCTGCTCCTTGGCAGTTATTTCCACCATTCTGTCTTCCAGCTCACTTATTCGTTCTTCTGCCTCAGTTATTGTTATTGATTTCTTCTGGTTATTTTTCATTTCAGTTATTGTGTTGTTCATCTCTGTTTGTTCTTTAGTTCTTCTAGATCTTTGTTAAACATTTCTTGTATTTTTCGATGTGTGCCTCCATTCTATTTCTGAGATTCTGGATCATCCTTACTATCATTACTCTGAATTCTTTTTCAGGTAGGTTACCTATTTCCTCTTCATTTATGTGGTCTTATAGGTTTTTACCTTGCTCCTTCATCTGTGACATATCTTTGGTCATCTCTTTTTTTTTTTTTTTGGATGGGTGGGATTGTGTTCCTGTATTACTGGTTGTTTGGCCAGAGGCTTCCAGCACTGGAGTTTATAGGCTGTTGGGTAGAGCTGGGTCTTGGTGCCGAGATGAGGACCTCTGGAGCACCTCACTCTGATAAATATTCCTTGGGGTCTGAGGTTCTCTGTTAGTCCAGTGATTCGGACTTAGAGCTCCCACTGCAGGAGCTCAGGCCTGACCCCCAGCTTGTGAACCATGATCCTGCAAGCTGAGCAGAGTGGGGGAAAAAAAAAGAAGAAAAAAAGGAGCAGAACAATAACAAAGAGTAAAAAATAAAATAAAATTAGAAAACTAACAGATATGTTAGAAAAAATTTAAAAATAAAAATATAGAGGAAACAGCAACCAGAAGGTAAAACAGAACCACAGTAGCAAAAAAGAGGAAAAAAAGGAAAAGCCAGAAAAGGCCTTGGCTGTGGGTGGTGGGGCTTCAGCAGGGATGGAGTTAGGCAGTTGGCAGGGCCTATGCTTAGGACCCACAGGACTGGAAAAGGCCCTGGGGGGTGGGACTTAGGCTCACTGCAGCAGGAGGGTCCCAGGAGTGCCTCTGGCCTTGGAGGGTCGAGGACCAGGTCTGGGACCCCAGCAGCCTCCCTGGACCTGAGTGAGTGGGGGGAATGCTAGGTGCCTTCCCCCTGATCCTCTGATCCTGCAGGGCCCCTCCCAATCTACGTCTCTTCTTCTCCCCTTGCTTCCCTCCTATGCCCCTAGGAACCACGCATCCTGGAGGGGGCCTCAGTGGGTGGAGGACCCAGTCTGGGAACCCAGCAGGCTTCCTGGGGCCCAATTGGGCACGGGAAATGCTGGGTGTGCTCCCCCCAATCCTCCGAGCCCCTGAGGGTCCCTCCAGATGAGGGAACCCCTCCCCTCTCCCAGCCACCACTCAGGGACACTGGTCTTGTCCACCCTCCATTTCTCCTCCCCCCTCACTCCCCACCATATCCTACTCAGTTGCTCCTGGGTTCCACCTGTCTCATTGGGCGTCAGGGTCCCCCACCAGCATCTGACTGGTGCCCTAGTTGTCGCTACCATTTATTGAGAAATATTTACCAGATTCTGTCCCAGGTACTTTAGTCGTCTCAATGTTTAAAAAAAAAATGGAATATAGGTAGTGATAGCTCAGTTTTATGGGTGAGACCACTAAGGAGTACACTGCCTATGTCATGTGGAAAATGACAGAGTTAGGAGTGGCATCACTGGACAGATATTGGACAGTTGTACTTTATATTTTAGTCAATGTGGACATTTGTTCTTTCACGGACCCTTCTGCATGTTGTACATGCAGAACCCAGAACTTTGTGACTCTTAACGCTACCCTCTCAACAAACATTCTTCTCTCCCTCCTTCCCACCCTACCTTCCTTCCTTTTTCAACATTTATTAAGTGTCTGTTATGGGTCAGGCCCTGTGCCAGGTGCTGGAAATACCGTGGTGATGCAGAATGGTTGAATTCTTGTTTTCACTGTGTATAAGGTACTATGCAGTCAGTGCATGGAGAATACAAGTATAAATAAGCAGGTTCTGTTTCCAAGGAAATCACAGTCAAGTGGGGAGACAACACATAAACCCTGTAAAACATGATAGCAAGTGAAATGGTGGAGCTATTTGGAGAGTGTGATAAAATCACTTGAGAATCATTTTGGGGTAGTGTGGGTGCACCTTGGAAGAGAAGACAACATGAACAAAGGTGATGGAGGGAGAACCAGCAAGAAGAGCACACTGCAAGCAGTTTATTGAAAACCAGTTAATGATGTAATGGACAAGGATGGAGTGGAACTCAGAGATCTAGTGTAGAAGACTTGGGATGCCATGGCAAAGAGTCTTTGACACATTTCAGCAGGGAAGGGATATTAGAAAGATCATCCTTGGAGGATATGTAGAGGGGAGATTTGAAGACTATGAGACGGAGGTAGGGAGACAAGTTTGGAGGCTGTGGCAGTACTCCAGGTGAAAGACCGTAAAATCTTGAACCAGAGTAGTAAGAGTAGAGAAGGAAGTAGAAAGGGGAAACTGGAGAACCACTTTAAAGGTAGAACCACAGACCTTGGTAAATGATTAGATGTGGAAATGACTGAGACAAAGGCAGCTTTCAGAGAAGACTAATTCCTCATTAGAGCATCTTGTAGAGAAGAGAGTGTTTTTTACATGATCATCTGTGTTGAGGACCTTTTGCCAGTCTCTACTGTTACCTCTCACCTTCCTGAGAGTCTGAAGCAGCCCAGCCTATTAACAAAAACAGAACAAGTTCCTCCAAATACATAAATCCACCTCCAAAACCATTGATGAATAAGGGAGACTTTATCTTTCCTTTTGCTTGTTTATTGTTGTTTCTTTTATATCTCTTACATTTGTTCCGTGCTCATGATTTCTCTGGTGATGGTTTTCAGAAATGTACATTAATTAACTGATTTGTTCTGAGAATGACCCTATGAAGTAGGTGATGGTTTATTTCCATTTTTTTCAGCTGAAGCAACCGAGGCTCAAAGTGATTAGTTGATTTGCATGAGACCCCCTGGTTAGTAGTGGCAGTTGGGCCTTGCACACAAGCTTTCCACTTTCAAAACTAATCATTACAGTCATTTATAAATGGAAGCATTTTCTTAATTTCTTCTTCAGATTGTTCATTGCTGGTGTATAGAAACACAACTGATTTTTGTTTGTTGATCTTGTACCCTGAAACCTTGCTGAATTTGTTGATTAGCTCTAGCAGTTTTTTCATGGATTCTTGTGGGCTGCTGCTCCAGAATTTTGTTAAGATATTTTTTTCTTTCCAAATTCCACTGCTGTTGACTTAATCTAGAATATCCAAGACCTTAAAAAACTATCTTTTGCATTTTAAAAATGCTGCATAAAATTTACCTTTAATTATTTTACTTCTTATGTTGTGTGGCTTAGAGCTTTTGTATATTAAAAGAGAAAAAACTTAACAATGAAGAAAATCTTTAGTAACATTTTCAAGTGCTTGAGGAAATAACGTTAAAGGCAAATGATAAGATCATCAATTAAGACCACCAAAAGCTTCTGTGGATTGATTTGGTTGGAGAATTAAATGTAGTTAAAGCAATATCAGTTACTATGATCAAATGACCCTCATCCAATTAAGTAATTTAGGTAGCCCAATCATCCTGGCAAATTGTGGCTGCTCAAATCTGTTCCTGATTTGATAGAAATGTGGCTGTTTAACTTCCTTTCATATTAAAAAAAAAAAAAAAAGAAACGTGTTCCTCTCTCCTTTGCTAGTATAATGTTCCTTGAAAGTTAGAGTTGACTCCGTTTCCCAACTAGGTCTTCTGCCCTGTCCCAATTCTGTTTTGAGTTTTAAAGTTAATTTTCTTTCATTTTTATCATTCGCTCTTAAGATATGTTGAATTTTATTGGCTGTTAATGTAAGATGCTGAGAGCACATTCTTTTCCCACCATTTTAGTGTCTGAGCTAGACCAGGGCTTCTTGCTATTGCATCCTTGACCTTGGCCCCTTGGTTATGATGAATGGACACCAAACGGAGCCTATCACAGCATCTCAGGACACAAAGAGACCTTGGAGGTCATTTTCTGGTGAGAAATTGTAATCCTCACTCCATACTCCTAGTTTCAGGATTTCAATGCATCTTGTAAATGTTGACTCATGGTGCAGTTCTTATTATCAGTGTCAAAACAGAAAAATGGAGACATTCACATTCAAGTTAACAGAGAGGAATAAATAACAACTAATTACTTATCTCCAGAGACAGTGTTCTGGCTCCTAGATTCTCAAAGACAGAGGGAAGAAAAAAGCATAAAGCACAAATCACAGTTAGGGAGAAGGCTTAGGAATCTGGCATCATATCTTTTCTTCAAGATATATCACTGAATTCACGACCATTTGATCTCATGTCCAGTGCACTAAGTTCCCTCTGATAGCATCATGGTTTAGCCCTTTATCCATGAACTCATACATAGAAGCAGCCAAGTTGCAATGTCCTAACATCCCTTACAGATTTGTACTGACACTGTGGCCTGTGACTCCTCCAGTATTTTCACATGTATTTTATATTAGCTTATGATTACCTCTCCAGTTTCATTTCTTTATACTTAATAAACTTTAATATTTACAAAAATATTGAAGTATAGTTGATCTACAATGTTGTTAATCTTTGCTGTACAGCAAAGTGACTCTGTTATACATATATATATTCTTTTTCATATTCTTTTCCATTATGGTTTATCATAAGATATCGAATATAGTTCCTTATGCTATACAGTAGGACGTTGTTGTTTATCCCAAACTCCCAATCCCTCCCTCCCCCACCCCTCCACCCTCTTGGCAACCACAAGTGTGTTCTCTGTGTGGGTCGTAGATAAGTTCATTTGTGTCATATTTTAGATTCCACATATAAGTGATGTCATATCATACCATATCATATGGTATTTGTCTTTCTTTTTCTGATTTACTTCACTTAGTATGATAATCTCTAGGTCCACCTGCAAATGGCATTATTTCATTCTTTTTATGGCTGAGTAATATTCCATTGAATATATGTACTACATTTTCTTTATCTCATCTATCGATGGACATTTAGGTTGTTTCCATGTCTTGGCTATTGTGAATAGCGGTGCTATGAACATAGGAGTGCATGTATCTTGTTGAATTATAGTTTTGTCTGGTTATATGCCCAGGAGTGGGATTGCTGAATCATATGATAATTCTATTTTTAGTTTTTTAAGAAACCTCCATACTGTTTTCCATAGTGACTGCACCAATTTACATTCCCACCAACAATATAGGAGGGTTCCCTTTTCTCCACATCCCCTCTAGCATTTGTTATTTGTAGATGTTTTAGTGATGGCCATTCTGACCGGTGTGAGGTGGTACCTCACTGTAGATTTGATTTTCATTTCTCTGATAATTAGTGATATTGAGCATCTTTTCATGAATTCACACCAATTTTAAGGAGCTGCCTCTGGGGTATGGT
This sequence comes from Mesoplodon densirostris, assembly GCF_025265405.1. NCBI lineage: Eukaryota > Metazoa > Chordata > Mammalia > Artiodactyla > Ziphiidae > Mesoplodon > Mesoplodon densirostris. Next base: position 17,457,717 of record NC_082671.1, read on the forward strand.
TCTCCATAGTATGACTATATGTGGAAACATGCACTTTGGAACCTAATGATACTGCACTCAGAGAATTTGGGGCTGAAAGCTTTATTTTTTCAAGAAAGAGTAGAAATAAAACAAAATTTGTAGTTGAAATAGTCTTTGTTACTTTAGAAAGAGACAGAGATATAATGCTAGTCTAACTAGTATCTGGTTGGTTAAAATGGAAGCATTTCCTTGGGATTTGGGAAAGAAGAAGACTAATTGGTAATTGTGATGGTTAATTTTATGTGTCAACTTGGCCAGGCCACGGTACCCAGATATTTGGTCAACCAGTGGTCTGGATGTTGCTGTGAATATATGTTTTAGATGAGATTAATATTTAAATCAGTAGACTTTTGAGTAAAGCAGATTACCCTCCATGATGTGGGCAGACCTCACCCAATCAGCTGAAGGTCTTTAGAGAAAAATGACTGACCTTCCCCAAGGAAGAGGGAATTCTACCAGCAGACTACCTTTGAACTTGAGCTGCCACATCAGCTCTTCTTTGGGTTTCTGGCCTGCCTGCTCTGCAGTGTTTGGACCTGCCAGCCCGCACATTCATGTGAGCCAATTCTCGAAGTCTCTGTCTGTATCTGTATCTCTGTATACATATATACATGTATAAATATTCATACACACATATCCTGTTGGTTCTGTTTCCCTTAACAACCCTAATACAGTAACTAGGTCTAAAATGACATCTCTCATCACTTTGTGTGATTTCTTTTCGTAACGCTTGTTATAAAACTTTTGACATGTTCAGCAGGCCCTCACACCATTTTTTTTTTTTTTTTTTTTGCGGTACGCGGGCCTCTCACTGTTGCGGCCTCTCCCGTTGCGGAGCACAGGCTCCGGACGCGCAGGCTCCGGATGCGCAGGCTCAGCGGCCATGGCTCACGGGCTCAGCTGCTCCGCGGCATGTGGGATCCTCCCGGACCGGGGCACGAACCCGTGTCCCCTACATCGGCAGGCGAACTCTCAACCACTGCGCCACCAGGGAAGCCCCCTCACACCATTTTGAGCTAGGAGAGCAGGGTGTCACCACACCATATACGAAAATGTTTTCCCTGCTGGATTATAGAGGAGCTATGAGCTGCATCACTGAAAGTTTCCCCTTCCTACCAGAAGTTAGCATGGAGAAGCAGGGGAAAAAAATGAAGATGAGAATTCTACTTGCAGTCCAACTACAGGAGCTTCCAGTTTGAGAGAGGCTATGGCAGAGCAATGACTGGCCCCGAATCAGTAGCTGTTATTCAACTTTTCCGAATGAACGCCAGCTCCTGCTAAAGCACGGACGCCTCCAGAGGCCAGGTGTAGCATCTCTCTTTTCCTTCTCCATTAGCTGTCTTGCCAGCCCCTCTCGTACATGGGGTCTGCCCCATGCTCTTTGTCTCCCCCACCCTGAACTTTCCTTTATTCGGTTACGGTCCTGCTAAAAGACTGGAGATAATGTAATCAAAACATTTATCAAACACTTACTGTATGTCAGCTTCTGTTCTAAGTGCTTTATATGTCTTAGGCCATTAAATCCTTATATGACCCCTATGAGAAAAGTACTATTATTGTCCCAGTTTTACAGAACTTTAGAAACTTTAGGAATTTGAATAAGTTCCCTGAGGTCATGTATGTAATGGCAGAACATATGTTTGAACCAAAGTAGTCTGAGTCTAGAGCTTAGGTGGTTCAGGTCTACATATGACAATTAATGTTGAGGTATGAATAAAAGATACTAGCTTATGAGTTGTCCCCTGAAATCTTATCTGGATTTTATGATGATGTGCAGGGCATAAGTTATATGGGATTTCCAGATAGAATGAAACCAGGGAATGTATCCAAGAGGGACTCAGGTCTTTCACAATAACCCTCCAAAGTATCTTCCTTTACTCTTTGCACTATGTTTTTGAAATAAGTGGTTTCTTTCATCTGCTGCATCACAACTCTTTCTAGCTTCCGAATTGCTCACAGCAAATCTAGGATTTCAGAATTAGGAATGCCAACAAAAAATTGGCACTCGACATCTGCCTCTACAAGGATTAAGTCACTAGCCACTGCAGCCATTGACCTGCAGCACACCCTGAATGGAGTTCAGGGTGGAGATTAGGAATGAGGCATTCTGTGCTGTGGAAGAAAATGGCAGAACAAGCCTTCAGATAGTTGGATATTTTCAGGAGAAGATTTTATGAGCCCAGTTCTTACATCTCTTCATACCTAGAAAAGCACTAAAATCATTAATGGTGACATCTGAGCCTCATGACGAACAGCAAGCCTCTGCTAAAATGTGTGCTTGACTGTACATACCCCCTTTACTAAAATCATATACTGACCTCTCCCCTACATCTGTGGAGCAGTTTCTCAGGGCTGTCTGAAATGCTGTCTCCCGGGCTACAGTCCTCATTTTGCCCCTAAATAAAACTTCCCAAATAAAACGTAACTCACAACACTCACATGGTACTTTTTTTTTTTCCAGTGGACAGGAAACATTTTATTGCTAGATAGATAACAATTTGCTAGCAGTCATTTAGAGTGTTTCTATGGTTTCTGTCAGCCCTGTTGGACTCACAGAAGAAAGCAGAGACTTAACTTGTCAGTTACCCAGGAAGCACACTGAGGTTTGAAGAGATTTATCCTGAAATTAATAATGCCCAGCCCTCATATTGCAAAGGAGACCTCTGAAGCTAGAGAGGTGAGGTAATGTGCATAGAAGCATGTTACTGTTGATATTTAAATGTAATCCTAAAGGTTGAATAGGAATTAATAAAGTGGAGAAAAGTAGAGAGAAGGTTCCAGGGAGGAGTAAGGAGATGGGGTGTGCTGAAAGCACCTGGAGCTGGAGGTGCGGTGAGTTTGGGGGATGGCGCAGAAGGCAGGGGCAAGAAGATGATACACTGTTACGTGATGACGCGATACTTTACTCTGAAAATTCAAGGCAGCTGCTGAAGGATTTTGAGCGATACCTTTGGGGAAGACTAGTCTAGCGACAATTTGGAAAATGGATTAATGGCAGGACAAGGTGAGATAAGAGAACATAGTTGATGTCAATTTGTCTGTTTGATATCCCTTTCCCACTGTTTTGGTAACTTTGTCTTTTTGTCTGAGATTTTCTCCTTTCATATGCTTTTTGGTGAAACTTCCATTTACCATCCTTTGCCCCTTCTCTTGAGTCAGAATGATGCATACATTTCCTAGGCATGTGCAGTGCTGGCATTACAGCCTTCCTTTGGTGCTTTGATCTGTCGAAGAATAAGCATCTGATTCGAGTTAAGGCCAATCAGATTCTGGGGTTAGATTTTTAAATATGCTATGGAAGACAGAAGTATGTTTTTCTTTTGGGGTTCCTAAACAGAAGTGATATTTGGGTATGCTATTGGCCATTATATTAGTTTCCTAGAGTTGCCATAAGAAAGTTCCACAAACTGGGTGTCTTTTTAAAAAAGTTTTTATTGGACTATAGTTGATTAACAATGTTGCATTAATTTCAGGTGTACAGCAAAGTGATTCAGTTATATATATATATCTATATATAATACATATATAGATAGATATATTTTTTTTGCTGTATGTGGGCCTTTCACTGTTGTGGCCTCTTCCGTTGCAGAACACAGGCTCCGGACCCGCAGGCTCAGCGGCCATGGCTCACGGGCCCAGCCGCTCCTCAGCATGTGGGATCTTCCCGGACCGGGGCACAAACCTGTGTCCTCTGTATTGGCAGGCGGACTCTCAACCACTGTGCCACCAGGGAAGCCCTATATATATTCTTTTTGAGATTCTTTTCCATTATAGGTTATTACACGATATTGAGTATAGTTCCCTGTGCTATGAGTAGGTCCTTGTTGATTATCTATTTAAACTGGGTGTCTTGTAACAAAAGAAGTGTGTTTCCTCACACATCTGGAAGGTAGAAGTCTAAAATCAAGCTGTCGGTGGGTCTGTGTTGTCTCTGAAGGCTCTAGGGGAGGATCAGGCAGTCCTAGCTTTCCTCAGTGTGTAGCTGCAGCATTCCATCTCAGCCTCCGCTGTCCCACAGCCATCTTACTGTGTGTCTCTGAGTCCAAATGTCCCTCTTTTTATAAGGACATCAGTCACTGACTTAAGGCCCACCCTGATCTAGTATGACCTCACCTTAACTTGACTACATTGTCAGTGATCCTATTTCCAGCTAAGGTCACGTTCAGAGGTTCCAGGTGGGTATGAGTTTTGTGTGGTGGCCGGTGGAGGCAGGGCACTGTTGAGCTCAGGGCAGCCATACTCCCTGCTACCTGGGCAGACCTGCTGCAGTAGGACAGAGAAGCCCACAGCCCTCGGTGAAACAGAGATGACAGGTGGAGCGAATACTAGCAGGAAAGGAGCCCTAGTTTCTGGTCTCTAAGTGCCCTGTAGTTGTACTGGGTTCCACAGTTACTCTTTCGATTTTAGGGGCCACCTGACCTTTCCTTCATTCCAGAAAATTTCCTCCCTCCACCTTTTGTCTGTTTCTTTGTGTTTGCACTTGGGCCAGATTGAATTAGGTTTCTATCCCTTCCTACTAAAACGTTGCTGATAAATACAGAAATTATTGCAGCATTCCAGGCAGAGAGAAAAGCAGATCCGAGCCTTGGCAGTGATAGAGGAATTCAGAAGGTGGGGCTTGCATTCTGTTCAAATGTTAGGATTAAAGGAGAGGGGTTAGTCTGTGACGATCCTTGAGATGATCGGGTAGGCCACTCTCTGAGAAAGAAAAGAAGTACGAAAATGCATGAAGTTTGCCCTTTACAAGCTTTTCTAGACTACTGTTATTTATAAGCCTTCTGCTGACTTTGCTTTCTTGAAGGCAAGGAACATATTCACTTTTGTATCTGCATTGCTTAATATAATATACTGGGCACATGGTGGGTGTGCCCTAATGTTTATTCCATTAAGTATAAAGATTGAGAGCTTGAAAGGCAAAATCTCTCTCCAGCCAGTAGAACATATGACACATGTTCTCCAGCCTGAACATGTTTGTATCAAATCTCACTGCCCTGTGATGGCCCCATAGTGTGTCGAGGTTTGTGGGCCAGAGGTCACTGGAATCGTATTCATATGACAGTCACCAAACCATTGGAAGGAGAAAGAAAAAAATAAATTCATGGTGTCATCAGTGGGGGGGCTGAACATATTTTAAATGTGGTCACATAAAGTGAGAGATATGTTCTTCTCAGCTGCATAGCACAGGGAGATCAGCTCGGTGCTTTGCGACCACCTAGAGGGGTGGGATAGGCAGGGTGGGAGGGAGACGCAAGAGGGAGGGGATATGGGGATATATGTATATATACATACATACATACATAAATATATACATATATGTATATATATACATATATACATATATATACAGCTATCGTAAGAGATGTAAGAGGGAGGGGATATGGGGATATATGTATATATACATACATACATGTATACATATATGTGTACATATACACATATATGTATACATATACATATATACATATATATATACAGCTATCCCCGTATAGCTGATTCACTTTTTTACACAGCAGGAACTAACACACCATTGTAAAGCAATTATACTCCAATAAAGATGTTAAAAAAAAAAAAAAGATCTTGGGACAAACAGTTTAAGTATTTTGATTCCCCCTGCCCTCATTTCTTCCTTTGAGGTGTACAATGATACAAACTCCTTGAGGCAAAAATCAAGTTTTACAGCTGCTGATAGCAACTCGTATCCCCATTACATATGATAGGGGCTCAAGAAATGCTTGCTGAAAATACCTGTTTGGAAGTTATGGTAATATGGGGGAAGATGCTGAGGCATCCCTTTAGTAAGGAATCAATAATATATGAGTATAGGGCTTAAATGTTTATATTTCAGTCTGAACATCTCAAAAAGTACATTTGGAATTCATAAAACCCTGAGAGCCAGTTTGGAACAAATGCATGTAATGATAAACGAATATATTTGTGGTGACTTGATCAGCAGATTGAAATGTTGTGGTTTTATTTGTATTTCTTGAGGGTGGTGGTAGGATTGCAGATGGACACTACGACCTTTTTATTGACTTGTGAAGTCAGTGACTACGTTTGGCCGTCTGAAGAACAGATTTTTGGATTTAAACCTCCACTCACAGTGCAGGGAAGTGTGCTTGCTGTTTGTTTTTGCACAACATACTTGTAAAGGATTAAAAAAAAAGTATCAGTAGGCCAACAGATGAGTTACTATTTCCATTTGATTTGGCCATAAAGCAAATAAAATAGCTGTAGGACATAAAATCCAGCAGTTGTTTCACTGA